>NC_086448.1:499999707-500319957 GCF_028390025.1 Pseudophryne corroboree
ACCACTCACTACAAACATCATATATCCTCCTACAAGTGATCACTTCCTGGCAATCGCTATGTGATCGCACTTTCCTGGGACTGAGATCGCATTGTGAACGCATTTTCGGCCTTTGCTCCCTCATGATGCGCTTGCAGCTCATGCACAGTAGACCAACAATCGTCCGATTTGCGAATTTGCAATTTTGCTACTGAAGCTGAATAAGGCCCACAGTGTGCTAGGTACTTGGGATTACTTTCTTATCACAAAGAAATTGGTATAAAGTCGCAAATAAAAAATAAAAAAATTGGTGCATGGCACAGGTATCTATTTATGGTATCTTGGCTTATTACTGCATACTGTTTCCTAAATTTGTCATCTCACTTTGTGCTTAGTGTGCCAGGTATTTAGGATTAGTATTTTTGTAGCAAAGGAATTGGTATAAAGTTGCAGAATAAGATAAAGATGCATAGCACGGGTCACTCGTATCATACAGATGTATCCACGCTCATCGTTGCTGAAGGCGCCGCAAATGTGTGCCTGCGACTATGTGCGTGTGCATGTGTACCCATTAGAGCCTCTGGAGATAACGCCGGCTGAATCCAGTTGTAGCCAGACACGTTCGCACTGTGTGGCAATGCGTGTGCCCATGTGTACACATCCTGCCATAGATGACGTTGCTACATCTGTACCTGTCTTTTTCCCCTAGTTTCTGTACTCTTTTTTTATTTTGCTACTTCTCAGTTTTGAATCATAGTTCACTTATAGTGTATTTGGTACTTCATTCTTCACTGGCTCTCTTCTCCACTCTTTTCACTGCTTCATACATCCACCAGTGAGTTTGGAGCTGTGAGAGCAATTTCTCTGGCACGTTTTGTTCAGTTTCTTTTTTACAAACAAAAAATTAAATTTAATTTAGGTTTCTCTTGGCTATTCATTTGTTGATACCATGTCATAAATTTTACCTTGTCTACTATGGTGTTGATGTACAGTATCAAGCAGAGAAAAGAGTGGAGAAGTGAACCAATGGAGAAGTTGTCCAAAGCAACCAATTAGCATCTACCTATCATTTATATGTATAATAATAATAATAATATATATTAATTGCAGAAAAATGACATATTTCTATGATGCCGTTGTCTGAGCAGAGTAGATCATATACCAAATTAAAGGTCTTGGGGGGTCATTCTGACCTGGTCGCACTCAGGCTATTTTTAGCACTGCTGCGACCAGGTAATTGCCGCCTACAGGGGAGGGGTTAGGGCTGTGCAGCGCTGCAATCGGTTGTGCAGAGAGCTACACAAATAAAAAATTTGTGCAGTCTCTGCACAGTTCTGGAGTTACTCACCAGCTGCGATGATCCGGCACTGATATGACGTCAGAAACCCTCCTCTTCAACGGCTGACCACGCCTGCGTTTTCCCGGACACTCCTCAGAAACCGTGAGTTGCCGCCCAGGTCCGCCTTCATCCTGTCAATCTTCTTGTGTTCGCCGCTGCGAATGCTTTCTTTGGTTCCCTCGTCGCTGCCTGGTGACGGCCATTACCGGGCAAGGACACGCCTGCGCAATGACGCCCGCGCGCAGGCGCAGTTCTGACCCATTCGCACGGCTGCAAAAAGTTGCAGCGTACGAACGGGTCGGAATGACGCCCTTGGTCTGTAGACTTGCAGAAAAATATTGGCATTGTAATTGGTTGCTTCTTTCGGAGTCATGTGGCAAACATCCACCTGCCATTTACAATACATCACCATTGGTCTCTGGAAATGTGACAGTTAGTGTATCCTCCCTGTGCACCTGCTAGATGACCTGGAACATCTGACCTGCTGGGTGGTGTGGAAACTGTGACAGTTATTTGCAGCCAGCCACTAAGCAGGGATTTTTAGAAATTCGACTACTAAGGGGGGGAAAAAGTGTTCCGCCCAGCAAACCTTTGTCCAGTTGAAACCGGGCACATCGGCTAGTTTTATAGACTGTACTTTATAAATGCTTCCACAAAGCTGATTAGTTACTTGTTATAAGTAACTTCTACACTGATCCACTTATCCACTCTTGTCACGGCTTGATACATTAACCCCTATGTCAGCTCAGTTTATTAATAATTTAAAATGTTCTCATCTGTTCAAGTCTTTGTGTATGCTTTCAGCTAGACGTTTAGTATAATACCATTTTCTGTACATCCTTTGCAGTTATCTGTAGGTTCTGCTTTGCATATCTGAATACTTTCTAAGCAGTTCTATCACAGATATGTGTGGGTCTTTAAGATCTGCCTTGATTATAATAGTTCCCCTTTACTACTATTCATAATGATGTTTCTGACTGGAAATTCTAAGCTAAATAATATTCAAATATGTTCTTACAACCTTCCATGCTTTGTAACAGAGGGAGATTTGCTAACTTGCATTTTTTTCAAACACTTTGAGGTGTGTATTGTAAACGGTGCAATTTACTAAAGGCAAAACTGCATAGCAATCAAAGCCACCTAATCTGCAATACCAACTTCAAAGGGGCTGAAACCAGATTTGACAATCTATTAGACAACCTTTTATTAATACATAAAAAAAAGACGTGGTTCAGACAGACAAAATAACTCAAATAGCACATCAGAATGGTAAAAAAAAAAAAGGCTTTTTTTTTAACGCTACCTTTCATTTTCAAGAAGTCCAGTGATACCTAATGTGTGGTGATTAAGGTGGGGGAGGGGTTAGGGGGGCTTATAGAAGATATAAAAAGGCATACATAAAGTACTGGCCCACTGATGAGTAGCACTGGACCCTCCTGGTACCAATTGGAGGTGAATACCAGTGTAATACTCTCGGAATATAATGCTTTTTCTAGTGGCACTACAAGAGTTAAGTATGCACTTCGAAAATCATTTCCTTTTTAAATAATTTTGCACAAAACAATTTGATACCACTCTTGCTTCTGGTTCAGAAAACATGCCCAAAATATGACCATGATTCTGCAGCAACATGTATTATCTTTTAATGTGTTATGACGCTGAAAAGTGTGGAGGAAATGTGGAGATGAAAGCTGATTGGAAGATGTATATAATATTATTGAGAATCCTCCAGTGTTTTCAAAGTTCAGTTGCAGTGTTTCCTGTGCTAAAACTGGCATTAAAACAATATATAGCTATAGACAAGGGTGTGTGGGAATGTTTTCAAGATATAAGCCAATAGGAATAATGTATACGCAGCCTCCTCTAAGCCACCAGTACTGCCTCTCTGTCTGCCTCTATGTCTATATTGCTATATATTTATAAATATGTGTAACAAAACAAAACAAAAATAGTTTGTAAAAAAGTGTGTGTCGTTTATAATTAAAATATATAAATTATTTTTCTATTAAAGGTATGAACTAGGTTAACAGTTGAAGTTGGATTAGGCCACAATACCATTAAATGATGATTAAAAAAACAACATAAGACTTGTAGATTGTAGTTGGAATATACACAATACAATAATTGCATGGTATTTTGATAAAACAAAATTATTTTTTTGCACAACCATACTGAAAGTAAATGTACTTGTTGGGGCTCCCTTGGTACACACATGGAATACATACTATTTACCGGCGGACGGGATGCCGGCTGTCAAGTTCCCGACATCTCGCCCGCCAGAATGCTGGCAGCGGGGCGAGCACTAAGAGTCCCCTTGCGGTCTCGCTGCGCTCACCACACTGTGGGTTCGGTGGGTCGCTGTGCTCGTCACAGATTCTGTTCTCACTCTATGGGTGGGATTCAAATGACATATCACGCCCAATTTCCTTTCTAAAATGATCTCCATTATCGTGCGTATTGCGCCCATAGTGATCAGGTATAGCTGTGTAAAGGGTTGGGTGCCTCACTACTCCAGGGGTAGCGGGCTGAAATAATGATACCACGCCCCAGAGGGCAGAAACAGAACAGGTGTGGAAAGGGGTGAAAAGAATTGAATCCCGCCCTATAGGTGTCGTGGACACTCACAAGTGAGAATAGCCCCTGTGTGCCATGATTCCGGCTGTTGGCATTGTTGTCTGTTAGGATTCCATCCTCGGTATTCTGACCGCCAGGATCCCGACAGCCAGCAAATTGATTGCATCCAAAACACATATATCCGTCAGCAGCCTGTCCAACGGGTGGCCTGTAGCCCACTATAAAGCCAAATGGTCTCAATGACCGCCTATATTCACATTCAATATTGTAGCAACAACCGGGTAATGACAGGTGGAAATCACAGTCGTCTCACTGGCTATTATCTTAGCCATTAATAAACTTTGTACTGTAGCCACAATTTACCTTTTGCAAACCTATATTTGTGACACTAGCCACAAAAGCTCTGATGTGCCTCATCAACTGCCTGTGGCGTTTCTGAGCATTAATATGCCAGGAAATTGGCATTCACGCTGCAAGCAATTTGCAGGTAAACATAACATGTTAATAATACGAGTTCATTATACACACTGACAAAGTCTGACACCAGCCATAAGTAAGTTCTTGTAAAAGTTGTTTTTTTCTGCTTTTATTGGGATCAGAAATGACATTTCAAGTGAAGTCTTTTCAAAGATATTTCTTATTGACCATTTTTAATTAGAAAGTTAATATAACATGTACCAACTAATACACAATAAGCAGGGTTAGACTGGCCCACAGGGGTACCAGGGAAACCACCGGTAGGCCCCTCCTTCCTCTAGGGATCAGGTTCCAGACTGTGCACTTGTATTATACATGGTAGATATGTTGCATTTCACTGCACTAGACTATTGTGTATTTCAAGCCTCTGTGGAGACTGGCCACACCCCCTTTGTAGGCTGACCATACCCCTAAGTATGGGCCCCTATAACTGCATCCCTATAACTGGACCCTTCATTCCCCAGTCCGACACTGACAATAAGTAAAGAAACTGCATTTGAACAAATACAAACAGTCTTTACTGTACATTAGACTCCATGCAGTTTTGTGACATATGCCTTTATTGTTGCAATACAGGTGTAAAATCTGCACTAATAAATAGACAACACCATTGGCTTTTACTTTACAATACTTTACAGGAAATATAGATTCTTAGAAAAATGAGTGATTCTTAGCAGTGGTAGAAGCCACAGATCATCTGTTAGGGGAATAAAGTTGGTTTCCTGCTGTCTGCCTCCCTACCTTCTACTGTATCTTATTTACATTAAGTGTGTGGGGTTAAAGAAGTTTAAAAAGAACATTAAGTTCCAAATAATTGAGTATGCATTACAACGAACACTGACAAGATATACTCATTATTAAAGGACACAAATAAAATGTTACTGAGCAGCCGGTGAAACAGGTTTGGCCACATAATAGATGCGGATCTCATTAGCTGTCAGTCAGTAGAACCATGCAGGACATTTGTCAGGATCAAAGACTATGGGGTGTATGCAATTAGTTCCGATTACATTTCGGAGCTAATTAATTCGCCCCACTCGTATTCATTTAGGGCTGTTTTCGGCAGTTTTGAAGGCATTTTCGCCAATGCCTTTTCACCTTCTTTTATTAAGTGAAAAGGAATTGGCGAAAAATGCCTCAAAATCGGTGAAAACGGCCCGCATTTTTGACGGCAAACAAGTGGATTCGCTGATCCACGTGTTTTCCACCCCTGTCACATTTTTCGACGAGGCGAAAATATTGCATAGGGTGAATCTCCATTCGCCCTAAACGTAGCGAAAAAGCTCTGTTTTTTCACCTAGGCAAAAAAACAGAGCTAATTGCATACACCCCTATGACAAGTATTTAAACGAAAAAAACAAAAGCAGAATGATGATTGAAACATAACATCTCAAAGTAATGTGGTCCATATATGAGCAATTACAAAAAAATTCACTGATTCTGATTTTTTTCTACAATTTAACGATTCACCAATCAACTAATATAGTATACACCAGTGGTTCCCAAACTGTGTGCCGTGGCACCCTGGGGTGCCGCGGGACACTTGCAGGGGTGCCTCAGGTTGGTGGTCAAGGACCAATTCAAACTATTTATTGTCAATTTAATAGGCAAAACCAGTGCTGATGGCTTCCAGTAATAAAATATGTGGACAAACAGAAGCAAATCTTGTCCCTCACCACATAACTGACCCGAAGGATGACATATAAACTAGAGATGAGCGGGTTCGGTTTCTCTGAATCCGAACCCGCACGAACTTCATGTTTTTTTCACGGGTCCGAGCAGACTCGGATCCTCCCGCCTTGCTCGGTTAACCCGAGCGCGCCCGAACGTCATCATGACGCTGTCGGATTCTCGCGAGACTCGGATTCTATATAAGGAGCCGCGCGTCGCCGCCATTTTCACACGTGCATTGAGATTGATAGGGAGAGGACGTGGCTGGCGTCCTCTCCATTTAGATTAGGGTTGAGAGAGAGAGAGAGAGATTGACCTGAGGCTGTGATACTGTAGAAGAGAGTGCAGAGTTTAGTGACTGACGACCACAGTGACCACCAGACAGTGCAGTTGTTTGTTTTATTTAATATATCCGTTCTCTGCCTGAAAAAAACGATACACACAGTGACTCAGTCACATACCATATCTGTGTGCACTGCTCAGCCCAGTGTGCTGCATCAATGTATATATATATCTGACTGTGCTCAGCTCACACAGCTTATAATTGTGGGGGAGACTGGGGAGCACTGCAGTGCCAGTTATAGGTTATAGCAGGAGCCAGGAGTACATAATATTATATTAAAATTAAACAGTGCACACTTTTGCTGCAGGAGTGCCACTGCCAGTGTGACTAGTGACCAGTGACCTGACCACCAGTATATATAATATTAGTAGTATACTATCTCTTTATCAACCAGTCTATATTAGCAGCAGACACAGTACAGTGCGGTAGTTCACGGCTGTGGCTACCTCTGTGTCGGCACTCGGCAGCCCGTCCATAATTGTATATACCACCTAACCGTGGTTTTTTTTTCTTTCTTTATAGTCATACTAGTTACGAGTATACTATCTCTTTATCAACCAGTCTATATTAGCAGCAGACACAGTACAGTGCGGTAGTTCACGGCTGTGGCTACCTCTGTGTCGGCACTCGGCAGCCCGTCCATAATTGTATATACCACCTAACCGTGGTTTTTTTTCTTTCTTTATACATACATACTAGTTACGAGTATACTATCTCTTTATCAACCAGTCTATATTAGCAGCAGACACAGTACAGTGCGGTAGTTCACGGCTGTGGCTACCTCTGTGTCGGCACTCGGCAGCCCGTCCATAATTGTATATACCACCTAACCGTGGTTTTTTTTTCTTTCTTTATACATACATACTAGTTACGAGTATACTATCTCTTTATCAACCAGTCTATATATTAGCAGCAGACACAGTACAGTGCGGTAGTTCACGGCTGTGGCTACCTCTGTGTCGGCACTCGGCAGCCCGTCCATAATTGTATACTAGTATCCAATCCATCCATCTCCATTGTTTACCTGAGGTGCCTTTTAGTTGTGCCTATTAAAATATGGAGAACAAAAATGTTGAGGTTCCAAAATTAGGGAAAGATCAAGATCCACTTCCACCTCGTGCTGAAGCTGCTGCCACTAGTCATGGCCGAGACGATGAAATGCCAGCAACGTCGTCTGCCAAGGCCGATGCCCAATGTCATAGTACAGAGCATGTCAAATCCAAAACACCAAATATCAGTAAAAAAAGGACTCCAAAACCTAAAATAAAATTGTCGGAGGAGAAGCGTAAACTTGCCAATATGCCATTTACCACACGGAGTGGCAAGGAACGGCTGAGGCCCTGGCCTATGTTCATGGCTAGTGGTTCAGCTTCACATGAGGATGGAAGCACTCAGCCTCTCGCTAGAAAAATGAAAAGACTAAAGCTGGCAAAAGCAGTAGCACCGCAAAGAACTGTGCGTTCTTCGAAATCCCAAATCCACAAGGAGAGTCCGACTCCAATTGTGTCGGTTGCGATGCCTGACCTTCCCAACACTGGACGTGAAGAGCATGCGCCTTCCACCATTTGCACGCCCCCTGCAAGTGATGGAAGGAGCACCCGCAGTCCAGTTCCTGATAGTCAGATTGAAGATGTCAGTGTTGAAGTACACCAGGATGAGGAGGATATGGGTGTTGCTGGCGCTGGGGAGGAAATTGACCAGGAGGATTCTGATGGTGAGGTGGTTTGTTTAAGTCAGGCACCCGGGGAGACACCTGTTGTCCGTGGTAGGAATATGGCCGTTGACATGCCTGGTGAAAATACCAAAAAAATCAGCTCTTCGGTGTGGAAGTATTTCACCAGAAATGCGGACAACAGGTGTCAAGCCGTGTGTTCCCTTTGTCAAGCTGTAATAAGTAGGGGTAAGGACGTTAACCACCTCGGAACATCCTCCCTTATACGTCACCTGCAGCGCATTCATAATAAGTCAGTGACAAGTTCAAAAACTTGGGCCGACAGCGGAAGCAGTCCACTGACCAGTAAATCCCTTCCTCTTGTAACCAAGCTCACGCAAACCACCCCACCAACTCCCTCAGTGTCAATTTCCTCCTTCCCCAGGAATGCCAATAGTCCTGCAGGCCATGTCACTGGCAATTCTGACGATTCCTCTCCTGCCTGGGATTCCTCCGATGCATCCTTGCGTGTAACGCCTACTGCTGCTGGCGCTGCTGTTGTTGCTGCTGGGAGTCGATGGTCATCCCAGAGGGGAAGTCGTAAGACCACTTTTACTACTTCCACCAAGCAATTGACTGTCCAACAGTCCTTTGCGAGGAAGATGAAATATCACAGCAGTCATCCTACTGCAAAGCGGATAACTGAGGCCTTGACATCCTGGGTGGTGAGAAACGTGGTTCCGGTATCCATCATTACTGCAGAGCCAACTAGAGACTTGTTGGAGGTACTGTGTCCCCGGTACCAAATACCATCTAGGTTCCATTTCTCTAGGCAGGCGATACCGAAAATGTACACAGACCTCAGAAAAAGAGTCACCAGTGTCCTAAAAAATGCAGCTGTACCCAATGTCCACTTAACCACGGACATGTGGACAAGTGGAGCAGGGCAGGGTCAGGACTATATGACTGTGACAGCCCACTGGGTAGATGTATGGACTCCCGCCGCAAGAACAGCAGCGGCGGCACCAGTAGCAGCATCTCGCAAACGCCAACTCTTTCCTAGGCAGGCTACGCTTTGTATCACCGGTTTCCAGAATACGCACACAGCTGAAAACCTCTTACGGCAACTGAGGAAGATCATCGCGGAATGGCTTACCCCAATTGGACTCTCCTGTGGATTTGTGGCATCGGACAACGCCAGCAATATTGTGTGTGCATTAAATCTGGGCCAATTCCAGCACGTCCCATGTTTTGCACATACCTTGAATTTGGTGGTGCAGAATTTTTTTAAAAACGACAGGGGCGTGCAAGAGATGCTGTCGGTGGCCAGAAGAATTGCGGGACACTTTCGGCGTACAGGCACCACGTACAGAAAACTGGAGCACCACCAAAAACTACTGAACCTGCCCTGCCATCATCTGAAGCAAGAAGTGGTAACGAGGTGGAATTCAACCCTGTATATGCTTCAGAGGTTGGAGGAGCAGCAAAAGGCCATTCAAGCCTATACAATTGAGCACGATATAGGAGGTGGGATGCACCTGTCTCAAGCGCAGTGGAGAATGATTTCAACGTTGTGCAAGGTTCTGATGCCCTTTGAACTTGCCACACGTGAAGTCAGTTCAGACACTGCCAGCCTGAGTCAGGTCATTCCCCTCATCAGGCTTTTGCAGAAGAAGCTGGAGACATTGAAGGAGGAGCTAACACGGAGCGATTCCGCTAGGCATGTGGGACTTGTGGATGGAGCCCTAAATTCGCTTAGCAAGGATTCACGGGTGGTCAATCTGTTGAAATCAGAGCACTACATTTTGGCCACCGTGCTCGATCCTAGATTTAAAGCCTACCTTGGATCTCTCTTTCCGGCAGACACAAGTCTGCTGGGGTTCAAACACCTGCTGGTGAGTAAATTGTCAAGTCAAGCGGAACGCGACCTGTCAACAACATCTCCTCCTTCACATTCTCCCGCAACTGGGGGTGCGAGGAAAAGGCTCAGAATTCCGAGCCCACCCGCTGGCGGTGATGCGGGGCAGTCTGGAGCGACTGCTGATGCTGACATCTGGTCCGGACTGAAGGACCTGACAACGATTACGGACATGTCGTCTACTGTCACTGCATATGATTCTCTCCCCATTGAAAGAATGGTGGAGGATTATATGAGTGACCGCATCCAAGTAGGCACGTCACACAGTCCGTACTTATACTGGCAGGAAAAAGAGGCAATTTGGAGGCCCTTGCACAAACTGGCTTTATTCTACCTAAGTTGCCCTCCCACAAGTGTGTACTCCGAAAGAGTGTTTAGTGCCGCCGCTCACCTTGTCAGCAATCGGCGTACGAGGTTACATCCAGAAAATGTGGAGAAGATGATGTTCATTAAAATGAATTATAATCAATTCCTCCGTGGAGACATTGACCAGCAGCAATTGCCTCCACAAAGTACACAGGGAGCTGAGATGGTGGATTCCAGTGGGGACGAATTGATAATCTGTGAGGAGGGGGATGTACACGGTGATATATCGGAGGATGATGATGAGGTGGACATCTTGCCTCTGTAGAGCCAGTTTGTGCAAGGAGAGATTAATTGCTTCTTTTTTGGTGGGGGTCCAAACCAACCCGTCATATCAGTCACAGTCGTGTGGCAGACCCTGTCACTGAAATGATGGGTTGGTTAAAGTGTGCATGTCCTGTTTATACAACATAAGGGTGGGTGGGAGGGCCCAAGGACAATTCCATCTTGCACCTCTTTTTTCTTTTCTTTTTCTTTGCGTCATGTGCTGTTTGGGGAGGGTTTTTTGGAAGGGACATCCTGCGTGACACTGCAGTGCCACTCCTAGATGGGCCCGGTGTTTGTGTCGGCCACTAGGGTCGCTTATCTTACTCACACAGCTACCTCATTGCGCCTCTTTTTTTCTTTGCGTCATGTGCTGTTTGGGGAGGGTTTTTTGGAAGGGACATCCTGCGTGACACTGCAGTGCCACTCCTAGATGGGCCCGGTGTTTGTGTCGGCCACTAGGGTCGCTTATCTTACTCACACAGCGACCTCGGTGCAAATTTTAGGACTAAAAATAATATTGTGAGGTGTGAGGTATTCAGAATAGACTGAAAATGAGTGGAAATTATGGTTTTTGAGGTTAATGATACTTTGGGATCAAAATGACCGCCAAATTCTATGATTTAAGCTGTTTTTTAGGTTTTTTGGAAAAAAACACCCGAATCCAAAACACACCCGAATCCGACAAAAAAAATTCGGTGAGGTTTTGCCAAAACGCGGTCGAACCCAAAACACGGCCGCGGAACCGAACCCAAAGCCAAAACACAAAACCCGAAAAATTTCCGGCGCTCATCTCTAATATAAACATAATTTACTTAATCTAATATTTTTTTCGAAATTTCTCAATAAGAAACTTGTGGCCTAGGGGTGCCGTGAAAAAAAATCTGACACTCCAGGGTGACGTGACTCACAAAAGTTTGGGAACCACTGGTATACACCCATACATTACAGATATTTTACAGTGAGCTACGGTATATTTTAATACAAAGATCGGATCTGCAAATCATGAAAGTGCCCATTTTAATAGTGCAATACTATTAGGGCAGTACGGATGGTATAATGGTAAGCATCACTGCCTCACAGCACTAAGGTAATGAAATCGATTCCCACAATGTGTGAAGTTTGTATATTCTTCCCGTACTTGCGTGGGTTTCCTCCGGTTACTCCAGTTTCCTCCAACAATCCAAAAATATACTGGTAGGTTAATTGGCTTCTGACAAAACTAATCCTATTATGAATATGTGTGCGTATAAATGTTCTAGGGAATATAGATTGTAAGCTCCACTGGGGCAAGGACTGATGTCAATAGCCAAATATTCTCTGTAAAGCGCTGCGGAATATGTGTGCACTATATAAATAATTGGTAAAAATAAATAATAATAATAAAAATAATTAACGGTCTGCAATCGGCTGATCGTTGCCATTTTCTACAGCTCCGACTGGTCGTACAATCCAACATGTTGGACAACCTGATTTACAAATACTGATCACTTTTTAGTCTGAATCCACGGTCAATTTGCCCAGAATAACAATAAACAATGTTTGTACAGACAATAGTTGTGTTGGTAATTCAAACATCAAATTGATCTTCTTTGCAGAGATGTCAGAGAACAATATATATATATACACACACACACACATATATATATATATATTTATATATATATATATATATATATACACACATACACACACAGTATATATCCATATATATTTATTTATGTGTGTACACAAAACCCTTTTCTCCCATACTTAACTTACTTAACATGTACCAGTGGGGTCAGCAGGAGGAAAAGCCACACCAGAGAGCCAGGTCCCTATTACTGATGGGATTGTTAGCCAGGTGTGTCGAGCCATTAGGTCACTTGCAGTGCGATTTGCGGGTATGTGGAGAGGGGGCGGGGTCAAACGCAACAATGGGCGGGGCTTAACTTGGGTGCCGTGGCTGCATTCTTTTGTTGAATATAAAAACATTTTGGTCTCTCAGGGATGGATTGGTATTTGGTAGGGAAGGTGGGAGGGCAGGCGTTTGATAAGTCCTGCAGGCTGCAGCTGCAGCAAGCATCGTGTGAAAGGACCGCATACATCCTTTTTCTTTTCTTTTTCTTTTTTTTTGCTAAGTGGCTCAGCGGCGCCCTCCAGTGGCTGGCGCTCTAGGCAGCTGCCTAAAGCTGCCTAGTGGTAGCGCCGGCCCTGCTGCAATCCCAACTATTTATTAGCCAGTTAATTAACAAAATGGGCAGTAAAATAAGTTTTGCATTTGAAAAAGTAATTTACACAGTAATTTAGGGCTCAGCTCACTAAAAAAATAAGATTTTACTTACTGGTAAATCTATTTCTCGTAGTCCGTAGAGGATGCTGGGACTCCGTAAAGGACCATGGGGAATAGACGGGCTCCGCAGGAGATAGGGCACTTTAAGAAAGCTTTGGACTCTGGGTGTACACTGGCTCCACCCTCTATGCCCCTCCTCCAGACCTCAGTTAGGGAAACTGTGCCCAGAGGAGATGGACAGTACGAGGAAGGATTTTTGTAAATCTAAGGGCGAGATCCATACCAGCCACACCAATCACACCGTATAACTTGTGATAAACTACCCAGTTAACAGTATGAACAACAACATAGCCACGGTTCAACCGATAAACTATAACATAACCCTTATGTAAGCAATAACTATATACAAGTCTTGCAGAAGAAGTCCGCACTTGGGACGGGCGCCCAGCATCCTCTACGGACTACAAGAAATAGATTTACCGGTAAGTAAAATCTTATTTTCTCTAACGTCCTTGAGGATGCTGGGACTCCGTAAGGACCATGGGGATTATACCAAAGCTCCCAAACGGGCGGGAGAGTGCGGATGACTCTGCAGCACCGATTGAGCAAACAGGAGGTCCTCCTCAGCCAGGGTATCAAACATATAGAACTTTGCAAAGGTGTTAGACCCCGACCAAGTAGCTGCTCGGCACAACTGTAATGCCGAGACCCCTCGGGCAGCCGCCCAAGAAGAGCCCACTTTCCTAGTGGAATGGGCCTTAACCGATTTTGGTAACGGCAATCCTGCCGTAGAATGCGCCTGCTGAATCGTGTTACAGATCCAGCGAGCAATAGTCTGCTTTTGTCACGATCCGGGTATCTGGACGCCATTTCTTACCCATCAGATGCCTCCTAAGGCTGGCTCAGCGCTCCAGGACCGGATCCCATCTGTTATCCTGATGTTCACATTCCTGCATCCTCTCCTGTCTCCCTGAGACGCTGTCACAGTCACGCCATATTACATCTGGCATGGCGTCTCCCGCGGCCTCCGCCGCCGTCCCTGAGCTTCTGCATGCAGAGTGTCAGAGTGGCGATTACGTCAGCCGCGGCCTCCGCTGTATCCGCGTGGTTGGATGTGCACTTGTCAGCCTGGCGTCTCCTGTCTCCAGTGGCCGGCGCCGCCATTACTGTTTTCATTACCACATGGATTACAAACCAAACTTCCCTCCAAGTGTCTGCATGGGCGCAGCCATCTTGGATTCTGTCAGCTGATCATTTCCACCAATCTGTTCTCAGTATTGATAATCTGCATAATTGCCTAGCCAATCCCTTCCTTGCTGCAGGTATAAATACACTGTGCCTGAGCAAGGAAGGCGTCAGTGCTTTGGTTGTCAAACCTAGTTCCTGTTTGTCTCTCTCCTGTGATTGTCTTCCAGGTTCCAGCTCCTGTCTCAAGACTTCCACCATAGAGACCCGCACCAGCATTCTACCTGCGGTGTAGCCTGACTCTCCAATCCATTGTGGATTCATCTGCTTCCAGCCCAGCTTCCAGCAGAGTACAGCTTCTCTTAAAGGGCCGGTGTCCTTTCTACACTTTACCACTCTCCACCGGTATTATTATTTCTCCGCTCTCAAGTTCTACATTTCAGCTCATATTTCATGGCTCCCAAGTTCATTTATTATTTAACTGGTTCCAGCCAGTATCCACTCCGTGCTAACAACAGTCTGGTTCCAGCCAGTATCCACAGCAGCCGTTTTATCTTCAGCAACCCAGCTTTTCCTGGAACACCAGCTGGTACAATCCTGGGTTATCTCCATTGCTACAGTTTGGCCTGGTAAGGACTTTCCATCTAGAAGATTATAAGAACTATCTCACACTACCAGTGCTCTGTGGCTCCTGCCATCCTGTAGTACCCAGGAACTGTATTTATTCTTTGCTGACTTTTACGTTTTCTTTTACTGCTGCTGTGTTGCGGAGTTGTCATAATAAACATCATTGACTTTTATCCAAGTTGTCGTGGTCACGCCTTCGGGCAGTTATTATTCATGTTACTTACATGTCCAGGGGTCTGATACAACCTCCCAGGTTCCGGTACATCTCAGCCCCTACAACTGAGGTTGCCTCCCGTCAGCTCAGGCCCTCAGTTGTGACAGTAAGCACTGACCTAATGAATCCAGCCGGAGACCAGGATCAAGCGGCCAGGCCGATGCAAGAACTGGCAGCCCGACTAGAACATCAGGAGGCTGCACAGGGCCACATCATCCGCTGTCTCCAGGATTTCTCTACTCGGCTGGATGGGATTCAGACAACTCTCCGTGGATCAGGCGCGTCTGGTGCGTCAACCACAGTGACTCCAGCTATAACCCCACCCACCTTACCCATTTCTGCTCCACGTCTTCATCTTCCAACGCCAGCAAAATTTGACGGATCTCCAAGATTCTGCAGGGGATTTCTCAACCAGTGTGAGATTCAGTTTGAGCTACAACCTGGCAATTTTCCTAGTGACCGTACAAAAATTGCCTACATTATTTCTCTTCTCAGTGGCTCAGCCCTTGATTGGGCATCACCGTTATGGGAGAGGTCCGACACCCTGCTATCTTCTTACACTGCATTCGTCTCAACATTCAGGCGCATCTTCGACGAGCCAGGCCGGGTAACCTCAGCTTCAGCCGAGATTCTCCGTTTACGCCAGGGGTCATGTACTGTAGGACAATATCTGATACAGTTCCAGATCCTGGCATCCGAACTGGCATGGAACGACGAGGCCCTGTATGCTGCATTCTGGCATGGCTTATCTGGGCGTATTAAAGATGAGTTAGCTACCAGAGACTTACCCTCTAAGTTAGATGAGCTAATCTCACTCTGCACGAAAGTTGATTTACGTTTCAGAGAGAGAGCAACTGAGCGTGGAAGATCATCTGCTCCAAAATCTTCTGCTCCTCCTCCTCGCCAACTGTCACCAACTAAAGATGAGCCCATGCAAATTGGCCGTTCCCGTTTAACTCCTGCTGAGCGCCGAAGACGTCTCTCCGAGTCTCTCTGTCTGTATTGTGCAGCTCCGTCTCACACCATTAATGCCTGTCCCAAACGTCCGGGAAACTCCAAATCCTAGCTCGCCAAGGAGAGGGCCGGCTAGGAGTAATGATTTCCTCTCCATCTCCTCAAGATTGTAATCTCCCAGTCTCGCTTCAAGTTGCTCAACGTTATCGGAACGTCATTGCCCTCCTTGATTCCGGAGCAGCTGGGAACTTTATTACCGAAGCCTATGTTAAACGGTGGTCCCTACCCACCGAGAGACTTCCTTCGTCCATTTCTTTAACTGCCGTGGATGGCAGCAAAATTTTTGATGCAGTTATTTCTTTAAGGACTCTACCAGTTCGTCTGAGAGTGGGAGTTCTTCATTCCGAACTTATTTCTTTTTTAGTGATTCCAAGAGCCACACATCCTGTGGTCCTGGGCCTTCCATGGCTCCGTCTTCACAATCCATCTATTGATTGGACGACTACGCAGATTCTGGCATGGGGTCCCTCCTGTGCTGAGACATGTTTGTTTAAAGTATTGCCTGTCTGTTCTTCCTCCCCCAGGTCGTCTGATGTTCCACCTCCTCCATATCAAGATTTCACGGATGTGTTCAGTAAGGCTTCTGCTGATATCCTTCCTCCTCATAGAGAATGGGACTGCCCGATTGATCTCGCTCCAGGGAAGGTTCCACCTCGAGGCCGAACTTACCCGTTGTCTCTGCCTGAGACGCATTCTATGGAGGAATACATTAAAGAGAACCTAGCAAAAGGGTTCATTCGACCTTCCTCTTCTCCAGCCGGCGCAGGCTTCTTTTTTGTAAAAAAGAAAGATGGTGGTCTGCGGCCGTGCATCGACTACAGAGGTTTGAACGACATTACCATCAAGAACCGTTATCCTTTAACCCTGATTACTGAGCTCTTTGACAGAGTTAGCGGAGCTACCATCTTTACAAAGCTGGACTTGAGAGGTGCATACAATCTCATCCGGATCCGTGAGGGTGACGAGTGGAAGACCGCCTTTAACACCCGTGACGGACATTATGAGTACCTCGTCATGCCCTTCGGATTGAGCAATGCTCCAGCTGTCTTCCAGCATTTTGTCAATGAGATCTTCAGAGACATTCTATACCGTCATGTCGTGGTCTATCTAGACGATATCCTCATTTTTGCCAACGATTTAGAGGAACATCGTTTTTGGGTTAAAGAGGTTCTGTCCCGTCTCCGTGTCAATCATCTCTATTGCAAATTAGAGAAATGCGTCTTTGAAGTCAAGTCCATTCCGTTTCTAGGGTACATTGTGTCCGGTTCCGGACTAGAGATGGATCCTGAGAAACTACAAGCAATCCAAAATTGGCCGATACCCTTAACCCTCAAAGGGGTCCAGAGGTTCTTGGGGTTCGCCAACTATTACCGAAAGTTTATACGAGACTTTTCCACCATTGTGGCGCCTATTACTGCTTTCACTAAGAAGGGTGCTAACCCGTCCAAGTGGTCTGAAGAAGCCATGCAAGCATTTCATCTTTTAAAACAAAGGTTCATCTCTGCGCCTGTTCTGAAACAGCCTGACATCGACTCTCCTTTCATCTTAGAGGTGGATGCCTCCTCCGTTGGAGTAGGAGCGGTGTTATCTCAGAGGGCTAAAGATGGCCATTTACACCCTTGCAGTTTCTTCTCTCGGAAGTTCTCCCCAGCTGAGCGCAACTATGCCATTGGCGACCAGGAGTTGCTAGCCATCAAGCTCGCTCTAGAAGAGTGAAGGTATCTGTTGGAGGGAGCTTCTCATTCAATCACCATACTTACAGACCACAAGAACCTTTTATATCTGAAAGGCGCACATTGTCTCAACCCTCGTCAGGCCAGATGGGCACTTTTCTTTTCCAGGTTCGACTTTAAACTCCAGTTCTGTCCGGGCTCTCAGAATCGCAAGGCCGATGCCCTTTCCCGCTCATGGGAGCAAGAAAATGAGTCAGAGTCTTCAGACAAGCATCCTATTATAAATCCGTTGGCATTCTCCACGGTAGGGATGGACTCTACGCCCCCATCAGGGAAAAGTTTTGTGAAACCGATGCTAAGGAAGAAGCTCATGCATTGGGCCCATGCTTCCCGTTTTGCCGGACATACAGGTATCCAAAAAACCCTGGAGTTTATCTCTAGGTCCTATTGGTGGCCAACTCTGAAAAAGGACGTCTTGGAGTTTATTGCATCTTGCCCAAAGTGTGCTCAACATAAGGTATCCCGCCAGTCGCCTGCGGGGCAACTGGTTCCACTATCTGTTCCCCGTCGACCTTGGACCCATTTGTCGATGGATTTTATTACAGATTTACCCATGTGCAACAAGTTCAATACCATCTGGGTGGTAGTTGACCGGTTCACCAAGATGGCACACTTCATTCCTCTCACCGGTCTTCCGTCAGCTTCCAAGTTGGCTCAAGTATTCATACAAGAGATCTTCCGACTCCACGGTCTTCCTGAAGAAATTATCTCAGATCGAGGAGTTCAATTCACAGCCAAATTCTGGCGAAGTTTATGTCAAGTCCTCCAAGTCAAGCTAAAGTTTTCCACGGCTTACCATCCTCAGACCAATGGTCAAACCGAGAGGGTGAATCAGGACTTGGAGGCCTTCCTCCGCATCTATGTGTCCTCCTCTCAAGATGACTGGGTTCAATTACTTCCCTGGGCCGAGTTCTGTCATAACAACCAGTATCATTCTTCATCTGCTTCAACACCATTCTTCACTAACTTTGGATTCCACCCTAAAGTCCCTGAGTTCCAACCGCTTCCAGCAACTTCTGTTCCCGCAGTGGATATCACCTTGCATCAGTTTGCCAATATCTGGAAGAGCGTACGATCAGCTCTGCTCAAGGCATCGTTCAGGTACAAGAAGTTTGCGGATAAGAAGCGTCGAGCAGTTCCTGCTCTCAAGGTGGGTGATCGGGTATGGTTATCCACGAAGAATTTGAGGTTAAGAGTTCCCAGTATGAAGTTTGCACCTCGCTATATCGGTCCTTTCAAGATTGAACAAGTCATCAATCCAGTTGCTTACAGACTTCAGTTGCCTCCCTTCTTAAAAATACCCAGGACATTCCATGTTTCCCTGTTGAAACCGCTGATCTTGAATCGGTTTCATTCCTCACTTCCTCCAACTCCGAAAGTCCAAACTCAACGAGGCGTTGAGTATGAAGTAGCCAAGATCCTGGACTCACGTCACCGTTACGGTCAACTACAATATCTTATTGACTGTAAGGGTTATGGCCCTGAGGAACGTTCATGGACCAATGCTTCTGATGTCCATGCTCCTGCCTTGGTTCGGAGATTCCATTCCAAGTTTCCTCAAAAGCCAAAGAAGTGTCCTGGGGCCACTCCTAAAGGGGGGGGTGCTGTCACGATCCGGGTATCTGGACGCCATTTCTTACCCATCAGATGCCTCCTAAGGCTGGCTCAGCGCTCCAGGACCGGATCCCATCTGTTATCCTGATGTTCACATTCCTGCATCCTCTCCTGTCTCCCTGAGACGCTGTCACAGTCACGCCATATTACATCTGGCATGGCGTCTCCCGCGGCCTCCGCCGCCGTCCCTGAGCTTCTGCATGCAGAGTGTCAGAGTGGCGATTACGTCAGCCGCGGCCTCCGCTGTGTCCGCGTGGTTGGATGTGCACTTGTCAGCCTGGCGTCTCCTGTCTCCAGTGGCCGGCGCCGCCATTACTGTTTTCATTACCACATGGATTACAAACCAAACTTCCCTCCAAGTGTCTGCATGGGCGCAGCCATCTTGGATTCTGTCAGCTGATCATTTCCACCAATCTGTTCTCAGTATTGATAATCTGCATAATTGCCTAGCCAATCCCTTCCTTGCTGCAGGTATAAATACACTGTGCCTGAGCAAGGAAGGCGTCAGTGCTTTGGTTGTCAAACCTAGTTCCTGTTTGTCTCTCTCCTGTGATTGTCTTCCAGGTTCCAGCTCCTGTCTCAAGTCTTCCACCATAGAGACCCGCACCAGCATTCCACCTGCGGTGTAGCCTGACTCTCCAATCCATTGTGGATTCATCTGCTTCCAGCCCAGCTTCCAGCAGAGTACAGCTTCTCTTAAAGGGCCGGTGTCCTTTCTACACTTTACCACTCTCCACCGGTATTATTATTTCTCCGCTCTCAAGTTCTACATTTCAGCTCATATTTCATGGCTCCCAAGTTCATTTATTATTTAACTGGTTCCAGCCAGTATCCACTCCGTGCTAACAACAGTCTGGTTCCAGCCAGTATCCACAGCAGCCGTTTTATCTTCAGCAACCCAGCTTTTCCTGGAACACCAGCTGGTACAATCCTGGGTTATCTCCATTGCTACAGTTTGGCCTGGTAAGGACTTTCCATCTAGAAGATTATAAGAACTATCTCACACTACCAGTGCTCTGTGGCTCCTGCCATCCTGTAGTACCCAGGAACTGTATTTATTCTTTGCTGACTTTTACGTTTTCTTTTACTGCTGCTGTGTTGCGGAGTTGTCATAATAAACATCATTGACTTTTATCCAAGTTGTCGTGGTCACGCCTTCGGGCAGTTATTATTCATGTTACTTACATGTCCAGGGGTCTGATACAACCTCCCAGGTTCCGGTACATCTCAGCCCCTACAACTGAGGTTGCCTCCCGTCAGCTCAGGCCCTCAGTTGTGACAGCTTTGAAGCAGGAGCGCCAACCTTGTTGGCCGCATAGAGAACAAACAGAGCTTCAGTCTTCCTGATTCTAGCCGTTCTGGTCACATAAATCTTCAAAGCCCTGACCACATCCAGGGACTCGGAATACTCCAAGTCCGGTGTAGCCACAGGCACGACAATAGGTTGGTTCATATGAAAAGATGAGACCACCTTTGGCAGAAATTTAGGACGAGTCCTCAACTCTGCCCTATCCACGTGAAAAAACAAGTATGGGCTTTTATGTGATAAAGCCGCCAATTCTGAAACACGTCTAGCCGAAGCTAATGCCAACAACATGACCACTTTCCACGTGAGGTATTTCAACTCCACAGTTTTGAGTGGTTCAAACCAAGGTGACTTTAGGAAACGTAACACCATGTTAAGATCCCAAGGCGCCACCGGAGGCACAAAGGGAGGCTGAATATGCAGCACCCCCTTCACAAAAGTCTGTACTTCAGGAAGAGAGTCTAATTCTCTTTGAAAGAAAATGGATAAGGCCGAAATTTGGACCTTTATGGACCCTAATTTTAGGCCCAAAGTCACTCCTGTTTGAAGTAAGTGAAGCAGACGGCCCAAATGGAACTCCTCCGTAGGAGCAGCTCTGGCCTCACACCAAGAAACATATTTCCGCCATATACGGTGATAATGTTATAACGTCACGTCTTTCCTAGCCTTGATCAGGGTAGGAATGACTTCCTCCGGAATTCCTTTTTCCGCTAGGATCCGGCGTTCAACCGCCATGCCATCAAACGCAGCCGCGATAAGTCTTGGAACAGACAGGGCCCTGCCGCAGCAGGTCCTGCCTTAGAGGAAGAGGCCACGGATCTTCTGTGAGCAACTCTTGCAGCTCCGGATACCAAGTCCTCCGTGGCCAATCTGGAACAATGAGGATTGTTCTGACCCTGCTCATTCTTATTATTCTCAACACTTTGGGTATGAGAGGAAGAGGAGGAAACACATAGACCGATCTGAACACCCAAGGTGTCACCAGATCGTCTACCGCTACCGCCTGAGGGTCCCTTGACCTGGCGCAATACCGCTTTAGCTTTTTGTTGAGACGGGATGCCATCATGTCGATTTGAGGCAGTCCCCATCGATCCGTGATCTGTGCGAAGAAGTCCCCACTCTCCCGGATTCAGGTCGTGCCTGCTGAGGAAGTCCGCCTCCCAGTTGTCCACCCCCAGGATGAACACTGCTGATAGTGCGCTTACATGGCCTTCCGCCCAGCGTAGAATCCTGGTCGCTTCTGCCATGGCCACTCTGCTCCTTGTTCCGCCTTGCCGATTTATATGAGCCACTGCCGTGACGTTGTCCGACTGAATCAGAACCGGTTTTCTCCGAAGCAATTCCTCCGCTTGACACAGGACGTTGTATATGGCCCTCAACTCCAGGACGTTGATGTGGAGACAAGTCTCTAGGTTTGACCAGAGACCTTGGAAATTTCTTCCCAGTGTTACTGCTCCCCAGCCTCGGAGGCTTGCATCTGTGGTCACCAGGACCCAGTCCTGAATGCCGAACCTGCGACCCTCTAGCAGGTGAGCACTGTTCAGCCACCACAGGAGAGATACCCTGGTCCTGGGAGACAGGGTGATCCTTTGATGCATTCGTAAATGGGACCCGGACCACTTGTCCAAGAGGTCCCATTGAAAGGTCCTCGCATGGAACCTGCCGAAAGGGATGGCCTCGTATGAAGCCACCATCTTCCCCAGGACCCGCGTGCAATGATGCACTGAAACCTTTTTTGGTTTTAAGAGGTTCCTGACCATGGCTATGAGCTCCTGAACCTTTTCGATCGGAAGAAAAACCTTTTTCTGGTCTGTGTCTAGAATCAGGCCCAAAAAGGTCAGACGCGTTGTAGGGACTAGCTGGGACTTCGGTATATTGAGAATCCAGCCGTGTATCTGCTACGTCTTCATGGACAGAGACACACTGTCCAGCAACTTCTCCTGAGATCTCGCCTTTATGAGGAGATCGTCCAAGTATGGGATAATTGTGACCCCCTACCTGCGCAGGAGCACCTTCATTTCCGCCATTACCTTGGTGAAAATCCTCGGGCCGTGGAAAGCCCAAACGGCAACATCTGAAATTGGTAGTGACAGTCCTGCACTGCCAATCTCAGGAACGCCTGATGAGGGGGGAATATCGGAACATGAAGGTATGCATCCTTTATGTCCAGGGACACCATCCAATCCCCCCCCCCCTCCAGGCTGGCGATGACCGCCCTGAGTGATTCCATCTTGAACTTGAACCTCGTCAAGTACAGGTTCAGAGATTTTAGGTTTAAAATGGGTCTGACAGAACCGTCCGGTTTCGGAACCACAAACAGGGTCGAGTAATATCCCTCTCCTTGCTGGAGATGAGGAACTGTGACAATCACCTGTTGAATACACAATTTTTGGATTGCCGCCAACACTAGCTCCCTCTCTGACGGGGAAGCCGGCAGAGCCGATTTGAAAAACCGGCGAGGAGGCAAGTCTTCGAATTCCAGCCTGTATCCCTGAGAAACAATCTCTAATGCCCAGGGATCCACCTGCGAGTGAACCCAGACATGGCTGAAAAACCGAAGACGAGCCCCCACTAGAACTGCCTCCCCCCGGGAAGCCCCAGCGTCATGCGGTGTACTTTGCAGAGGCAGGGGAGGACTTTTGCTCTTGGGAACTAGCTGTGTGCAGCATCTTTCCCCTACCTTTCCCTCTGGCAACAAAGGACGATCCCCGTACCTTTTTGTTTTTATTGGAACGAAAGGACTGCATTTGATAATGAGGTGCCTTTTTTGTATGCTGCGGGGGGACATAAGGTAAGAAATTCGACTTACCAGCCGTAGCCGTAGAGACAAGGTCTGAGAGGCCGTCTCCAAACAACTCCTCCCCTTTGTAAGGCAAGGACTCCATATGCCGCTTTGAATCGGCATCTCCCGTCCACTGTCGGGTCCACAAGAGCCGCCTAGCAGAAATAGACATAGCATTTATTCTGGAGCTTAATAAACAAATGTCTCTCTGAGCATCTCTCATATACAAGGTAGCATCTCTGATATGCTCTATGGTCATTTGAATAGCATCCCTATCTAAGGTGTCAATCTCCGTAGATAAGGAATCTGCCCATGCCACAACCGCACTACAAACCCAGGCCGACGCCATAGCCGGTCTAGCAATAGTACCTGAATGAGTGTAAATGTGCTTCAAGGTAATTTTCTGCCTGCGGTCAGCAGGTTCCTTGAGGGAAGCCGTATCCTGAGAAGGCAGTGCCACCTTTTTGGCCAAGCGTGTCAGCGCCTTGTCTACTTTAGGCGAAGATTCCCAGCGTATCCTATCAGTTTGTGGAAAAGGATACGCCATAAGAATCCTTTTGGGAACTTGTGGTCTCCTATCCGGAGATTCCCAAGCCTTTTCGCACAATTCACTTAGTTCAAATGAGGATGGAAAGGTGACTTCAGGCTTTTTCCCTTTATACATGTGTACCCTCGTGTCAGGGACCGGGGGTTCTTCAGTAATATGCAAAACCTCTTTAATGGCAATAATCATGTACCGAATACCTTTTGCCACCTTCGGCTGTAATTTTGCATCTTCATAGTCAACACTAGAGTCAGTATCTGTGTCATCGATCTGGGATATGGTGCGCTTCTGAGACCCCGAAGGGCCTGGCGCCACAGGGACAGGCATGGACTGGCTACCTGACTGATCCCTAGCTTCTGCCTTGTCTAACCTTTTATGCAATAGATTAACATTTGCATTCAAGACATTCAGCATATCCACCCATTCCGGTGTCGGCGTTGCCGACGGCGACATGACATTCAAGCACTCCCCCTCCACATTAAGCGAGCCTTCCTAGTCAAACATGTCGACACACGCATACCGACACACTTCACACACACAGGGAACCCCTTTCCTGAAGACAGTATCCCTGTCAAGGCCCTTTGGAGAGACAGAGAGAGAGTATGCCAGCACACACCCCTGCGCAATGATCCTGGAGACCAACACAAAATGTTTTTCCCCAGCAGAGCTGTATAATATGTTATCCGTCAATTATGTGCCCCCCCCCCCCCTCTCTTTTAAACACCCCTTCACCGTGTGTAAGCAGGGGAGAGTCCGGGTAGCTTTCTCTCAGCGGTGCTGTGGAGAGAAAATGGCGCTGGTGAGTGCTGAGGGAGAAGCCCCGCCCCCTCGGCGGCGGGCTTCTGTCCCGCTCAAACTTACAAAAATATGGCGGGGGCTCTTTTATATACATGTACAGTGCCCACCTGTACATGTATATTGTCTTTTGCCATAAGAGGTGTTTATATTGCTGCCCTGGGCGCCCCCCCCTGCGCCCTGCACCCTTACAGTGACCGGAGTGTGTGAGGTGTATGGGAGCAATGACGCACAGTTGCAGTGCTGTGCGTTACCTCCGTGAAGCTGAAGGCTTCTGCCGCCTGACGACTTCTGTCTTCTGTTCTTCTAGCTCTGTGAGGAGAACGGCGGCGCGGCTCTGGGGGTTGACGCCCAGTAAGAACCTGCGTTCACCCCCTCTGGAGCTAATGGCGTCCAGTAGCCGAGGAAGCAGAGCCTATCTTAGACAAGAAGGTCTGCTCCTCTCTCCTCAGTCCCTCGATGCAGGGAGCCTGTTGCCAGCAGTGCTCCCTGTGAAAAATTAGAAAAAGTAAAGAAAAAATCCAAACAAAAATGCTTTTAGGCAGAGAACTCAGGAGAGCTCTCTGCAGTGCACCCATCCTGCTCTGGGCACAGTGTAAAACTGAGGTCTGGAGGAGGGGCATAGAGGGAGGAGCCAGTGCACACCCAGAGTCCAAAGCTTTCTTAAAGTGCCCTATCTCCTGCGGAGCCCGTCTATTCCCCATGGTCCTTACGGAGTCCCAGCATCCTCAAGGACGTTAGAGAAAAATGTATACATTCCAGTTTCAGCCCGTACAGTGTACAATACATTATGCTGAATAGCGCCCTCTACTGGCAACAGCTATGTTTCACCCTGTACAATATACACTATCTATCTAGATAGATAGATAGATAGATAGATAGATAGATAGATAGATAGATAGATAGATAGATAGATAGATAGATAGATAGATAGATAGAGATAGATATATAGATATGGACATATAAATAAATATATATATATATATATATATATATATATATATATTTATATGGCACCTACATGTTATGCCGCACATTACAGAGAATATTTAGTAATTAGCCTCAGTTCTTGACCCAGTTGAGTGTACATTCTGTATTCTCTACTACATGGACACAAACATACACCACAGTTAATTCTGTCAGAAGTCAGTTATCCCCTACCATTGTCTCAGGATTGTGTGAAATCCACGCAAACAGTGCTGCTTGTGTATTCTACTTTTGTAGCTCTTTATTGACCAATGAGTAGTTTCACATGTAGAATGTATTTATTTACTGTATGTCTTGTTTCTTGAACAATGAACTGAAGTAAGCTTCAAATTACTTTTTAAAAATCAAAATTCTAAGTGGAACATGATGGTGTGAATTTACTTTACACCACATCATGTTTTATTTTGTTCTAATTTAGCTTTAAAAGAAAACTAATAATGACAACAACAACAACAATAATAATAATAATAATAATAATAATAATACTACACTCTCAAATACATTTTTTGTTTAATTTTTACACCCGATTCACCTAACCGGTACAAAATCTGGTGTTGTAATAGCCCCTCTAATGGCATGTTAAGTTACGCTTACCCTGTATAATAAATTGCACTAAAGTATGTAATTCTAATTAAATGAATCAGTGAGGCAAGGTGACTTTGTTCTCCAGAAGGTGCCAGATATATACGCCTCCACTGTTTGTGGGCAATTCAATTTAAAGGGATTGCTACTAAGTGTCATCATAGCACTAGTAATGACAGCATACCTTAGTCACAACATTATAGGCAGGACCGGACTGGCCATCTTGCGTGGTGGGCCAAGTCTGCGTGGCCGGCATACAGAGTGACAGGGAAGTGCTGCAAGGCCATGTCCCTGTAAATCGCAGCACACCCCTGTGAGCTGTGACTATGCCCCTTTCCCCCCTGCATATAGGGGGGCAATAAGATGATAAATGTTGCTCTGCTTTAATTATCTGTGATATACAAGCCGCTGTGCATAATTGAATTGCCCCTTATGAGCAGTGGCAATAAAAGAGTATCTGTGTGTAGGTGTACCTCTTACAGTCACCTACACTGATCCATATGTAATTCTTCAGAGAGATTCACCAATATGTGCAGTTTCAATGATAAAGGAACACTATAGTGATATAAATCACTCAGATTTTACGGGTACCATATATGTGTAAAGATTATAATGAAAAGGGTCATAAGGGTAATTACAGAGCAACTTGCAAATATCTGACTCAGACATTCCAATAGAAATGGAATAATAAGTATCATGATGTATATGAAAAAGCATGGTTCTTACATGTCAATTCAGCATTTTATATGAAGATTTCTTCAGTGCTTTGTGAACCTCTTAAAAAAGAATATGACATGCCCATGGATAATGGTGACACATGTAGACACTACCGTATTTCCTGATATTCTGATTCATAGCCTCTTATACACTGTACCTGAACCCCCATCATTATATGATACCCCGAACCCTAACTTATATACTTATTGTTGAAACACTGTATATAGCATTTCCTCAATAAACAATTAATTCAAATGGTTGGGCAGCACTACCCTGGCCCACTGCTGCTGGCCACTCACATTGTAAATGGATCCAGACTTACGTACTCCTTGGCAGAACTGTACAATAAAGGGGTTCATTAATCATATCAGATAATATAGATATATTTAAAGCAATAATTAAGAAATATTTATTAAAATATCCAACTCATTTTTTAAAGTAAGCTTAAACTATTTGTTCAGCTTTACTATAAATCTTGAAGAATTAATGTGAATATATCAGGCTTTTGCATCAGAACAAAATGTCGGGGGAAAAATCAAGCAACTTTCAGGCGTGTTATTCATAAGGTAAAGTCACTAAGGAACCCCTTTTCACTAAATATTAAACGTACAGGTTGAGTATCCCTTATACAAAATGCTTGGGACCAGAGGTATTTTGGATATCTGATTTTTCCGTAGTTTGGAATAATTGCATACCATAAAGAGATATCATGGCGATGGGACCCAAGTCTAAGCACAGAATGCATTTATGTTTCATATACACATTATACACACAGGCTGAAGGAAATTCTAGCTAATAGTTTTAATAACTTTGTGCATTAAACAAAGTTTGTGTACATACACACAATTCATTTATGTTTCATATACACCTTATACACACAGCCTGAAGGTCATTTAATATAATATTTTTAATAATTTTTTGTATTAAACAAAGTTTGTGTACATTGAGCCATCAGAAAACAAAGGTTTCACTATCTCGCTCTCACTCAAAAAATTCTGTATTTCGGAATATTCCGTATCTCGGAATATTTGTTTATGGGATTCTCAACCTGTACTATGAAGCAGGATTTGACAGGAATACTTTGTTATAGTAAAAAGTATACAAACAGTATATACAACAGCAAACAAGATCTGTAAAAAAATAATAGTACATTCAGAAAACAACAATGTTATGGCAGTGGCACATAAAAAGAGGTTGTTTCAAAATCGATCAATCACCATAATGCTGCAGACCGTTTTTAAAATTGGTCTCTTTCTTTCTCTTTAATTTTTTTCCAACTTCTTCCCTGGCCCAATTCCTGAATGGCAGAGCTCCGAGTCTGAACAAAGAGTGTGGGTGGTGACTGCTCTGTGGGGCCCCAGTAAAGGCTGCAATCACATTCAAACTGCGTAGTGCTCTAATCATTATACAAGTTCTACATTTTGCATTGCATCTTTGGTCAGTTCAGAAGCGTCTGGGGTGCATTTCTGGAGTTGGCCTTGTTTAGCTGTTCCTAAATAAGCTTTCATTCACCAGGTCTCTTTGAAAAGTGCTCATGTGAGCTGCATTGTGCGCTGGCCTCACAGACTGCTGTCAAATGATTAGAGGGAGGCCTGTGAGAGGAATGTCTGGAATGCAGTGGTGTAGGAATCAACAGCGTTACATAGTGCATGGGATGGAACAAAACTAGCACACATGCAAAACAAAATATAATAACTAGTTTAACTAGCACTCTGAGAATGAAACGGTTAACTTTACCTCAGCATTCCTCTAGTCACTGAAAGGTGATCATTACAACCCACACATACTTCCCTTGAAAAATTTCAAAATACTTCAGGGAGTTTGCATGTGATTGTATGAGGTAACTATGTTTAAGGTTTGTTTTGCAGAGGAATCAAGAACATTTATTTTAGGCATTTAATGGGGGGGGGGGGGGGGGGTTCTACTTCAGGTTAACCATGTATTGACAACCAGCTTTCATCACTGTGCATTTAATTAGCTTATTTTAAATAATATCACTAAAAATGAGTTTAATTTGCTACTCTACAAAATGATAGAGGTCCTAAGGTGGGTACACACTAGGCAATGTCTCTATGTGCGACGTCGCCTAGTGTGTTCCCTTCCCTGCCGGGGCGGTCGTCGGTAGTGCGTACTCACTGAGTGATAGGCAAACGATATTGCCCGGTGACGTCACGGCTGAGCCGTGCATGCAGCTTTTTGACGACAGTCCAATTTGAGCTGCATGCACAGCCGACAGAGAGGGTCGTTAACGACCCGCGGGGCTGCGCATCACTCGTCGTTTGGCAGTAGGGTTACCACATCATCCCTTTAATTCTGGACACATTAATTACACAGGTTCTGTGGTTGGCCGACTTCAAGACTCCATTTCACCTGGTTTTAATCAGCCACAGAACCTGTGTAATTAATATGTGTCCAGATTTAAAGGGATGAGGTGGTAATAACCCTATTTGACAGTGTACACACTAGTCGATATGGTAAACGGCGTCGCTCAGGAAGGGCAAAATGAGCAACGTTGTTTACTTTATCGGCAAGTGTGTATGCACCTTTATAGCTCTAGACAACATTGCACTGCTGGACAAGCTCCAAATTAACACTAGTTAGCACATGTTTATGCCTTGCATAAAGATCTGGGCAGACTAGATGAGCCAAGTGTTTTTTATCTGCCATCAAATACTATGAGGGGTGTCCATTTGGAATGAGGTTTTTGCTGCAAATAAAAACCTTGTGGCCCTCGCTCTTAATATTGGTTTGCATTTTTTTTACATTATTGTATACCGCTAGGGAGGCCAATCCCGGGCCGTTTTTTCAATCCCGGGATTCGGGATTGAAAAACTCTCAATCCCGGGATTCCCGGGATTGCAGTAGGTATCAGTGAAGAAGGGTGTAGGGAGCAGCACTGGAGGGTAGGTGGTGGTGCGGAAGGGTGTAGGTAGCGGCGCGGAAGGCAGGGAGGGTGTAGGTAGTGGTCAGGGCCGGTTCAAGGGCGCAGAGCGCCCCGGGCAGGAAAGGGGCGTGGCCTAATACAGGGGGCGTGGTGAGTCACGCCCCCTGTACATTGAAAGCGCCGCTTGAATGCTGAGCGGTGCGCGATGACGTCATCGCGCACCGCACAGCAAAAGGTCCTCTCCACGAAGAGAAACTAGACGCTATGCGTCTAGTTCCCTTCGTGGAGAGGACCTTTGCTGTGCGGTGCGCGATGACGTCATCGCGCACCGCTCAGCAGTTACTCTCCACGAAGGGAAACTAGACGCATAGCGTCTAGTTCCCTTCACAGGAGGCGCCGAGGACGGGGACGGCAGCGGGCAGCGGAGGCGGACGGGGGACACAGCGGGCAGCAGTGGCGGATCTTGCCACGGTGCGGCGCCCTCCGGATGGCGCCAGCGCCCTCCGGAAGGCGGCGCCCCGGGCAAAAGTCCTGCTTGCCCGTGGCAAGAACCGCCACTGGTAGTGGTGCCGGAGGGTGTAGGTAGCTGGGCAGGAGGATGTAGGTAGCAGTGCGGGAGGTTGTAGGTAGCTGGGCGGGAGGGTGTAGGTAGCGGGGAGGGTTGGTAGCGGTGCGGGAGGGAGGCTGGGTGTAAGTAATATCACTTACTATTAGGTGGACGGCAGCCATGGGCACACTGAACGCGGCGGCATTTCAAATGAAGCGCCGGCCGCCAGCCAACCAGAGCTGGCGGACCGACAGCCAATCAGGTAAGCGGCCACAGCAGTCGCTCCGGCAGCTTCCCTGATTGGCTGCCGGTCCGCCAGCTCTTATTGGCTGGCGGCCGGCGCCACATTTGAAGTGCCGCCGCGTTCAGCGTTTGTCTATGGCTGCCGCCCGCCTAATTATAAGTAGTATTACTTACACACCCACCCTCCCGCGCATACGCAGTGTAATCCCGTGAATCCCGGGATTGGATGCTCCAATCCCGGTATTCAAATCCCAGCATTTTTAGGCCCAAATCCCGGGATCCCACCGATCCCGATTCCGGGATTGGCCTCCCTATATACCACTGATATCGGAAGCACGCATACCATGTGTATCCGTTTAAAAATAATGCACGCAGGATTTTCTACTCCCAGCAGTGTGAGAAAACCCGAAAGATACTTACTGGTCTGGTTGTCTCCGCGGCTACCGGTCATCTCCCCTTCATCTTTCAACTGGAGGGGGCTGCTGGGAGGGGAGAGGGCTGCTAGGATATGCAGTTCTCCCTGCTGTAGCCTTGATGAGGGGGGGTCACATACACACACACACACTCACACACATACTTACACACACTCACACAAACTTACCACAAATGCTGCTGCAGAAAACAAGATCCCGACAGCCTGGATGCAGAAGACATTGCTTTACAAGGTGAGTATTTACCAATTAAGCTAATTGGAAACTTTCAATTGCTTAATTATTCCTTGGGTAGGGGGTTGCCGCAAGAGTGCCAAAGAACGCCCCACAGGTTTTTCCTAAAAATATTGATTTTAGGAAAAATCAGACTTGCTCTGGGGGTGTAAGAATGTGAGAAAGAAGACGCTGTGATTTCTATAGAAATTAACACGTCTCATCTGCTCTTCTGCAATTGAATAGGTAAACTGTAGATACAGGATTCATCACCAGTGATAATCTCCCATACAGAGTTTGAGTGACTGCCATCAAACCTGGCTAGCATGTTGCGGCACCAAGTCACCCGTGCCTCCTTCTGCTCTCGAGTCAGCTAATGAAGCACCCAGCATGCAGAAACCTTGCTCAGGCCTAGCTTTTCATGGAGTATCAATCGGATGGATCCCAATGAGATGGCTATCTTTATCTCTGACTGGGCCATGGACACCCTGGCGTCTGCCTCAACTATGGCTCTTATGGCAGGAACTTTGTCCTCGGTAATGGCAGGCCACAGTGCTCCTCGTCTTCCATGCACACCAAACACAGTGGTTCGGGACAGTTCTTCCACCCCAAAAGCAGCTTGCACACTGTCAAAACTCTCCTGCTGACGTGGACCACTTTTGTAGTTGTAGAGGATCATGGCTCTTCAATGGCCTCTGTTGAGCTCCATAACGAGTTAGTGAAGTAAATGAACATGCTGACTTCTCTGGTGTGCAGTGCTGCCTATATACGGTTCTGTGCCTTGACATTTCACAAGAATTTTAGTCAGGGATTATTGTTCATGACCAAACAGATAGATTGTGTTAGTCTATCTATCAATTTAATCAACACCGTCTCCTCGGGCATTCTTGTCGCATCACATTGCAACTAAGAAACATTTTGGCACAAAAAAGACACATTTGGCAAAAAAAGATGCCCGATGCTAGTGGAATTACACACAGAGCCGGCCCAAGGCATAGGTAAACTAGGCAAATGCCAAGGGCATTTGGTATGCCTAGGGGCACAAGCAGCTTCTGCTGATTAAAATGATATGCGGCATGCCTACATTCTGTGTGTGACTGCGGCTGTATCTGCATACAAAATGCTACTGTACGTTACAGTGTATTCCTGGAAATCACTGTAACGTAGCATTGCGTATGCAGATACAGCCACAGTCGCACACAGAATATAGGCATGCTGCATATCATTTTAATCAGCAGAAGCTGCTTGTGCATCATAGCCACATAGTAATGCAAATACGATGCATTATCATCAAAAGAGGTGCCCGACGTTAGCAGTGCTGATAGCTGACTCATGCTAGGCATCTCCTGCTGCATGACGTATTGAGGCAAGATGTATGAGGACACATCTGTATCCAAGCAGAGGCAGAGGTCACAGTGATAGCGGCCATGTGAGTGCTGTGCGCGGGTGGGTTGGTTGTGCAGTAGTGTTTGGCATATGTGTAAGGGGCATTATGTGTGTCATGTGTATAAATGCTTTAATAATGTGCGGCATATGTGTAAGGGGCACTATGTGTGTCATTATGTGTAAAAGTGCACTAATAATGGCCCTCATTCCGAGTTGGTCGGTCGCAAGGCGAATTTAGCAGAGTTGCTCACGCTAAGCCGCCGCCTACTGGGAGTGAATCTTAGCTTCTTAAAATTGCGACCGATGTATTCGCAATATTGCTATTACAAACTACTTCGCAGTTTCAGAGTAGCTCCAGACTTACTCTGCCTGTGCGATCAGTTCAGTGCTTGTCGTTCCTGGTTGACGTCACAAACACACCCAGCGTTCGCCCAGGCACTCCCACCGTTTCTCCAGCCACTCCTGCGTTTTTTCCGGAAACGGTAGCGTTTTCAGCCACACGCCCCTAAAACGCCGTGTTTCCGCCCAGTAACACCCATTTCCTGTCAATCACATTACGATCGCCGGAGCGAAGAAAAAGCCGTGAGTAAAAATACTTTCTTCATAGTAAAGTTACTTGGCGCAGTCGCAGTGCGAACTTTGCGCATGCGTACTAAGCGGATTTTCACTGCGATGCGATGAAAAAGAACGAGCGAACAACTCGGAATGAGGGCCAATGTGCGGAATATGTGAAAGGGACATTATATTTGTCAATATGTGTATAAGTGCACTAATAATGTGCGGCAGATGTGTAAAGGGCATTATGTGTATAAGGGCATTAATAAAGGGTAATAAAGGTTGGCATAATGTGTAAGGTGCATTATGTTTAAAAGGACATTAATAATGTGTGTCATATGTGTAAGCGGATTACTGTGTGGCATTATGTGTATAAATGCATTATTAAGGTGTGGCATTATGTGCATAAGGTGCTCTACTGTGTTCCGTAACATATAGAAAGGGTAGTACTGTGTGGTCTAATGTGAATAAAGAGCAATATGGTGTGGTGTAATGTGAATAAGGAGCTATTCAATGTGATGTATTTGAATAAGGGGCACTACTACTGTGAGTAGTAACGTATATAAGGTAAAGTGGCAGTGCTGTGTGATGTAACGTGAATAAGGGACAGAATCGCATGATAAAATGTGAATAAAGTTGCACTACTGTGTGGCATAATTTGAATTGGGGATACTATTGTGTGGACATGACCCTTCCCAGCAAGAACACGTCCCTTTTTGAGTTGTGTGCCGAATGTGCAAACTGTTCCTATTTAAAATATAGGGGGGTAGGAGCAGTGTCGGACTGTGGCATGAAGGGCCCACCGGTGAAATGCAGTGGTAGGGGCCCATGTTTAGAGGCTTGACCAACTTATAGTGTATGGTCTGGGCCCCTTGATAAATATATAGAGTAAATACATAGTCCTGTGCAGTATAAGGTAACCTATGTATAGTGTATACATAGCAAGTGCTGAGTCTGGAATATGAACCCTAGAGGAAGATGTGGGCCTCCAGGCAGTGGGGCCCACTGGTGGTTTCCCCTGTACCCCTGTGGGCCAGTCCGCCCCTGGGTAGGAGCACCAAAATGAGGACTGCTATGGGTTAGGGGTGATGGTCCTGTGTGAGGAGTGCAGGGTCAGAGGCGGAACTAGCGGCGGTGCTAGGGGGCACCATCCAAAATCTTGCCTAGGGCATCATATTGGTTAGAGCTGGCTCTGATTACACAGGACCCATGAGCTCACTTGAGCCATGCATCTTCTGCTGTGTGGCATATTGAGGCTAGATGTATGAGGACCCATCTATAGGCGAGTAAGAACACATCTGTAGCAGTCGTTAGCAATGTACTTTCACCAGCACTACCTGTGTCTGAAAACAGGTGGATCTAGCACCCCAGTACAACTCAGTTACGCCCCATCAGCTGCCAGTGGAGAGGTGCCAGAGATGCTTCTGGCACCTCTCCATTTGCAGCTGATGGGGCGTAGCTGGGTGTGTGAGGAGTGCAAGGTCAGAGGCGGAACTAGCGACAGTGCTAGGGGGTACCATCCAAAATCTTGCCTAGGGCATCATATTGGTTAGGGCCGGATCTGATTACACAGAACCCGTCAGCTCACTTGAGCCATGCATCTTCTGCTGTGTGGCATATTGAGGCTGGATGTATGAGGACACATCTGTAGGCGAGTAAGAACACATCTGTAGCAGTCATTAGCAATGTACACTTTCACCAGCACTACCTGTGTCTGAAAACAGGTGGATCTAGCACCCCAGTACAACTCAGTTACGCCCCATCAGCTGCCAGTGGAGAGGTGCCAGAGATGCCTCTGGCACCTCTCCATTTGCAGCTGATGGGGCGTAGCTGGGGTGTACTGGGGTACTAGATTAAATAGAACCCAAGGTGCTAGATGCTCCAAATCACTGTTACATGGAAGCACTTGGCTCCAGAGAATGCACAGTGCAAAAACACGCATATACGTCTGCAGACGTGTATCCAACTTGGCATCTGCCTTAGAGTAAGGTATTATACTGTATGTTCCTGAAATATTACACCAAAATGATAAGTCCACATTACATGTGCATACATGAGAACTCTATGGATTTCAGGGAAAAGTAACAAATTTAAGACTTACAAGTGTTACTGTTTATTAATATACAGAGACTCATCTTGTTGAACACTCATTGAAAATGAAATCTAATGAGAGAAAATAAGAGTGGTTTTCCTTCCAATACATTTTCCTTTTTTTATTTCATTTATTTGGCAAACTACAAAATGATTAAAAAGATGTAGTGCTTGATATAACATTTCTCTGTCAGTGGAATGCTTTGTACTCTTCAGCCATCAGATCTGTAAGTGCTGTGGATAGAGCAGCAAAAATGGAGAAAGTAGAACATATGATGAAGTTTAATACTCAATCTGCTACAGCTGAAAGTTACGTAAATGGCAGTTCTGCTTATGCCATTCACTTTGATTATGGTAACTAACATTTTTCGCTGCATGAAGTTATAATCATTCTTCCAGTCACTGAGTGGTTACATCATAATGAAACTGCTTACTGAATGAAATGTAGTAGCCGGCCAATATAGACCATAGCATACTACAGCTGTACACTGTTAATGGTGTGTATTCCCAAGTTTAACTTACACCTGCTGATGCACACTATTGAATTCCATATGTTGCCTCAGGTGACCTTATCATAGCCATGTACTGGATAGTGAGAACAGTATCAGTTCCCCAACAGGGGGTGATGTACTAAGCCAGTGGTTCTCAAACTGTATGCCGTGGCACCCTGGGGTGCCTCAGGACAGTTGAAGGGGTGCCCTGGGTTGGTGGTCCAGGACCAATTAAAATTATTTATAGTCAATGTAATAGGCAAAACCAGTGCTGGTGGCTGTCAATCATAAAATATGTGGACAAACAGAAGCAAATCATGTCCCTCATACTGTACCACAATTAAGCCTAGGGATGACATATAAACACAATTTACTTAATGTAATATTTCTTTCTACATTTCTCAATAAGAAGCTTTAGGCCTAGGGGTGCCCAAAAGAAAATTTCTGATACTCTAGGGTGCCGTGATTCAAAAAAGTTTGAGAACCACTGTACTAAGCAATGAAAAGAGTGGAGAAGTGAGCCATTGTCTGAAAATCCCATTTAAATTCATAAACCACCAAATAATCATTTAATTGTGCAACTGAAAGAAAGGACTTATAGCATTTCAGGTATGACTCTGCCATTCGATAACAATATTTTATCAGGATACTAAGTAGGGTTTGGTTATCAGGTGTCTGTGTGGGCATGTAAAATGAGTGTCTGCATACATAAAACTAAAGGTCCATACACACGGAGTGATATAACCGAGCGATTTTGACTATATAGTCAAAATCGCTCAGAAAGTTAGTGCATATCGCTCCGTGTGTATACAGGCAGCGATAGCGATGCACGTCCCCGCTATGTCGCTATCGCTGGGAAAAATAGACTGGGCAGGCAAGTCAATTTAGACTATGTCGCTGGTAAATTTAGTTAAAATCGCTCATATTTTAAGTGCCCAGCGATTTTTCCCAGCGATAGCGATCTTAAGCCACTCCCCGCCGCCCCTTTTACCTCAGTGCGCGGAGGCTGAAGTTGAGGGAACAGCACAGCAGCATTCCGAACTGAATATACTCATCAATCCGTGAGTGTATTGTGGACTGCTGTTCTCCTCGTGCCTGGATTCCTGTACGGTCCGCGGGGGGAATGAGAGAGGGAGGAATGGCAGCGCTGTACTGTCCGTCCCCTGGCCACTCTGCAGTGTCCGCAGTCCGGGGGAACGGAGTGGGAGGAATGGCCGCTCTGTAGTGTCCGTTCTGGGAGGTGATGAATGGCTGCAGTGGGATCGCGCTGTGTGTCAGAAACGGGGGTTACTGGCTGCACATTGCGTGTAGAGGCTTTGGCTGCCGTCCGGTGAGGGGGGGGGGGGGAGAGGAGAGAGCGAGACGGAGATGGTGCTCTGCTGCCTGGCGGGTGAGGGGGGGGGGGGGCGGGGCGGCGGCGGGGCTGCTTGCTATTGTCCCGGCTGTTGTTGTCCCGCAGGCCATGATGGTGGGGTGCTGTCCGTCAATGGGGGGGTGGGGGAGGGGGATGGAGAAGGTGCTTTTTCTTCTGTCTGTCAAGGGGGGGGTGCTGTTCTGCCTGTCAATGGGGGGTGGGGGATGGAGAAGTTGCTGTCCTGTCTGTCTATGGGGGTGAGGGTTGATGGTACTGTCATGTCTGTCTATTGGGGGGGGGGGTTCCTGCACTGTCTGTATGTGGAGGGAGGGCGGGGTGCCGGTGCTGTCTGTGTGTGGAGGGAGGGCGGGGGTGCCGGCGCTGTCTGTGTGTGGAGGGAGGGCGGGGGTGCCGGCGCTGTCTGTGTGTGAAGGGAGGGCGGGGGTGCCGGTGCTGTCTGTGTGTGAAGGGAGGGCGGGGGTACCGGCTCTGTCTGTGTGTGAAGGGAGGGTGCGGGTGCCAGCGCTGTCTGTGTGTGGAGGGAGGGCGGGGGTGCCGGCGCTGTCTGTGTGTGGAGGGAGGGCGGGGGTGCCGACGCTGTCTGTGTGTGGAGGGAGGGTGAAGGATGCGCTGTCTGTGTATGAAGGGAGGGTGAAGGTACATGCGCTGTCTGGGTATGGAGGTGCATTCGCTGTCTTGTGCGGAGAGAAAGGGGGCTGACCAGGGTGCCTGCGCTGTGTATGGAGGATGTAATATTAAAAACTATGTGTGCCGCCCGGCTACAGGGACACACTCAGCGCCATCCCACTGTGCAGCCATCCCCCCACCACCAGACCTGACACTACTGGATACACCTACTTAGGTACACCTATTGGATTCTACTGGACAAGGGGACGTGGGATGTAGGTAAGTATGGGGGTCATTCCGAGTTGTTCGCTAGTTGGCGATTTTCGCAACGGAGCGATTAAGGCAAAAATGCGCATGCGCATGGTTCGCAGTGCGCATGCGGTTAGTATTTTAGCACAAAACTTAGTAGATTAACTCACGTCCGAACGAAGAATTTTCATCGTTGAAGTGATCGGAGTGTGATTGACAGGAAGTGGGTGTTTCTGGGCGGAAACTGGCTGTTTTCTGGGAGTGTGCGGAAAAACGCAGGCGTGTCAGGGAAAAACGTGGAAGTGTCTGGAGAAACGGGGGAGTGGCTGGCCGAACGCTGGGCGTGTGTGTGACGTCAAACCAGGAATGAAACTGACTGAACTGATCGCTATTTGTGAGTAAGTCTTGAGCTACTCAGAAACTGCTAAGAAATTTCTTTTCGCAATTCTGCTAATCTTTCGTTCGCAATTCTGCTAAGCTAAGATACACTTCCAGAGGGTGGCGACTTAGCGTGTGCAATGTTGCTAAAAGCAGCTAGCAAGCGAACAACTCGGAATCACCCCCTATGTGTGAGTGTGTACGTGTGTTCTAATACATTTTCTCTGACGTCCTAGTGGATGCTGGGTACTCCGTAAGGACCATGGGAATAGACGGGCTCCGCAGGAGACTGGGCACTCTTTAAAGAAAGATTAGGTACTACATCTGGTGTGCACTGGCTCCTCCCTCTATGCCCCTCCTCCAGACCTCAGTTAGAATCTGTGCCCGGCCAGAGCTGGATGCACTTAGTGGGCTCTCCTGAGTTCACTATAAAGAAAGTATTTGTTAGGTTTTTTATTTTCAGTGAGATCTGCTGGCATCAGACTCACTGCTACGTGGGACTTAGGGGAGAGAAGCAAACCTACCTGCTTGCAGCTAGCTTGTGCTTCTAAGGCTACTGGACACCATTAGCTCCAGAGGGATCGAACACAGGGCCCGACCTCGATCGTCCGTTCCCGGAGCCGCGCCGCCGTCCCCCTTGCAGAGCCAGAAGACGGAAGATACCGAAGAAAATCGGCGGCTGAAGACTCCGGTCTTCAATAAGGTAGCGCACAGCACTGCAGCTGTGCGCCATTGCTCCCACAGCACACCACACGCTCCGGTCACTGGTGGGTGCAGGGCGCTGGGGGGGGGGGGGCGCCCTGGGCTGCAATTAGTATAACTTAAATGGCAAACTGCACATAATATAGTTCTAAACTGTATATGTGCCTAATCCCCCGCCATAATTTTCATTAAAAAAGCGGGAGAAGCCCGCCGCTGAGGGGGCGGGGCTATCTTCCTCAGCACAGCCAGCGCCATTTTCTCTTCACAGCTCCGCTGGAAGGACGCTCCCCAGGCTCTCCCCTGCAGTATACACTACAGAAAGGGTAAAAAAGAGAGGGGGGGCACATAAATTTAGGCGCAAATTGTGATATAAGCAGCTATTGGGGGAAAATTCACTTTGTGTATAGTGTATATCCCTCTGTTATATAGCGCTCTGGTGTGTGCGGGCATACTCTCTCTCTGTCTCCCCAAAGGACTTTGTGGGGTCCTGTCCTCAGTCAGAGCATTCCCTGTGTGTGTGTGCGGTGTGTCGGTACGGCTGTGTCGACATGTTTGATGAGGACGCTTACGTGGAGGCGGAGCAGGTGCCGATAAGTGTGATGTCGCCCCCTGCGGGGCCGACACCTGAGTGGATGGATATGTGGAAGGTATTAACCGACAGTGTCAACTCCTTACATAAAAGGTTCGATGACGCAGCTTTGGGACAGCCGGCATCTCAGCCCGCGCCTGCCCAGGCATCTCAGAGGCCATCAGGGGCTCAAAAACGCCCGCTACCTCAGATGGCAGACACAGATGTCGACACGGAGTCTGACTCCAGTGTCGACGAGGATGAGACAAATGTACAATCCACAAGGGCCATTCGATGCATGATTACGGCAATGAAAAATGTGTTGCACATTTCTGACATTAACCCGGTTACCACAAAAAAGGGTATTATGTTTGGGGAGAAAAAGCAGCCAGTGACTTTTCCCCCATCTGATGAGTTAAATGAATTGTGTGAAGAAGCGTGGGGTTCCCCAGATAAGAAACTAGTGATTTCTAAGCGGTTACTAATGGCGTACGCTTTCCCGCCAACGGATAGGTTACGCTGGGAGACATCCCCTAAGGTGGACAAGGCGCTCACACGCTTATCAAAAAAGGTGGCACTGCCTTCTCAGGATACGGCCGCCTTAAAGGAGCCTGCAGATAGAAAGCAGGAGGCTATCCTGAAGTCTGTGTATACACACTCAGGTACTATACTAAGACCTGCTATTGCTTCAGCATGGATGTGTAGTGCTGCAGCCGCATGGTCTGATTCCCTGTCTGATAACATTGATTCCCTTGACAGGGACACTATTTTGCTAACCATAGAGCATATTAAGGACGTGGTCTTATATATGAGGGATGCACAGAGGGACATTTGCCGGCTGGCATCTAGAATTAATGCAATGTCCATTTCTGCCAGGAGAGTATTATGGACTCGGCAGTGGACAGGTGATGCTGATTCTAAAAGGCACATGGAAGTTTTGCCTTATAAGGGTGAGGAATTGTTTGGGGACGGTCTCTCGGACCTCTTATCCACAGCAACAGCTGGGAAGTCGACTTTTTTACCTCAGGTTCCCTCACAGCCTAAGAAAACACCGTATTATCAAGTACAGTCCTTTCGGCCTCAGAAAGGCAAGCGGGTTAGAGGCGCGTCCTTTCTGCCCAGAGGCAGGGGTAGAGGGAAAAAGCTGCACCAGACAGCCAGTTCCCAAGAACAAAAATCCTCCCCTGCTTCCACTAAGTCCACCGCATGACGCTGGGGCTCCACAGGTGGAGCCAGGTACAGTGGGGGCCCGTCTCCGGAACTTCAGCGACCAGTGGGTTCGCTCACAGGTGGATCTCTGGGTTCTACAAGTGGTATCTCAGGGATACAAGCTGGAGTTCGAGACGTCTCCCCCTCGCCGTTACCTCAAATCAGCCTTGCCAGCTACTCCCCAGGACAGGGAGGTAGTACTGGCGGCAATTCACAAGCTGTACCTCCAGCAGGTGATAATAAAAGTTCCCCTCCTTCAACAGGGACGGGGTTACTATTCCACAATGTTTGTGGTACCGAAACCAGACGGTTCGGTGAGACCCATTCTAAATTTAAAATCATTGAACACTTATATAAGAAAGTTCAAGTTCAAAATGGAATCGCTCAGGGCGGTTATTGCAAGCCTGGAAGAGGGGGATTATATGGTATCACTGGACATCAAGGATGCTTACCTACATGTCCCCATTTACCCACCTCACCAGGTGTACCTCCGTTTTGTGGTACAGGACTGTCATTACCAATTCCAGACGTTGCCGTTTGGTCTGTCCACGGCACCAAGGGTATTTACCAAGTAATGGCCGAAATGATGATACTCCTTCGAAAGAAGGGAGTTATAATTATCTCGTACTTGGAAGATCTCCTTATAAAGGCGAGGTCCATGGAGCAGTTGTTGGTCGGAGTAGCACTATCTCAGGAAGTGCTACAACAGCACGGCTGGATTCTGAATATCCCAAAGTCGCAGCTGGTTCCTATGAAGCGTCTGCTGTTCTTGGGTATGATTCTGGTCACAGAACAGAAGAAGGTGTTTCTCCCGGAGGAGAAGGCCAAGGAGTTGTCATCTCTGGTCAGAGACCTCCTGAAACCAAAACAGGTGTCGGTGCATCACTGCACGCGAGTCCTGGGAAAGATGGTAGCTTCTTACGAAGCGATTCCCTTCGGCAGGTTCCATGCAAGGATCTTTCAGTGGGATCTGTTAGACAAGTGGTCCGGATCGCATCTTCAGATGCATCAGCTGATCACCCTGTCCCCGAGGGCCAGGGTGTCTCTGCTGTGGTGGCTGCAGAGTGCTCATCTTCTCGAGGGCCGCAGATTCGGCATACAGGACTGGGTCCTGGTGACCATGGTTGCAAGCCTCCGAGGTTGGGGGGCAGTCACTCAGGGAAGAAACTTCCAAGGACAATGGTCGAGTCAGGAGGCTTCCCTACACATAAATATTCTGTAACTAAGGGCCATTTACAATGCCCTAAGTCAAGCAAAACCCCTGCTTCAAAACCAGCCGGTGCTGATTCAGTCAGACAACATCACGGCGGTCGCCCATGTAAACCGACAGGGCGGCACAAGAAGCAGGATGGCGATGGCAGAAGCCACAAGGATTCTCCGATGGGCGGAAAATCACGTGATAGCACCGTCAGCAGTGTTCATTCCGTGAGTGGACAACTGGGAAGCAGACTTCCTCAGCAGGCACGACCTCCACCCGGGAGAGTGGGGACTTCATCCAGAAGTCTTCCAGCTGATTGTAAATCGTTGGGAAAGGCCACAGGTGGACATGATGGCGTCCCGCCTCAACAAAAAGCTAAAAAGATATTGCGCCAGGTCAAGGGACCCTCAGGCGATAGCTGTGGACGCTCTAATGACACCGTGGGTGTACCAGTCGGTTTATGTGTTCCCTCCTCTTCCTCTCATACCAAAGGTACTGAGGATAATAAGAAAGAGAGGAGTAAGAACTATACTCATCGTTCCGGATTGGCCAAGAAGGACTTGGTACCCGGAACTACAAGAAATGATCTCAGAGGACCCTTGGCCTCTGCCGCTCCGACAGGACCTGCTACAGCAGGGGCCCTGTCTGTTCCAAGACGTACCGCGGCTGCGTTTGACGGCATGGCGGTTGAACACCGGATCCTGATGGAAAAGGGCATTCCGGATGAAGTCATTCCTACGCTGATAAAAGCTAGGAAGGATGTGACAGCAAAACATTATCACCGCATATGGCGAAAATATGTTGCTTGGTGTGAGGCTATGAAGGCCCCAACAGAGGAATTTCAGCTGGGTCGATTTCTGCACTTCCTACAGTCAGGAGTGACTATGGGCCTAAAATTGGGATCCATAAAAGTCCAGATTTCGGCCCTGTCTATTTTCTTTCAAAAAGAACTGGCTTCACTGCCTGAAGTTCAGACGTTTGTTAAGGGAGTGCTGCATATTCAGCCCCCTTTTGTGCCTCCAGTGGCACCTTGGGATCTCAACGTTGTGTTGGATTTCCTAAAATCACATTGGTTTGAGCCACTTCAGACCGTGGAGTTGAAATATCTCACGTGGAAAGTGGTCATGCTTTTGGCCTTGGCTTCGGCTAGGCGTGTGTCAGAATTGGCGGCTTTGTCATGTAAAAGCCCCTATCTGGTCTTCCATATGGACAGGGCAGAATTGAGGACTCATCCCCAATTTCTCCCTAAGGTGGTATCAGCGTTTCATTTGAACCAACCTATTGTGGTGCCTGCGGCTACTCGGGACTTGGAGGCTTCCAAGTTGTTGGATGTAGTCAGGGCCCTGAAAATCTATGTTTCCAGGATGGCTAGAGTCAGAAAAACTGACTCCCTGTTTATCCTGCATGCACCCAACAAGCTGGGTGCTCCTGCTTCTAAGCAGACTATTGCTCGCTGGATCTGTAGCACGATTCAACTTGCACATTCTGCGGCTGGACTGCCGCATCCTAAATCAGTCAAAGCCCATTCCACGAGGAAGGTGGGCTCTTCTTGGGCGGCTGCCCGAGGGGTCTCGGCTTTACAACTTTGCCGAGCTGCTACCTGGTCGGGATCAAACACGTTTGCAAAATTCTACAAGTTTGATACCCTGGTTGAGGAGGACCTTGAGTTTGCTCATTCGGTGCTGCAGAGTCATCCGCACTCTCCCGCCCGTTTGGGAGCTTTGGTATAATCCCCATGGTCCTTACGGAGTATCCAGCATCCACTAGGACGTCAGAGAAAATAAGATTTTACTCACCGGTAAATCTATTTCTCCTAGTCCGTAGTGGATGCTGGGAGGCCGTCCCAAGTGCGGACTTCTGCAATACTTGTATATAGTTATTGCTTAACTATAGGGTTTTTTGTTCTGAGCCATCTGTTTAATGAGGCTCAGTTGTTGTTCATACTGTTAACTGGGTATAGTTATCACGAGTTGTACGGTGTGATTGGTGTGGCTGGTATGAGTCTTACCCTGGATTCCAAATCCTTTCCTAGTAATGTCAGCTCTTCCGGGCACAGTTTCCCTAACTGAGGTCTGGAGGAGGGGCATAGAGGGAGGAGCCAGTGCACACCAGATGTAGTACCTAATCTTTCTTTAAAGAGTGCCCAGTCTCCTGCGGAGCCCGTCTATTCCCATGGTCCTTACGGAGTACCCAGCATCCACTACGGACTACGAGAAATAGATTTACCGGTGAGTAAAATCTTATTTTTACTGTCACGGTGTTTGTGTTGTGTTTTTATTTGGGTATTTTTGTTGTTGTAGAACTACAGGTACCAGCGAGCCCGTTATTTCCCCGCATGCTGGTACTTGAGGTTCTCCAAGTACCAGCAAGCGGGGTAGGCTTGCTGGGCCTTGTAGTTCCACAACAAAAAACAATGGGGGTAATTCCAAGTTGATCGCAGCAGGAAATTTTTTAGCAGTTGGGCAAAACCATGTGCACTGCAGGGGAGGCAGATTTAACATGTGCAGAGAGAGTTAGATTTGGGTGGGGTGTGTTCAATCTGCAATCTAAATTGCTGTGTAAAAATAAAGCAGCCAGTATTTACCCTGCACAGAAACAAAATAACCCACCCAAATCTAACTCTCTCTGCAAATGTTATATCTGCCCCCCTGCAGTGCACATGGTTTTGCCCAACTGCTAAAAAAAATCCTGCTGCGATCAACTTGGAATTACCCCCAATATTCCTTTTTTACACACATGCCTATCAGCCGGCACCCACCGCCCAGGGGTGCTGGGGACAGCCTCGGGCTTCACCCCTGGCCCATGGGTGCCTGGAGGGAAGGACCCCTTGATTTAAGGGGTCCCCACTCATCCAGGGAACCTCGGCCAGAGGTGACTAGTGGGGGGTTAATGTCACGGCCGCAGGGACCTACATAAAAGTGTCCCCCGGCTGTGGCATTATCTCTCTGGCTAGTGGAGCCCGGTACTGGTTTTAAAAATACGGGGGACCCCTACATCTTTTGTCCCCCGTATTTTTGGAACCAGGACCGGACTAAGAGCCCGGTGCTGGTTGTCTAAATACGGGGAACCCCTGTCCAATTTTTTCCCCAGTATTTAAACAACCAGGACCGACTCAAAGAGCCCGAGGCTGGTTATACTTAGGAGGGGGGACCTCACACATTTTTTTTTTTTAACCCATTAAGTTAATGGAAGCCGTGGACAATAAAGTTGCACTCATCTCCTCCTCCCACTCCCTTCCCAGTCCCAAACACTCATTTTTTTTTTTCTATAAAAATTTACAATATATCACAAGTATGATGAGCAGGCAGGCAGCGGGCATTGGCGGCATCGGACTGAGATGGAAATTAGTGGCGGAGGGCTGGGTCAGCTGATGGTGGGCGAGTTTGTAAGCCATTGGTGGTGGCAGCGGGCATCAGCTCAGAGGCAGTAGTGGGCATTGGCTAGGGGTCATCGGCAGGATTCGGCAGACATTGTGGCTGTAGTGCCTCACCAGCCACTGACCTCATCGCACGCCACTGGGCCGTGCAGGGCTCCAGCCTTAAAGGACGGTGCATGCTAGTGCTGCCATATTGGAGCCTGCCTGGAGCCAGGTCCTGCAGTAGTGGCTGTGTGTGCCAATGAGGAGGAGTGCTGTGGGCGGGACAAAGCTAAACTACTCTGCACGCTATGCGGCAACGGCGTCACACAGCACGCACAGATTAGCTTGGCTTTAGTCCGCCCCCACAGCACTCCCCCTTGTCGGCACACACAGCCACTGATAGGATTCAGCCAGGAGGTGGGCCGCGGGATGGACACTGCTGCAGACTCAGTGCAGCTGTCCCGCGAGTGCGAGTGTATCTGACACTCTGGGGGCGAGTATATCTGGCACTATATCATCCTATATATGACACGCCCCCACTAATCCCCTTATTTAAATGAGATAGTCTAAGGGGTACATTTACTAAGCAGTGATAAGAGCGGAGAAGTGAGCCAGTGGAGAAGTTGCCCATGGCAACCAATCAGCACTGAAGTAACATCTATAATTTGCATACTATAAAATGATACAGAGCTGCTGATTGGTTGATGGCTCACTTCTCTGCTCCTATCACTGCTTAGTAAATATTCCCCTTAATCTCCCATAGCCAAAATCTCCCATAGCCAAAATCTCTAGCACACTTAGTCAAAATCTCTGGTAAAGTTAGTAAAAATCTCCTACTGCCAGTTCAAGGGAAATCTCTCAGTCAAAATCTCTCATAGTCAAAATCTCTCCGTGTGTATGCACCTTTACTGATCTGCTTTGTATACAAATGTAACGAACATAAATATTTTCTCCTGTTTGAACTTCTGGGAAGTTGGTTATTGCATAACTTACTCATCAACACTTCCCATCAACTATCAATTGTCACAAAACACTAAAACAATGATTTCATTGTGCATACTAAACATAAATAACACTCGTGATGATTACAAGTGCAGCAATTCTCTTTTAGCCCACTAGTAGTGATGCCATAATGAAAGTCAACTAAATAAAACTCATTCCTGTTGAAGTGAAAGCTGTTCTAAGTATTGTCAAGTTAGTTGAAATTGTTATTGCTTTCAGATATCAGTAACGTTAATGTAGTTCTCTAAGAAGGGTTTAATGTTAGTTTATAGGGGTTAGGTATTTTCTGTGGACGTTCATAATGTCAACATGGTCGTAATGTCAACACGCATGTCGACAGAAATGAAATGTAGACAAAAAATGTCTGGCACCTCCAGTGGTCAAGTAATCGTGACTTCCTGGTGTCATGGAGCATTCCCACGGTAAGTAACCCTAGCCCCTAATCCTAAACCTTCCCCTAATGCCTAAACATAACCCTCCACTTAATGCCTAACCGTAGCTCTCTGCTCAGTGCAGAATGCTGACATTTCATCAGTGTTGACATTGAAGGATATTTAATTAGCAGTGGTAATGTACCGCAGCTAATTGACCACCCCAGGATATTGAATTGCCACCTGATGTAAGCAGGCATCAGGGATTTTTTTCACATGCCCGAGGCAGGCAAAAAAAATCCCAGATAACCAGCCCTATCAGCCCTGGTTTTTACTCAAATACACCTACAGTAGGCCTGGGAACTTATACCAGATCCTATGTGTTTTCGCCTGAAAATTGTATTTTTCTCGGGAGAAAAAAACGGGGATTAATTGAATTGCTTGAAGCTAAACATTGCGCAAAAAAAGGCAATAATCCCCCTTTTTTCTCCCTAAAAATTATCAGGGGTCAATTGAATATACCCTATTATGTTTGTAGACATTTTGATTATTGACATGGGGCAGATGTACTAAGCCTTGGAGAGAGAGAAAGTGGAGAGAGATAAACTACAAACCAACCAAACTCCTTGAGCGTATTGTCTACAACCGCCTTACTTCCTTTCTTTCCTCACACTCATTGCTTGACCCATTCCAATCTGGCTTCCGTCCTCTCCACTCCACTGAAACTGCCCTTACAAAAGTATGCAATGACCTCCATGCTGCTAAATCTAAGGGACACTACTCTCTACTTATTCTACTTGATCTCTCTGCTGCTTTTGACACTGTGGACCATCCTCTCCTACTGCAAATCCTTCACTCCATTGGTCTGCGTGACACTGCCCTCTCTTGGTTGTCGTCCTACCTTTCTGACCGTTCATTCTCTGTCTCCTCTCATGACTCCACCTCCCCCTCACTTCCACTAACTGTAGGGGTACCCCAAGGTTCTGTCCTTGGTCCTCTTCTCTTCTCTCTCTATACGTCCTCACTATGTAAGCTCATTAGTTCTTTTGGCTTCCAATATCATCTCTATGCTGATGACACTCAAATCTATCTTTCCTCTCCAGACCTCTCCCCTACTCTCCTCACTCGTATCTCCAACTGTCTCTCTGCTATCTCTTCCTGGATGTCCCAGCGCTTTCTTAAACTTAACATGTCTAAGACCGAGCTGATCATCTTCCCTCCCTCCCGCATAACCTCACCTCCTACAATCTCATTATCTATTGATGGCACTACTATCTCCTCTACCCCCCAAGTGCGCTGTCTTGGAGTAATCCTTGACTTCTCCCTCTCCTTCAAACCACACATTCAGCACCTCTCACAAACCTGTCGTTTTCATCTAAAAAATATTTCCAGGATCAGACCCTTTCTGACCCAGGATGCTACTAAGACTCTTATCCACTCACTGGTCATCTCCAGACTGGACTACTGTAATCTCCTCCTGACTGGCATTCCTGACAATTACCTCTCTCCACTCCAATCTATCCTCAATGCTGCTGCCCGGCTCATTTTCCTCACCAAACGCACTACGTCCACCTCTCCTCTCTTACTAGACCTTCACTGGCTCCCCTTCCCTTTCAGAATCCATTTCAAGCTTCTCACACTTGCTTACAAAGCCCTCACCCACTCCTCTCCCATCTACATCTCTGACCTTATCTCCCTTTACACTCCCACCCGTCCTCTTCGCTCTGCTAATGCTCGCCGACTCTCCTGCCTACGGATTACTTCCTCCCACTCCTACCTCCAAGATTTTTCACGCGCTGCACCACTTCTCTGGAATTCCCTACCTCTCCCCCTCAGACTCTCCACCTCTCTACAAAACTTCAAACGGGCTCTCAAGACCCACTTCTTCACCAAACCCAGCCAAATCTCACCCTAAACCTCTGTTCCACGCTCTCTATGTACCCCATCTGTCTCACCCCTGTCTGTCTACCCCTCCCCTTTAGAATGTAAGCTCTCACGAGCAGGGCCCTCTTCCCCTCATGTGCTTATCCTTTGTCTTACTTTAATAATCCTCAGCTGCACCAAATCCAGCAGTCTTCTGCCACCTGATACTTATTCCAGTGTCATCTGCTGATGTAGCTTTGTTTATTCACCCTGTACTTGTCCTATATTGTCGTCAACTGTAAGTTGCTGTTTTCCTGTTTGATTATTTGTTTATGTACTCTGTAAGTGGGCGCTGCGGAACCCTGGTGGCGCCATATAAATAAAGGATAATAATAATAATAATAATAACCAGCTCCTAACTGCCATTTTTCTTCAAACACAGCCTGTAACATGGCAGTTAGGAGCTAATTGGCTGGGACTTTATTTCTTTCCACTTTATCACTCTCCAAGGCTTAGTACATCTCCCCCAGTATAGTGACAGTAACCCGTTTATAATAAGGCTAGATAAAAACTGGTTGCTAGGTCATAATCATGATGAAACAATAAGGTCCTAAAGACTGGAGCTGGGGGGAAAACTGATGTATTTCTCCTGACACTTTGACCTACAATAGTTCATTTCTACTGTAAGTTCTTGAAGAAAGTTTGTCAGCAACCAGTGTCTTCAATAGAGAAGGTTAGCACTGCGGTTTGACAAGCTGAAATCACCATTTGACCTGCTGATGTTACCATTTGGCCTACTGGTGCTGCATAGTATCAGCAGTGGCTATGTGGCTGTCTCCTGCAGTATATGAGGAGCTCCTTGCACTAAGCAGCACTTGACAGGGATCAAGTATACTGCATGGTGGCTTACTGTTTGCTATATTGTGTGTGAAATGGAGGACACTTGGCTGTTATACTTTGAGGGGAGAGGGACAGGGGCTGGATGGAGGGGAGATTACTATACTGGGCTGAAGGGAAGGAAAACAAGTTAACATTAAGTTAACATGAAAATGACGACAAGATTGTAATGCCAACATTTTCATAATTACGACATTAACCATGTTGACATTCATCATGTCAACACCGATGTACTGTCAACATTGCTGAAATGTCGACATTGCCTTTTTAGTGTCTTTAATTCTACCCCTAATGGTAACCCTAACCGCAAAACTAAAGCAAATGTTGACATTAAGACAATGTTGACCTTTACTATGTTGACATTTTGTCAATGTCAGCACTTTGCAGATGTCTGCATTAATGATGTCAACATTTTAAACATATTTACATCATCAATGTTGACCTGGTGTTGACATTGTGACTGGTGACACTGTGTATTAACTGAGGGAGATGGGGTACAAAGACTGCTAAAATGTGGGGGGTGGCGACATACACAGACCATTAATTTATGAGAGAAGGGTGGGAACTGTCTATTATACTTTGGGAATCAATGGTTGAAACACTGTAGAGAAAATAGAAATGGTTTCATTTTTGGACAGTAGCTTGCTAGCAGGAAATACTGTGCAGGGGCCTACAAAATATTTATAATAAGTGCCCTAATCTTTAATATTGATTTACTTGGCCCACAGTACATTATTTTTTGTAGAATGTTATAGCTCCTAGCTTTTGAAAGTCTTTGTTCAGGCCTGGGTTAGGGAAATGGCAGGAACCCAGCAGTCAGAATACCGACAACAGCATCCTGACAGTCATAATCCCAAAAGGATCCCAACAGTAAGTACTGGGGCTAGGAATAGTCACTATGGGGAGGGTTGGGGTTAGGTTGCGGGGGGCGGGATGGTTAAGGATAGGCTGCTAGAATGAGTGGTTAGGGATAGGCTGCGGGAGGAGTAGGTTAGGGGTAGGGTTACTCACCATTATCTGACAGCATTCTGACCATCGGGATGGGGAGTGCCAGGATTTCAATACCATTGCCTGGGTTATAATACTGCCCCAGCTAATAATACCTAGAAGCATATGCCATAGATTTATGTTACTTACATCAAATATAAGGCCTACAGACTACTTTATATGTAGACACTGATATGTACTGTGCATAATTACAGAGGAACAAAACTAGTAAAATCAATAACCACCAAACAATGAGACCTATCTGGACGATGTATTTAATATGGAACCTAATGAGAAAAATTACATATATTAATGCTGGAGTAGGACTCCTCTCTATGGGGTCTATTCATGAAGCAGTGAAAAGAGTGGAGAAGTGAGCATGTGGAGAAGTTGCCCATGGCAACCAATCAGCTGCTCCGTACAATTGTATAGTATGCAAATTAAAAATGTTACCTCAATGCTGATTGGTTGTTCTCCACTGGCTCACTTTTCCACACTTTTCACTGCTTCATGAATAGACCCCTATATTAGTAGACCCTGTCCTGGAGAAATGTTTGTGAATAGTGGCAATATGGGATTAAGATTGTTATATTCTGTAGCTCTATTTTCCACAACTCATAACATGTAATTAAAAAAAATTACAGTTACTTCCTTTTGTTAACTTAAAGTTTCATCCTATACAGTTTTATTTAAAGTCCCATTTTGCATTCTGTCTTTGTATTAATATTTTATTAACAGTTTTCTAAATATGTTTAATGATCTTGTACAACATTGCCCTGTTCCATCTACTATTTGCCAGATACAATCTGATAGAGTATGAAACACTACACAGTAAGAAATTGCTCCAACCTGGATTTATATTTCCCCCTTACAGTACTTGCCTACATTTCCCAGGGGATCTCTGTTCTAACAAATAATTTTTCTCCGGCAGGGTCCACAGGTTATCCACAGGATAACAATGGGATATGATGAAGCGACAGCGGATTTGCACCAATCGGTCAAAGCTTTTCCGGCCTCTCAGCATGCAACGGGCCCGTCCATAAATCCCCGCCTCCTTGCTCAGGCAAATCAGTTTTTTGTTTGGTGCGGCAGGAGCTGGACCATGGTCGCATATGGGTCAAGAACAAAGGATCCCAGAGCGATCTTTGTGGATGCCATGTCGGTGAGATGGGACTTTCATCTGGCTTATGTGTTTCCTCCAATCATCCTGTTACCCAGGGTGGTGAGAAAGATAAAGCAAGGGAAAGGTGCCGTGATACTAATAGCTCCGGCTTGGCCTAGAAGACATTGGTACACAGATCTGCAGAGAATTTCGATGGACGTTCCACTTCTGCTCCCTCAATGTCCAGATCTACTGATGCAGGGTCCTTGTTATCACAGACATCTGGATCGACTGTCTTTGACGGCATGGCTCTTGAAACCTCTATCCTGAAGTCAAGAGGATTCTCACAACAGGTAATTCAAACTATGCTCAGAGCAAGGAAACCTTCCTCAGCTTGCATTTATCACCGAATATGGCAAACCTATATTCATTGGTGCAGTGGGTCTTAGCATTCCTTCAGGCAGGAATGGATACAGGTTTGAAGGTGGCTTCCTTGAGAGTTCAAGTATCAGCATTGACTGTATGGTTCTAAAAGAAAATTGCCAATTTACAGGATGTGCATACTTTTTTCCAGGGAATGTTGCGCATTCAACCTCCTTTTGTTCCTCCTACAGTGCCTTGGACTTAAGTCTAGTCCTGAAAGCCCTTCAAGTTGCCCCGTTTGAACCACTTAATAAAGTGGATCTTAAATGGTTGACAGCTAAATTTCTCTTTCTACTGGCTATGGGGTCAGCTAGAAGAGTATCAGATTTAGGGGCATTATCATGTCGTTCCCCATTTCTGATTTTTTAATCTAGATAAAGCAGTTCTCAGAACTAGATCTGGCTATCTTCAGAAGGTGGTGTCTAAATTCCACCTTAATGAAGAAATTGTAGTCCCCGGCTTTCCAGGTACCGGGCCTTTCTGCAGGAGATGCATTGCTGGACATGGTCCGTGCATTAAGGATCTATGTGGATCGTACCAGTGCCATCAGAAAGACAGATTCTCTCTTCATTCTCTACGGATTTAACAAGAGAGGATGGCCTGCTGATAAGCAGACACTGGCAAGATGGCTTCGGATGACGATTTCAGAAGCATATTCTCAGGCTGATCTCCCTGTTCTGGCTAATGTCTCTGCTCACTCTACTCGTAAGGTAGGTCCATCATGGGCAGTACAACGTGGTGCTTCAGCAGAACAGATATGTAAGGCAGCCACATGGTCTTCCATTAACACATTCATTAAACATTATGCCTTGGATACCTTTGCCTCTCATGACGCTGAATTCGGGCGAAGGATTCTTCTGTCCAATCAGGAGCGTTCCCACCACTAAATTGCTTTGGGAAATCCCACTGTTATCCTGTGGATAACCTGTGGACCCTGCCGGAGAAATATACGTTATGGTAAGAACTTACCGTTGATAACGGTATTTATCCTAAGTCCACAGGGATCCCACCCTGACACACCTGATTTGAGGATCCTTTTACTCACTAACCTCCTCCTTCTTGTACGGAAGGGTGTGCATGTGTGTTCTTATCGCCTGATTAGGGCTATCTATGATGCTCCTGCCTGGAGCTTTGGAATACAACTGATTTGCCTGAGCAAGGAGGCGGGGATATATGGATGGGCCCGTTGCATGCTGGGAGGCCGGAAAAGCATTGACCGATTGGTGCAAATTCGCTGTCGCTTCATCATATCCCATTGTTATCCTGTGGATCCTGTGGACTTAGGAGAAATACCGTTATCAACGGTAAGTTCTTACCATAACGTATATTTTCCAGGACCCTGGCTTATCATAATGGCACCACTGCTTAGATTAGATCATAATGTTATATAGCTATAAGTTTGAAATCCTTTAATGACTAAATTAAAGAACCCGAAGAGGCAGAAGAGATTAGTTTAAAAAACAAGGATGTTTACTGAATATTTTACTATGTAAGATTAAAAAACTGCACTTTAAAAGCAAGTGTTAGCCTTTACTAATATAAATATTAACTGAATTATAATTGCAAACCGTGTGTAATCATTGCATTTGTGTCCATTACTGAAAGTGCAGCAGGTATTGCACATTATTTTCAACGTGTGTTTAAAAATGATTCCATGGTGACAAGAGAAAGAAAGAAAAATCCTCACATTACACTGCAGCAAAATGGTGAGATGCGAAAATAGAATAGAAAATACTGTATACTTATACTGCGCACTTACAGTACATTAGTCCACAAAGCTCACAAGTGCCCTTTAAAGCAGTTACACCTAACGCTTCAATCCGGTATTTAAAGTCACTTCTGTTCAAATAAAATTCTTATTTTTGACCATGACATTATCAGTCTGCTGTCTGTTGACATAGCAACATCAGTACATTCTGCCATTTGGTCTTCTCCAGGGTTTTATGTATTTAATGTAATTTTAAACCAGGCTCTAAATGATTACTGTCACTACTGATAGATCAGACACAGTCAACAAGTTAATGTAAGCATGGACAGTTGTTAAGTGTAGTACAATAAGACTATGTTATATATTGGAATACTTAAAACGTCAGCAAATGGAAATTAAAAAAATAAAATAATAATTTTACAGATAAATCTGCTATTATGGCCTGTTTCTGGTGTCCACTTACTATAAATTGACATCACAGATATTGTGTTTGATCAAGATATCCTTTATCATTATTTTATTATAGAAGTTTTCATTGTCAAAAAAGTCTACTCCACTATCATGTAGAAAATTATATAGCAATAGAAGAAAATACTAATTAACCAACAAGTGATAGCAGATACTAAAACCAATCATCAATATATAGTTACTGGCAAGCTGTACTAAACAAAAATTACTTTGCTCACCATGCATTTACATTCAGTTTTTTCTTCTTTGTTCCTAAATCAAGCATTCGGAACCCCTTATAGAAATCATGCACTTGCCCCATGTAGGGGCTGTTTATTAAAAAATACATGCGCTGCACAATATAATTTGTTGACATCATAAGCCTATTTTTGCAAAAATGCCCCACTTTTTACATGAAGAAGTAGGACTGCAGGTCAAGATGGCAGAATCTGTAGGGGGCAAAAATATGCATTTACTGATTGGGGACATTCCTTGCCACATTTATTCTAGGCACATGTATGCAACTACATGCAGAAACATGCTAATACTTTTTGTGGAATGTGATTATTTAAAACAAATAAATAGGTTTAATGGCATTCCCTATGTAAATGAACGCTGCACAAGAAGGCACATTTTCAGGTACACTTATACAAATGCAATAAAAATAAATATTTAAATGTGCAATAATGACACAATCAATAGACAAATAGTCATATTAAGATCAAAGGAGCCGTCCTTTAAGAGAAAACTGTTGAAGTTAATGAAAGTGGTCACCCTAAAGTGGAAGCAGGATGGACTTGAAAAAGCAGCCTTCTTTGTATGAGCGCAGTGTTAATTCTAAAAAAAGACTGTGACTAAAAGTTGAAGAAAAAAATTTTTTTATTTATTTTTGTTAGGTTTATATACAGTATCGGGCGGCTGGGGAGTTAGTGAAAACCCTGGTGATTCATAGCCGCGATTTCTATCGCCAGAGGACCAGATCAGTGGCGTTGTTCATTATGGCAGGCTGCACAGTGCAGCTCCTATCAGGGCAGTGATCAGGCTGTTTACTAACCCAGCACACGGCTGCAGGCTCACCTGTGTTCTGCTGATTACACCCCCCACCGCCTCCAACCCTTGAACTTGGATGTCTATAATCTCCTGCCTGGCCTTCCGCACTGCAGTGCTCAATGGTTTGTTTACATGTCTGCCAAGTCCCAACTGGTGTTAGTGACTGGCCCCTCCCCCAGGAACAGCCACCAATGAGCTATGGTATGTTTGTTTCTCCCAGACCTGCTCTGTCACATGCCATGGGGGAGATGTGCTAAGGCTGGAGAAGTGATAAAGTGGATGTAGATAAACTACCAGCCAACCAGCTCCTTTCATTTTTCAAACCCAGCCTGTAACATGGCAGTTAGGAGCTGATTGGCTGGTCATTCATCACCGTGAAAGTTATCACTTTTCAAGGTTTAGTATTATTTAGTATGATTAATATTTACAAATATATAAGGGGGCAATATGCGGAGCTATCAGGTGATTTGTTTATTAGGAGACCTCTACACAAAATGCGCAGACACCCAATAAGGCTTGAGGAGAGGAAATTTCGTACTCAGTGCAGGAAGGGATTCTTCAATGTAAGGGCAATACGAATATGGAATTCACTGCCAGAGAAGGTTGTAATGGCGGACTCAGTCAATGCGTTTAAAAATGGGTTAGATACATTTTTAACGGAAAAAGATATACGAGGATATAGCCTTTAATCCAGAATAGTATAGGGAATACAATAAAATTCAGGTTGAACTCAATGGACTACTGGTCTTTTTTCAACCTCACCAACTATGTTACTATGGGGAAAATGTATTAACCCGCTGAAGGCATAAGGAAGTGATAAACCAGTGATAAGTGCAAGGTGATAAAAGCACCAGCCAATCAGCTCCTAACGGTTAATTTACATATTGGAGCTGATTGACTGGTGCACTCATCACTGGTTTATCACTTCCTTATGCGTTCTCCAGGTTAATACATCTGCCCCTATGTTACTACAGGTTGAGTATCCCTTATTCAAAATGCTTGGGACCAGAGGTATTTTGGATATGGGATTTTTCCGTATTTTGGAATAATTGCATACCATAATGAGATATCATGGTGATGGGACCCAAGTCTAAGCACAGAATGCATTTATGTTACATATACACCTTATACACACAGCCTGAAGGTCATTATAGCCAATATTTTTTATAACTTTGTGCATTAAACAAAGTGTGTCTACATTCACACAATTCATTTATGTTTCGTATACACCTTATACACACAGCCTGAAGGTCATTATAGCCAATATTTTTTATAACTTTGTGCATTAAACAAAGTGTGTCTACATTCACACAATTCATTTATGTTTCATATACACCTTATACACACAGCCTGAAGGCCATTTAATACAATATTTTTAATAACTTTGTGTATTAAACAAAGTTTGTGTACATTGAGCCATCAAAATACAAAGGTTTCACTATTTCACTCTCACTCAAAAAAGTCTGTATTTCGTAATATTCCGTATTTCGGAATATTTGGATATGGGATACTCAACCTGTATATATTTATGTAGCCAGAATTACTCCAAAGTGGCAGAATATAAAGTGTTTTTAGTGTCCACACTATGAAGTTTGGTATTTGGACACCTCACTCGATCGCAGTGGTTAGGATTAGAAGATGTGTTCACCACGATACTTGACATGTTTCTCCGTTATTGTATATAAACAGTTTCCTCAGAAGGTATGGATAGATATTTTTATAAAGGGGGCACCAATTATTGATATTTTAATTAATGGGTCACCGATTATTGATATTAGATTAAAATGGTCACAGATTATTGATATCGTAATAATGTGGGATAATCATACCCCTCCAATTGATCGCCACACCTACCCAAGGCTGGTCCCCTTCAGCGGGCCTCTGTCATAGCATTCTCCTGTGGGCCCTTCATGCCCCAGTCCGATACTGTTTGTATATGAACCTTAGTGCATTTAAAGTGGTCAATGTGAAGAGTTTACTAAGTTGATTCAGAATTTATGCATATATGCATGTTTACTTGGATGTAGGTACTTGCCACAGTAATTTAGGTGATTATGCTTTTTTTTTATTTTGTTAATTTGTTTTATTACTATATTCTGAACATGTCTACAGCCAGTCCATACCAACATTATGCTGCTGATATTTTGAATATCGAAAATAATATACCACACCCCTTTCATTATTTCATTATTGGAAGATAGAAGGATACAGGATTCATCCAATCAGACGTTGTTTTTCCAAGCTTCTACTGTCCATTATTGTTACTGAAGCTGGCCACACATGGCCACAACCTGCAACTTTACTCAAGCATAAAGATCACTAACTATATTGACTAAATTGCTAAATTGTAGGAGGCAGTGGGTAAACAATGGATCAATTCCATCTTATAATGTGGCCTTTTACTGTGGTCTGAAGATCTACATACACACACAGGCATAGAAATAGCAGTCATCTTCTGACCTCAGTTTTTAAGATGCCAGATAATGATCTAATCATTTTGTATTGGAGTATTAAACATAAGTGTATATACTGTACTATAGTTTAGGAGGCGTGTTTCAGATTTAGCTCAGTGCAACCATATCAGTTTAGTAGATTTAGCGACAAAATAACAAGCTGTCCACTCAGTGTATGATGAGGCAAACAGAACCTATAATACATACAGAATATTTACATGGATCTGTCTGTAGTTGTTCAAATCATGCTCTAAACATCCAATGGTGGAGCAGTGTCTTAGGTCGGCCATTTAATGGCCCATTCCAGAAGTCCCTTCGCTTTTAGGAGAGGCTTATTTCAACATTTCATTTTGTACAGAGAGCAATGCCTGTAAGTCTCCCTTTGAAGATTATCATTGAAATATACTTTTCTTACATGTAAACGTCTTGCTTTCAGGAAATACCACCTACAGTATATGTGCAATCATTTTATAAGAGAATAACAAAATATAAACTGTATTACCGAAAAAGGCATACATTGTCTTAGAAACTGTAGAAACAGTTTGTGTTGCAGCAATTAAACAATTTATGCATGAGAAGCTCTGCTTCATAATGTATTACATAAGTAAAACCCCAAGGCTGCCTTGTGGAAGAACTAGAACACTTACATAACTGACATGAATATATTTTAATGATGGCAAATAAAAACCCATTTAAAACGCTCTAGTTCCATAGGTCCAGTGTGTAAGTAGATATAATGGCTAATGTCACAAATTTTGTTAAATGTCAACATTATCAAAATAATATTTATTGTAAAACTATTATTTTAATAATTATGGCATTTCCCAAAATATCTATAGAACTAAATTATCTATTCAGGTTCATTTTCATAAGTAGTTTAACTCTAAGGAGATCGGCAGTGAATATATATTAAATGTAGATAGAATTCTGGGAAGAAGAGATCAAATTATCCACACTTTGAATAATTGTGTTGCATTTGTATATTTGCTTTAAAATGCATTAACAGTAAACGTCAGCTACATATACTTCCTCAGTGTTATAAGAAGGGAATATAAAAATACTTTGTCTTCCTGTAAATATTTTTTTTAAATGGTATCTAAAACAGCTTTGTACAAAGATGCTTATGAATGTTTGCATTTATTAACAGGAGCAGCTGTGACTGCTTTCATTACTGATGTAAAATTGTCTGCCATAAACACAAATGAAACACTTTGTCAACTGACTAATATGATGTAACACTGTCTTATGCAGAAAGATCTATAAAGCAGATCTAAAGATGTATCCACCCGGACATATACTGAAATCACGCCAAGTAACTCTGGGGCAGATGTATTAACCTGGAGAAGGCATAAGGAAGTGATAAACCAGTGATATGTGCAAGGTGATAAAGGAACCAGCCAATCAGCTCCAATATGTAAATTAACAGTTAGGAGCTGGTTGGCTGGTGCCTTTATCACTTTGCACATATCACTGGTATATCACTTCCTTATGCCTTCTCCAGGTTAATACATCTGCCCCTCTGTTCAGTATGTCACTGACTTAGCCAAAACACTAATCCTAATTACCTAGCAGGGATGAAGAGAGCCCTGGCATTCCAGTGGCCACACGAATGACAAGGACCCATGGTCACTGCTCATGAGGCTCTCTGTGTGCCATGTGGCAAAGCAGAGCTGCTCAGCCAGGCTTTTAGGTTCAGACCGGCCCATCAGGCTATCAGCCCTTCTGGCATTTGGCAGAAGGGCCAAATGGCCAGTCCGGCCCTGGTACCTAGTACACTGCAAGTGAACTAAGAAGCAGAATTAAGGAAAACATAGCAAAACTGAGGGAAAAGTACACAATCTGGGATAAAAATGTAAAAGACAGGTCTGATACGTCTGCGCCGTGTTATTGTTTTATTTATTAGATCCTGAAACAGGAAGAAATCAGTGAAATCATTTTAGGAATAAATAAAATACATATCTGAAGACTTGTTTGTCACGATCCAGGTAATTCCTTATCAGTATTTACGTTCCAAATGTCTCCTGAGACTGTCCCAGTGTTCCAAGCCTGGATTCCATCTGCACTGTCTGTGTGCAGGACGCTGCATCTCATTGTCTCTAATCTCCTTACTGTAATTCTGGCAGCATCAGGGTTAAGTTTCACATGCAAGTTACAAACAATCTTTCCCTCCAAAAGCTAACATGGGCGCAGCCATGTTTTCCTAATCACGTGATACCTTTCAGCCTATCAGCTGCACTCTGCTCTCAGCCTGATTACCCAGCAGCTGCACTCTGGTCTCTGGTTAATCAGCCAGCCAATCCCTGTTTCCCAGCTGGTATAAATATCTTGTTCCTGGGGTGGAAAGATGTCAGTGCTTCAATTGTCTACAGTGATTCCAGTGTGCAGTTCTTCCATGGACTTTCTCTGCTGTACAGCCTGACTCTGCAGTGTCTACATTGCTCCCTGTGACTGGCAGTTACCTGAGACCGGCTTCCAGCTTCTAGCTTCCAGCGGTGCTCTGCCCTGCCAGTAACCATCGGTGTTCCGCCATCGATCCCCAGTCACCATCGGTGCTCTGCCATCGATCGCAAGTCTCCATCGGTGCTCCGCCATCGATCCCAAGTCTCCATCGGTGCTCCGCCATCGATCCCCTGTCTCCATCGGTGCTCCGCCATCGATCCCAAGTCTCCATCGGTGCTCCGCCATCGATCCCAAGTCTCCATCGGTGCTCCGCCATCGATCCCAAGTCTCCATCGGTGCTCCGCCATCGATCCCAAGTCTCCATCGGTGCTCCGCCATCGATCCCAAGTCACCATCGGTGTTCCGTCATCGATCCCAAGTATTTCTCTGAACTGTGATTCCTGTTACCTGTACCAAGTCATCCGTATTCCTCTGAACTGTGTTTAATAAACCTTTGAACTTTCCTTCGTTGTCTTGGTCACGCCTTCGGGCATTTGTTCTAAAGGTTCCCTGCATGTCTAAGAACCCTGTACTGCCTCCCAGGTACACATATACCTCAGCCCCTACAACTGAGGCTTCCCCCTGGTCAGCACCAGCCCTCAGTTGTGACATTGTTCAGACAATGTGAACAACTAAAACCTTGTATTAACTTTTACCTTTAAGTGAGTACTGGTACCTATTTTAATCGGGAAAAAAGCACTGCATAGATCCTTGAACTATTTGATAAAAAGCACTGACCACAACCGTGAACTATTTGATAACATGCTATTCTATCTTTTTATGTCTTTAAAGTTTTCATATATTTATTGATACAAAAATGTAAAATGTTTATTTAAAAAATACATTCCAGGGTTTGGTATAGCATTTAAAGTGAACCTTATTTATGTTTAATTAGCATAAGATTAAAGTGTACACAGAATTGTTAAACTTTTACTAATTTTACCTGCATTCAAATGAATTGTACTGCCAGAATAGTTCCCCATAATGAGATATAAAGTATTCTAAAGAACTAAAAGCCTGATACTACAGTATATTTCAAGTGTTTCTGATTAATTACAGCAGGCCATAATATGGGCAGTATCCAATTACCTGCGGTCATTGACTGTAGGTAATTGCTTCACCGGGCACTATCCGGGAGCTGAAAAGTCCTGCACACCCACGGCAGTAAGAGGACACAACTCAAGCCGCCAATGCCCCACCCCCCTTGTGACAGCAACAACAGATTGTGAAGCACATTAGTGTCTCCCACCCCCTCCCCTGTGTTACAGCTACAGCAGAGCGCAGAGTAACATTATATTATGCAGCCATGGATGTAGGCTGTGGATGAGGAGCAGCAGACAGAATATATATATATATAGATATATATAGAAGATTGAAGAAAGACTGCGGCACTTTGAGACTTATCAATAGCTGTGTTTATATTCAAGGAATCATAACAGGATAAACATGGTTATCCTGTTATGATTCCTTGAATACAAACACGGCTATTGATAAATATCAGAGTGCCGCAGTCTTTCTTCAATCTTCTGCATCTATCTCGCTGAGGAAACCGAAGCAGATCACTACCCAGAGGAGTGCCGGGCTGTGTCTCCAATATAGATATATATACATATATACATCCATCTATCTATCTATCTATCTATCTATCTATCTATATATATGGTAGATGTGAGAGAGGGGTTAAGTAGATGGTTGCAGGTATGGAATGCTAAGGAATGAAAGAGTTAAGCTCTAAGGATTGAAATTAACATTTTAGTAACTATGAATCCTGATGCTTCTAAAAAATATTTGAAAAAATTGATGAAGAGGAAAGAATATAGTATACATAATATTTTCAAAAGATGAGAGGGTTACAAAGATGACAACAGTATACATTTCCCAAGTATTATTCTCTATAGTTATGCAACCATATGCTGATACATTAAGGATTGGATTGCCCACTATGACCCTATGCAAATTACTTGAATGAACACTATTTTCTTGGTTATTTAGATCTATTGTATCTGCTTTTTACATATACATAAGTATAGTTTGCTTTTGGATGCTCTTGACATACTCCTCTTTTAATGTTGGCATGGTCAGTATGGCATACTGTTTGCAATAATTGGAAACGCAGCGCTTCCCATTCCTTTTCTCCCTCTGCTGGGTAATGCTGATTCTTAGAATTGCTTACTTTCCTCCCCATTCACAAATTTGGCCTCCCAAGGTCAATATACCGAGCTGTTGTTACAGCAGCCTTCAAACTTTTCCCAGTGCCATTGGTGTTTTCCTTTCTTAGCTTCACATATGTTTGCCATTATACAAGCGAAGTACTATGGGGGGGGGGGGATCCAATTAGCTGCTGGCTAAAAACCTGAGCCGAACAATTAAATAAGCCTTATGATCAAGAGGTGGTCTTTTCCTCGGATCAGCAATAACAGGCAACCTCTGGGGATTAACAAGTGGGGAAAAGGCAGTTTTATTGAATAGCTCCAGGTGTGAAACCCAGAGTTTTTTCCTGTGCGGCAAACCCAGTGGCTAATTGGATTCCCCCATGTGTATAAAGTACTATCTTTTCAATTGCCTGTGGACTGTTAGATACTGCCTTTCGCTCCAATACAGATATTGGAAGGATGATCTCTCTTTTTTATAGCTTACTAAGAAATCCATATTATAATGCACACCAATATAGCAGTATTACCCAATGGCAAAATCATTTTCCTAAGTAAATCATCACTTTTTACTGTATTTAACTCTTCCTGCTACCACTTACACTGACATGTTTTATAGCATTTCGTATACAGGATATATCCCCCCCTCCCATCTACTTCAGAATGACACAAATGTACTAGACCAGACACATCACTGTATCATTGTTTTTGGGATTGTTCCTGTGTTATACAGTTTTGGGTCAAATTACGTAAAACAATTAGCACTTTTAGAATTGGTCACCTATTTTCCATTAACCAACTCTAATGTGTCCCCTGGCTGAAAAGAATTTCTTCTGATACTCTCAGGTGTAGCAAGAAAATGTATATTGCAGCAAAAGATTCACACTTCTCGCCATTCTTTACAAATATTTAAGGATACATTGTTCTTTGTGTTCAGAATGAACTGGGCAAACAACAAAAATGTTAGCATTTTTTCTCAATTTGTGAATCTTTAATTGATACTTTGCCTATACCAGGCAAATGATAATTTAAAATCAGTTTCCATTCTACCCTATGGAGACAAGGACTTTGCTGATGGAACTCGCATTCATTTGTAATGTTCTGTTTATGTTATTGGTGGTCATTCCGAGTTGTTCGCTCGGTAATTTTCTTCGCATCGCAGCGATTTTCCGCTAATTGCGCATGCGCAATGTTCGCACTGCGACTGCGCCAAGTAAATTTGCTGTGCAGTTAGGAATTTTACTCACGGCATTACGAGGTTTTTTCTTCGTTCTGGTGATCGTAATGTGATTGACAGGAAGTGGGTGTTTCTGGGCGGAAACTGGCCGTTTTATGGGTGTGTGCGAAAAAACGCTGCCGTTTCTGGGAAAAACGCGGGAGTGTCTGAAGAAACGGGGGAGTGTCTGGGCGAACGCTGGGAGTGTTTGTGACGTCAAACCAGGAACGAAACTGACTGAACTGATCGCAGTTGCCGAGTAAGTGTGGAGCTATTCAGAAACTGCTAAGAAGTGTCTATTCGCAATTCTGCTAATCTTTCGTTCGCAATTTTACTATGCTAAGATTCACTCCCAGTAGGCGGCAGCTTAGCGTGTGCAATGCTGCTAAAAGCAGCTTGCGAGCGAACAACTCGGAATGAGGGCCATTGTCTTTAGAATGAGTTCACTCCGTTAGTAGTATTAGAACTAATTTAGGAATAATAGTAATCTATGTAGTTACAATAAAATACACAATAGAAATACATTTTATTTTAAATATATATGAAAAAAGCATGGATTTAGTAATATAGGAGGATGGCAAATTAGATGAATTAAATAATTGGATGGTTTAAAAATATTAATGAGAAAAGAAGAATATTATGATGACAAATATGATGATGTAGGGCACACTTGCTATCAGAAGCAAAACAATACTGAAATATAACAACGTCTAAATTTAGGATAAAATGACAACCAATAGCATCCAATCTATTTAAAATAAAGATATACAAATTGCACCTAAAAGAAATACCTAACTCCAATGCTTGTAACTTAACTCACAGAATCACAAGTGAAATAATTAGCTCCACTTTTGGATTTTCTAAAATGTGTCAGTGAGTAATGAATACACCTGTGTACCTAGTAGGTGACCTGGAAAATGTGTCCGTGAGTAATGAATACACCTGTGTACCTACTAGGTGACCTGGAAAATGTGTCAGTGAGTAATAAATACACTTGTATACCTACTAGGTGACCTGGAAAATGTGTCAGTGAGTAATGAATACACCTGTGTACCTACTAGGTGACCTGGAAAATGTGTCCGTGAGTAATGAATACACCTGTGTACCTACTAGGTGACCTGGAAAATGTGTCAGTGAGTAATAAATACACTTGTATACCTACTAGGTGACCTGGAAAATGTGAACTGTTTAAGTCCTGAGGACTGAGGTTCAGAACTACTTAACTTATTCTAATCAATAGCTTTTACTCTGCTTAAATAGTGGTCCTCGAGTTACTGCTTTTCACAAACTTTGGTGTACACTTGAAAGAGCTTATCAAGAGTGGTAATATTTATCCAGATGAATTTCTTGAAGCTTGCTTTGCTGAGGAGTTGAGACTCTATTGGGTAAACCTAGTATTCTGATATCTTGCAAGTTGGTCTGTCTTTCAAATGCCTCTTTATATCATTCACCACCTTCAAATATAACAACTACAGTAGCATAAGCCTCCTTGTGGCAATACACATTCATGTTGAAAGGAGTAGAAGGAGTATTGTGGAGCTAAACTCCCACAATAATTTATTACACCTTTACACAAAATTACTTTGTGGTCCCCACGATTCTACATCAATTGTTTTGGAAAACATATGGATGTATGTTACTGGTTCTATTTTCTTTTTCATCATGACATTGTGTGTGTTGGTAAGATACAGGGGAGCTTTGATACATATTAATGACCGTTCTTTATACGTATACTTAAAGCATGCACACTAAACGCTTGGATAAAATTAGGAAAAAACAGCATGCTTTAACCCATACTTGCCTACCTGACCCTCTCCATGAGGGAGAAAATGCTCTGTTCCTGGACTTTCCTGGTAATGTATGATTGCCATCACCTGTGGTGAGCTAGTTAATTGATAAGAAAGGTGTTTCACCACAGGTGATGGCAATCATACATTACCAGGAAAGTCCAGGAACAGAGCATTTTCTCCCTCATGGAGAGGGTCATTACCAGGAAAGTCCCGGCCATCTAAACTAAGTGATCAGGGGAGAAGGGCCCTAGTCAGGGAGGTGATCAAGAACCCGATGGTCACTTTGTCAGAGCTACAGCATTCCTCTGTGGAGAGAGGAGAACCTTCCAGAAGGACAACCATCTCTGCAGCAATCCACCAATCAGGCCTGTATGGCAGAGTGGCCAGACGAAAGCCACTGCTTAGTAAAACGCACATGGCAGCCCGCCTGGAGTTTGCCAAAATGCACCTGAAGGACTCTCAGACCATGAGAAACAAAATTCTCTGGTCTGATGAGACAAAGATTGAACTCTTTGGCATGAATGCCAGGCATGATGTTTGGAGGAAACCAGGCACCGCTCATCGGGTTCTTGATCACCTCCCTCACTAGGGCCCTTCTCCACTGATCACTTAGTTTAAATGGCCGGCCAGCTCTAGGAAGACTCCTGGTGTTTCTGAAATGTTTCCATTTATGGATGATGGAGGCCATTTTGCTCATTGGGACCTTCAAAGCAGCAGATATTTTTCTGTACCCTTCCCCAGATTTGTGCCTCGACACAATCCTGTCTCGGAGGTCTACAGACAATTCCTTTGACTTCATGCTTGGTTTGTGCTCAGACATGCACTGTCAAGTGTGGGTCCTAATATAGACAGGTGTGTGCCTTTACAAATCATGTCCAATCAACTGAATTTACCACAGGTGGTCTCAAATTAAGCTGTAGGAACATCTCAAGGATGATCAGTGGAAACAGGATGCACCTGAGCTCAATTTTGAGCTTCATGGCAAAGGCTGTGAATACTTATGTACATGTGATTTCTTAGATTTGTTATTTAAAAAAATGTAGCAAAAATATATTAAAAAAAAGTTTTTCACGTTGTCATTTTGGGGTACTGTGTAGAGTTTTGAGGGGAAAAATGAATTTATTCCATTTTGGAATAAGGCTGTAACATAACAAAATGTAGAAAAAGTGAAGCACTGTGAATACATTCCAGATACACTATATATATATATATATATACTTGAGGATATTGCTTTCACTTCAAAGTACCAGTTAAACCAGAACTACTGATAACATAGAAATATACATGTAAACACTTTTCAACTTTGTATTTATATTTGCAATGTAGCTAAGTAACACTCCACTCTTAGGTCAATGTAATGCCCAGGTGCAACCCTAAGCAGGAGACCATTCACACACACACACACACACACACACACACACACACACACATCTGTAGAGGTGGCACTCACTGGGATGTTACAAAGCAACGACACTGAGGTCTATAAATGCATCTGACGATTCGGTCTGCTTTATTGGGACCTTTATTATTTGTGGTGTGTTCCGGGTGTGCATTAGTTAGTACCTATAAAAAGTGACCCAAGAAAGGATAACTGGTAAACCGGCAACAGGGTCATAAGACTCACTGATGGGTGCGGGGAGTGAAGGCTAGCCCATGTGGTCCGATCCCACAGAAGAGCTACTGTAGCACAAACTGCTGATAAAGTTAATGAGCTGGCAGCTTGCTGCGTATGGTGCTGCATAGCTGAAGACAGGTCAGTCTCACATGCACTCAGATACACACATATGCCATTAAGCCCCTGCACTCTCCACTACCATAACTGGGGTGGGGTGGCACATTTTACCCTGGGGCAAGCACTTAGCAATAGACAATGAGCAGTGGCCCATCCTTACGAAGTAGTTTTAGCCTAAGAAGATAAGCTGATGAATCAAAGGGCAAAAAAGCCTTTTTGTTGGAGAAAAAAAATATTTTCCTGACAAAAGGACTTGTTTTTGCATTGTGCTATATAAAAATGAGGGTACTGCTACTGATTACTACCATTAGAGTAGCCTATTTATATCATGCATTCCACCATGTGCTGATAACATAATGCTCAGACAGCATTACCAGCACTAAAAAGAATGTTTTATTCTTGAAAACATTTATCTTAATGCAGTATTACTTAGGGGTACATTTACTAAGCAGTGATAAGAGCGGAGAAGTGAGCCAGTGGAGAAGTTGCCCATGGCAACCAATCAGCACTGAAGTAACATCTATAATTTGCATACTATAAAATGATACAGAGTTGCTGATTGGTTGATGGGGAAATTTCTCCACTGTCTCACTTCTCCGCTCTTATCACTGCTTAGTAAATGTACCCCTAAGTAAGAAGAAAGAAAGGTTATTGATAATTATACAGGCAGTACTATATGTACTAATACTAATGTATTTCACTTGAATAGATGTAAATCATTACTGCCAGCTCAATTCTGTGACTAAAGCATCACTTTAGCTAGGCAGTGGATATATTGAAAAGTGGCTTCCATATAATGAATAATTACCAATAAGGAAACTTTTTTAGCTGAAATAAGTTTAATTTAAGTAAAAAACAACAACCCCTAAATGTTATATAATTGTAAGACAGTTCTGGCACAGCTATGGTAGGGAGGGACACACACATATACATATCAGCAGTGGTGAATTTCCCATTAGACACGTGCCTAGGGGTGGCATAGCGATGCATATGAGGCGGCTTACTGCACTGCATACGGAACACGGCTACATTCAGCAACAATGTGGCAAGACACATCTGTACTGTACCATATGCCATCTTGAATGGAGTGTAAATGGGTAAGACAAGCACATACTGCCCCAGTGCTGGATTAAGGTTTCGGGGGGCCCGGGGTACTTAAGACAGTGGGGCCCTAAAATCTAAAATTAAAATCATAACATCTTTAATTACTACAAAGAAAATTACAATTCAGTGGTAAATTTGAAAGAATCTTTCATATAGGGAGCACATGCATGTATATATAATATATGTGTGTGTGTGTGTGTGTGTGTGTGTGTGTGTGTGTGTGTGTGTGTGTGTGTGTGTGTGTGTGTGTGTGTATATTTACATATGTACAGTGGTCGGAGCGGAAATTTTGAAGTGGGGGTATGGAAAAGTGAAGGTTGCAATTGTGCAAGCGCCTCTAGGGAAGGGGGCGTGGCCACTCAAAAGGAAGTGCGTCCTTCAGTGTAGTTTACCACACCATATACCCCTTATACACATTGTGCACCACAATAGTAGGACCCCTTATACTACCTAGCACATGGTATGAGTCGAAATTCACATTATAGCACACGGTAATGAGCCAAAATTCACATTATAGCACATGGTATGAGCCGAAATTCACATTATAGCACACAGAATGAGTCAAAATTCACATTATAGCACACGGTATTAGCCAAAATTCACATTATAGCACACGGTATGAGCCAAAATTCACATTATAGCACACGGTATTAGCCAAAATTCACATTATAGCACACGGTATGAGCTGAAATTCACATTATAGCACACAGAATGAGCGGAAATTCACATTATAGCACACAGAATGAGCCAAAATTCACATTATAGCACGCAGAATGAGCCGAAATTCACATTATGCCACATGGAATGAGAAAAAATTCAGGGAGAGTGACAGAGGGACAGGGAGAGTGACAGCAGGGACAGGGAGAGTGACAGGGAAAGTGACAGCAGGGACATAGGGACAGGGAGAGTGACAGAGAGAGGGACAGCAAGGGCATACAGTAGGGACTAGGGAGATAGAAAGGCAGCAGGGTAAGATTACCTATAGTATTTATCAGCGGCGGTGCTGAGGATGCTGTGGTCTGCGGTGCGGTGGATGAGGAGGCTGTGGTCTGCGGTGCGGTGGATGAGGAGGTTGTGGTCGGCATGGTGCGGAGGAGGCAGAGGTGCAGAGAATGACTGAGGGTGGCGGCTTGGCGGCACGGGAAGCCCGGAAACGTCGGTGTATAAGATGAGTGTTTAATACACCTTTGTGAATTGCTTCAAAGACTCCGAGTGCTGCCTTGTCTCTTTTCAAATGTTGCTACCAATTTGGAGGGCACACACACACACACACACACATATATATATATGGGTGTAGTACGGTATGCCGGCGCTCGGGCTCCCGGCGACCAGCATACCGGCGCCGGGAGCCCGACCGCCAGCATACCGACAGCGTGGTGAGCGCAAAGGAGCCCCTTGTGGGCTCGCTGCGCTCGCCACGCTGCGGGCACTGTGGCTTTATTCTCCCTCCAGGGGGGTCGTGGACCCCCACGAGGGAGAATAGTTGTCGGTATGCCGGGTGTCGGGATTCCGGCGCCGGTATCCCGACATTCGGCATACAGAAGACCACCCGTATGTATATATATATATATATATATATATATATGTCCATATTGCCCGGCTCTCCCAATAAGCAGTCAAATGCACCATGTGCCCTCACAATATATTACATACAGTATCCGGAGGTGCGGCACTCCTTGCAGCTTGGAGAAAAAAGTCCGTATAGCAGCATGTGAAGACAACGTGATGAAAATTACGGAATAAAAGTAATTTTCCAAGCCGCCAGGAGTGCCACACCTCCGAACTTGTGTGTGTGTGTGTGTGTGTGTGTGTGTGTGTCATCCGATCTGTGGCAGCAGCGGGGGGCCCTTCTAAAAAGGGGGGCCTGGGGTACTTACCCCCGGGGCCCCCCTCTTAATCCAGCTCTGTACTGCCCTGTAAGCTGTCCTAATTAGTAAATATGTATACAGAATACCAAATTTAAAAAATGCTATAGTTAGTAGCTTTTCTTTATTATTATATTAATTTTGCTATCATCAAATGAAGGCATACAGGTATAACCAATCAATGAAAATAATAAAAATAGGCAGACGTGGTGCCGTTACTTTTGTGCCTAGGGGCGCCCTCACCCTTAAATACTCCTCTGTATATCAGCCCATCATGTGGCAGCAGCTCAATGCATAAAGGCATAAAAAGCATGCAGGCATGGTCAAGAGTTTCAGTTATTGTTCAAACTAGCCCCACAATGAGGAAGATTTATGTTACGTGATGGGGCAGTTTGAGTATCTCAGAAACAGCAGATCTCAAAACCACACCTCTGCATCAGAGCCTACCATCCCTCCTCCTAATTCTCCATCACTCTACCCTGCCCTGCATTTCTCCCCAGTGTTCTCCTTCCTCATGGTTTATCTCTAGCACTCTCATTCCATCCAGAATCATACCTCCCAACATTTCTAATGCCTAATTCGGGACTTGGCACTTGCCCCTGAAAAGAAGGTCACGGCCTCATGCGGAGGGGACGTGGCCTCACAGGTTCGTCCCAGTTCATCACTTTGGGGGATATACCCAGCACTCCTGGAGATGCTGGGCTGCCCCCAGAGTCTGTCCCTGCATTGTGCATAGCAGAGCAGCAGTGTGTGTTACCCTAAACCCCACCACCACCACAGGACGCTGCGATCCATGGGTGGGACAGCAGGAAGTCCCAGAAGATATGACTCTCCCGCTGTTGGGAGGTATGCAGAACTACTTGTCTCCCGTCTCCTAGTCCCGTTCAGTGACTCTGCCTCTTTGTGCTCACCCTTCCTTGGGTAGAGTCTCACTGAATGCTGAATTGATTTCCCCACCCATTGACCACCTACACTATACAACAAGACACAGGAAATCACCCTTCCCTTCTCTTTTCCTGCGTTATACAGTATCTAGTTCATTTAATCATTATTTCTATTCAATAAAAATATGAAATTCGCTATTGCTTGTTGTGATCAGTATGTGTTCAGAATGCTCCTGCATTCTTGTTCTGGTCTTAGGGGGTCATTCCGAGTTGTTCGCTCGTTGTCGATTTTCGCTATACTGCGATTAGTTGCTTACTGCGCATGCGCAAGGTTCGCAGAGCGCATGCGCTTAGTTATTTTACACAAAAGTTAGGTATTTTACTCACGGCATAACAAAGCTTTTTCATCGCTGTGCTGATCGTAGTGTGATCGACAGGAAGTGGGTGTTTCTGGGCGGAAACTGGCCGTTTTATGGGAGTGTGCGGAAAAACGCAGGCGTTCGAGTTGCAAAACGCAGGAGTGGCTGGAGAAACCGGGGAGTGGCTGGGCGAACGCTGGGTGTGTTTGTGACGTCAAACCAGGAACGAAAAGGACTGAGCTGGTCGCAATGGCTGAGTAAGTCTGGAGCTACTCAGAAACTGTGGGGTAATCGTTACGAGAAAATTAGCGAAGCTTTCGTTAGCAATTCTGCTATGCTAAGATACACTCCCAGTAGGCGGCGGCTTAGCATGTGCAATGCTGCTAAAAGCAGCTAGCGAGCGAACAACTCGGAATCGGTATCCGTTCACATGGTCGACCATGTTATGGTCGACAGTCATTAGGTCGACCACTATTGGTCGACATTGACATGGTCAACATGGACACATGGTCGACACATGAAAATGGTCGACACATGAAAGGTCGACACATGGAAAGGTCGACATGAGTTTTTTAACTTTTTTTTCTTTTGGGGAACTTTTCCATACTTTACGATCCACGTGGACTACGATTGGAATGGTAATCTGTGCCGAGCGAAGCGGTAGCGGAGCGAAGGCACCATGCCCGAAGCATGGCGAGCGAAGCGAGCCATGCGAGGGGATGCGGTGCACTAATTGGGGTTCCCAGTCACTTTACGCAAAAAACGACACCAAAAAAAGTTAAAAAACTCATGTCGACCTTTTCATGTGTCGACCTTTTCATGTGTCGACCATTTTCATGTGTCGACCATGTGTCCATGTCGACCAATAGTGGTCGACCTAATGACTGTCGACCATAACATGGTCGACCATTCATACCGGAACCCTCGGAATCACCCCCTTAGTACAATCAGTCCACCTTTCCTTGCTTTTCACAACTTTGGGTGTGCAGCTCAAATCCCTCTTTTTTGTGTGTGATATAACTTCAATATTTTCCACCTTATAGTACTTTAGATATTTTGACACATTGAACTTTTTATCTTTACTCAAAATCTATTGTCCCATAATTGAGAAGAATAACAATTACTCTGCATGACTAAATAGAGCCCTGTTCTCGGTTTGTATTCTTACATTGCCTCATAAACACTGCTGTCTCAACCAGTGTCAAAACTGGAATTGATTTTGTTAATTTCCTCTAACAATGTGTTATTGACAAACTCAGTCAGAGCACAAGCAGCCTATCAGCATGGATCTTTGTATACACCAGCAGACAGGGAAGAGCTTTGTTTCAGCCCAACATTTCAATACATAGAACAGTCCTGCTCAGAGTGCTTCTTGTGCCAAAATGATGATTTTAAGGACTTGGTTATTATGCCTCATATATTCATGCGCTACCACTGAATACTGTATATCATCTGTGTAGCCTGGAAAATGCTGATAACCCAATTACCTAATCAGAAAAAGAACATGTAAACAGGTGTTCCAAATAATGTGTACTGTGAATACTTAAAGAGAACCTTAAATGAAAAATACCAGTATCTACAGAACTATCCAAGTTGTCTCCATACATTTAAAATAACAAGTACACATGCAATGTTTCTGTGTTGACGTGTACATTGCATCATTCAGAAACATTTAATATTGCTTAGCATTTAACTACTGACATATAGTTGAATATGGAAATGCTTTGCCACAATTTAAATTGTGTGAGGGGCATTTAGAGTTAGATAAATAACACTCTGTTTTTGCAGAATATTTTCATATCTGTACTGCGGAGGGAAGGGCTGGATGAACGTATTGTGAGCATAGTAACTGTGTCCTCACATAACGGAGTCAGGTGAAATAGACACTGATATACCTTTCACGAGCCGCTTTGCTTGTAGACACTGGAGAGCTGGAGCAATTATCTGCAATGATGTTTGACGATCAGAAGCACTAGCTAGGCTTTCTGATTTCCTAAACATTGATCCCTGTAGCTGATTGTATTTCATTTATTAGAGTGGCTGCTATATTTTATGAACTTGTGGCTCTCTATTTGTATTACTTAACTGATCGTTCCATTTATTTTTATTATTATTATTATATTATCCTTTATATGGCGCCACAAGGGTTCCGCAGCGCCCAATTACAGAGTACATAAACAAATAATTTGAACTGCAGCAGTAGAATCGCATTTATAGTTTTAAGAGACACAAATGCAGAAGTTTGTATTTTATTTTATTTTCATTTAATAATATTTATATTGTTCAGCAACTTTCACATTTGTTAATAACACTTTCATGACACTATACTCTCTTGTGTATATGAAACTGACATAAACCTGGTGCAAAGAGATGTACAGCTGAATCAACATTCGCATGTAAATGCATTTATGCATACATTCATCTTTTCCTGCTTACGTTAGAGGAACAAACAAATCCAGCTGTACATGAGCCGTTGTATTTAGCATTGTGGTAGATCATTTATTTTCCAGCAGTGATAAACTGAGCTATGAAGACAGAGCCACAATATTTTTTAAAACAGAACATGTAAAGGTTTTTTTTATAGTCAGTACAAGGCAAACTTTAATTTGCATATGCATACAGTACTCACAGTCCTCCACACTTTAGGGTCTCTGGTGGTCATTCCGAGTTGTTCGCTCGCTAGCAGTTTTTAGCAGCCGTGCAAACGCTATGCCGCCTCCCACTGGGAGTGTATTTTAGCTTAGCAGAAGTGCGAACGAAAGGATCGCAGAGCGGCGGCAAAGTTTTCTTGTGCAGTTTTAGAGTAGCTCAATACCTACTCAGCACTTGCGATAACTGCAGACTGTTCAGTTTCTGTTTTGATGTCACAAACATGCCCTGCGTTCGCCTAGCCACGCCTGCATTTTTCCTGGCACGCCTGCGTTTTTTTCGAACACTCCCTGAAAACGGTCAGTTGACACCCAGAAACGCCCACTTCATGTCAATCACTCTGCGGCTAGCAGTGCGACTGAAAAGCTTCACTAGACCTTGTGTGAAACAACATCTGTTGTTGTAATAGTACGTCGCACGTGCACATTGCGCCGCATACGCATGCGCAGAAGTGCCATTTTTTGCCTCACCGCTGCACAGCGAACGAAAGCAGCTAGCGATCAACTCGGAAAGACCACTAATGTACTAAGCCAAAAAGTGGATGGAAATAAAGGGGGGGATTCAGACCTGATCGCTGGGCTGCAAACTTTGCTGTCCTGCGTTCAGATAGTCGCCGCCTCCAGGGGGAGTGTAAATTTGCTGTGCAAGTGTACGATCCCATGTGTGCACAGAGCTGCAAAAATCCACTGTGTGCAGTCTCTGCGCAGCCCAGGACTTACTCCTACAGTGCGATGAGAACATGCTGATCGGGGCCAGAGCTGACGTCAGACACCCTCCCTTAAAACGCTTGGACACGCCGGCATTTTTCCGGACACTCCCAGTAAATAGTTAGTTACCACCCACAAACAGCTTCCTCCTGTCAATCACCTTGCGAACGCCCATGCGGTCCGATTTTTCACACCGTCCCGTCGCTGACCGACGATGCCCTTTGTTGTTGTTCGACGCGCGTGCGCATTGCGGTGCATATGCATGCGCAGTGACTACCTGATCGCCCGCTGTGCGAAAACACACAGCAGCGATCAGGTCTGAATCGCCCCCAAAGTACCAGCCAATTAGCACCTGTCATGTTAGAGGCTGTGTTTGGCAGAATGACAGGAGCTGGTTGGTTGGTACTTTATCTCCGTCTACTTTATCTTCTCCAAGGCTTAGTACGTAGACCCCTGTATGACTGAGATTCTTGTAATTACTCATTACGAATATTAAATGGTGCTAGCAGCTACTGTAACTGTTAGGTGTTTGAAAAATAACAGGAGCTGATTGGTTGGGACACCATTTAACATTTGTAATTAGTAATTTCAAGAATATTACTCATTGTTAAATCTGCCCCCTACATTCCCTAACAAAAGGGTATTCTTCTGCTGTTGCGCAATTTCGTAACTCCCAAAATGAGCTCACACAATTTGATTGTATAGATATATACAGATGTGCTCTTCCTCATCTATGCCACGATCCATTCACATGCGCAGCAGCGACTATTCGCGCCCAGCTGGGATACGGTCATTAGGTCAACAGTCATTAGGTCGACCACTGAAGGTCGACATGCATTAGGTCGACATGGTCATTAGGTCGACATGTGCAAGGTCGACATGAGTTTTAATTTTTTTCTTTCCCCCCCCCCCCCCCCCCCATTTTTTGGACTTTGTCATACTTAACGATCCATGTGGACTACGATTGGAACGGTAATCTGTGCTGAGCGAAGTGAGGCACCTTGCCCAAAGCATGGTGAGCGAAGCGAGCCATGCGAGGGGACACGGTGCACTAATTGGGGTTTCCCGTCACTTTACGAAGAAAACTAAACCAAAAACAGTCCAAAAACTCATGTCGACATTTTCACCTGTCAACCTAGCACATGTCAACCTAATCCCCATGTCGACCTAGTGCCTGTCGACCTAATGCCCATGTCGACCTTCAGTGGTCGACCTAATGACTGTCGACCTAAGTTGGGTCGACCCAACGACCCATACCCCCAATTATGTTAGTGGGATTTCTGTCATTATAACATACCATTTTCTATATACAGATGAGTCCTAGGCTCCTAGCTCATCTATGCAGTTATTTGTGTCAAACACGCCTCATTTACCGCGATTAGTGTGTCTGCTTCCATAGGAATGCATTGTGCTTATGGACCCTGCGACTATTCGCAGCTGGGCGGGTATGGGTCATTGGTGGACACACTAGATCACATAACCATGCATTATTTCTCAATGACCATTTAGCTTACAGCATAACCACATGCCTGAACTACAGTACTTTTAACTGTCACCAAAACCTCATCACGCAGCCATAGCAATATCACTCCACAAATGTAAACAACAGCATTGTTCACAGATACACTACTCACTGACAGCAGCACATCACTGCCTCACTGACAGACATACACATTAAAGACAGAATTTTTATATTTTAAATGTCAAAATTGCTACATAACTCAAAGGACCTGACATCAATCCTCACCACAGAGGACTGCTGCGTTGGTGATCTCTTCAAAGAACATGAACAGGACTATTTTTTTTTTTTTTCAGCCAATTATGGGGGTCATTCCGAGTTGATCGCTCGCTGACGATTTTCGCAGCACAGTGATCAGGCTAAAAATCGGCTGTTCTGCGCATGCGTATGGGCCGCAGGGCGCACGCGCCAAATACTTTCACACAAAACTATGCAATTTTACACAGGGGCGAGCAACGCTTTTCAGTCGCTCTGCTGATCGTTGAGTGATTAACAGGAAGTGGGTGTTTCTGAGTGGTAACTGACCGTTTTCCGGGAGTGTGCTAAAAAACGCAGGCGTGACAGGTGAAAACGCAGGCGTGCCTGGGCAAACGGGGGAGTGGCTGGCCGAACGCAGGGCGTGTATGTGACGTCAAAACAGGAACTAAACTGTCTGCCGTGATCGCAACGTAGGAGTAGGTCTGCAGCTACTCAGAAACAGCATGAAAAGATTTTCGTGCAGTTCTGCTAACCTTTCGTTCGCACTTCTGCTAAGCTAAGATACACTCCCAGAGGGCGGCGGCTTAGCGTGTGCACTGCTGCTAAAAGCAGCTAGCGAGCGATCAACTCGGAATGAGGGCCAATGTATCTGTTGCGCCCTACATCATCTCCGCTTAGAACTAGAGATGCACGGCGGGCACTTTTCGTGTGTTGTGTTTTGGTTTGGGTTCTAATTCCCCGCTCGTGTTTTGGTTTTGGGTTGGTTTTGCCAAAACCACCCTTTCGTGTTTTGGATTTGGATCTGGATGATGTTTTTTTTTTGTTTTTTTTAAACCCTAAAAACAGCTAAGATCACAGAATTTGGGGGCAATTTTGATCCTGCTGTATTATTAACCTCAATAACATTCATTTCCACTCATTTCCAGTTTATTCTGAACACCTCACACATCACAATATTGTTTTTAGATCAAAAGGTTGCACCGAGGTGGCTGTATGACTAAGCTAAGCGACACAAGTGTGCGGCACAAACACCTGGCCCATCTAGGAGTGGCACTGCAGTGTCAGACATGATGGCACTATTCAAAAACTAGGTCCCAAACAGCACATCATGCAAAGAAGAAAATGAGGTGTAATGAGGTAGCCTGGGGCGTAGCCAGAACTTAATGGGCCCCATAGCAACATTTTGAAGGGTCCCTGTCCCAATGCTTCAAGAGAGATACCTCTCCACAGTAGTTGTTAATTTTATACCCCATAATAGTACCCTAGTTCATTTTCTGAACCATAGTAGTGACATAGTTAATGTTATGCAACGCAGTATCCCCAAATCACATTATGATACAGATCATATTATGCCACACTATAGTGCCTCCACTTTATACTGTGCCACATTACAGTGCTTTAGTTTATACGATGTAACAGTATAATGCCCTCCAGTTAATTTTATACCACATTACAATGAGCAGGTCTAGGGGCATAACTAGATATATTGTAGCCCCCAAGGTAAAAGTTTGTAAGTGCCCATATGTATCTACCAATGGTAAAAAATAGATACTATACAACATATGTAATTTTGACAGGGAAGTTGGGCCCCTCTCAGGTCTGGGCCCCATAGCAGCTGCACTCCCTGCACCTATGGTAGCTACGCCCTTGGAGGTAGCTGTATGACTAAGCTAAGCGACACAAGTGTGCGGCACAAACACCTGGCCCATCTAGGAGTGGCACTGCAGTGGCAGAGAGGATGGCACTTAAAAAAACTAGGCCCAAAACAGCACATGATGCAAAGAAGAAAAAGAGGTGCAAGATGGAATTGTCCTTGGGCCTTCCCACCCACCCTTATGTTGTATAAACAGGACATGCACACTTTAACAAACCAATCATTTCAGCGACAGGGTCTGCCACATGGCTGTGGCTGAAATGACTGGTTTGTTTGGGCCCCCACAAAAAAAGAAGCAATCAATCTCTCCTTGCACAAACTAGCTCTACAGAGGCAAGATGTCCACCCCATCCTCATTGTCCGATTCCTCACCCCTTTGAGTGTGTACATCCTCCTCCTCACAGAGTATTAATTCGACCCCACTGGAAACCACCATCACAGGTCCCTGTGTACTTTCTGGAGGCAATTGCTGGTCAAGGTCTTCCTGGAGGACTTTATAATTAATTTTGATGAACATCATCTTCTCCACATTTTGTGGATGTAACCTCCTACGCCGATCGCTGACAAGGTTTCCGGCTGCACTAAACACTCTTTCGGAGTACACACTGGTGGGGGGGCAACTTAGGTAAAATAAAGCCAGTTTGTGCAAGGGCATCCAAATTGCTTTTTTTTTCCTGCCAGTTATCGTACCGACTGTCTGACATGCCTACTTGGATGCTGTCACTCATATAATAGTCCACCATTCTTTCAATGGTGACAGAATCATATGCAGTGACAGTAGACATGTCAGTAATCATTGGCAGGTCCTTCAGTCCGGACCAGATGTCAGCACTCACCCCTGACTGTCCTGCATCACCACCAGCTGGTGTGCTAGGAAATCTTATCATTTCCTCACTGTCCCAGTTGCGGGAGAAAGTGAAAGAGGAGCTGTTGACGGGTCACGTTCCGCTTGAGTTGACAATTTTATCACCAGCAGGTCTTTGACCCTCTGCAGACTTGTGTCTGCTGGAAAGAGAGATACAACGTTGGCTTTAAACCTAGGATCGAGCACGGTGGCCAAAATGTAGTGCTTTGATTTCAACAGATTGACCACCCTTGAATCCTGGCAAAGTAAATGAAGGGCTCCATCCACAAATCCCACATACTTTGCGGAATCGCTCCGTCTTAGCTCCTCCTTCAATTTCTCCAGCTGCTTCTGCAAAAGCCAGATGAGGGGAATGATCTGACTCAAGCTGGCAGTGTCTGAACTGACTTCACATGTGGCAAGTTCGAAGGGTTAGAGAACCTTGCACAAGATGGAAATCATTCTCCACTGCACTTGAGTCAGGTGCATTCCCTCTCCTTTGCCTATATTGTAGGTGGATGTAAAGGCTTGAATTGCCTTTTGCTGCTCCTCCATCCTCTGAAGCATATAGATTTGAATTCCACCTCGTTACCACCAGGCGATGGCAAGGAATGTTCAGGTGTGTTTGATGGCGCTCCAGTCTTCGGCACGTGGTGACTGAATGCCAAAAGTGGCCCGCAATTGACAGCATTTCCTCCACGCCCATGTCATTTTTCAAAAAATTCTGCACCACCAAATTAATTGTATGTGCAAAACATGAGACGTGCTGGAATTTGAGCAGATGTAATGCACACACAATATTGGTGGAGTGGTCAGATTTCACAAATCCCCAGGAGAGTCTTATTGGGGTAAGCCATTGTGCAATGATGTCCCTCAGTTTCCGTAAGAGGTTGTCAGCGGTGTGCCTCTTACGGAAAGCGGTGATACACAGCGTAGCTTGCCAAGGAACGAGTTGGCGATTGTGAGATGCTGCTACTGGTGCCGCTGCTGTTGATGCTGCGAGAGGCCATACATCTACCCAGTGGGCTGTCACAGTCATATAGTCCTTAGTCTGCCCTGTTCCACTTGTGCAAATGTCCGGACACTGAGGACACTTTTTCTGACGTCTGTGTACATTCTCTGTATCGCCTGCCTAGTGAAGTGGAAACTAGATTGGATTTGATACCGTGGACTCAGTACCTCAAACAATTCTCTAAGTCCCACTGAACTAATGGCGGATACCGGACGCACCTCTAACACCAACATAGCTGCCAAGGCCTCAGTTATCCGCTTTGCAAAAGGATGACTGCTGTCATATTTCATCTTCCTCACAAAGGACTGTTGGACAGTCAATTGCTTAGTTGAAGTAGTACAAGTGGTCTTCTGACTTCCCCTCTGGGATGACAATCGACTCCCAGCAGCAACAACAGCAGCGTCAGCAACAGCAGGCATACCACTCAAGTATCCTCCGGAGGAATCCCGGTTAGGAGAGGACTACTCAGTCTTGCCAGTGACATGGCCTACAGGACTACTGACGTTCTTGACTGAGGAGGAAGTTGACGTTGAGGGAGTTGGTGGTATGGCTTGCAGGAGCTTGGGTACAAGAGGAAGAAGGGATTTAGGCATCAGTGGACTGCTTACACTCTTACCCAAAGTTTCACAACTTGACACCGACTTCTGATGAGTGCGCTGCAGGTGACGTATAAGGGAGGATGTTCCTAGGTAGTTAACATCCTTACCCCTACTTATTACAGATTGACAGAGGCAACACATGGCTTGATACCTGTTGTCCGGATTTGTGGAGAAATAATTCCACAACGAAGAGGTGGCTTTTTTGGTATTTTGCCCTGGCATCACAATGGGCAACAGATGTCTTCCCTGGTGCCTCATTTAATCAAACCACATCACCATCAGAATCCTCATCGTCAACTTCCTCCTCAGCGCCAGCAACACCCATCCTGGTGTACTTCAACAGTAACATCTTCAATTTGAATATCAGAAATTGGACTGTGGGTGCTACTTCCAGCACTTGCAGAGGGAGTGCAAATGGTGGAAGGAGCCACCTCTTTCCGTCCAGTGTTGGGAAGGTCAGGCATCGTAACCGCCGACACACTTGGACTCTTCTTGGGGATTTGTGATTCCATCTTAGAACGCACAGTTCTTTGCTGTGCTTTTGCCAGCTTAACTCATCATTTTTCTAGTGGGAGGATGAGGGCTTCCATTGTCATGTGAAGCTGAAACACTAGTCATGAATATAGGTCAGGGCCTTAGCCGTTCCTTGCCACTCCGTGTCGTAACTGGCATATTGGCAAGTTTACGTTTCTCCTCAGACCATTTAAATTTCTTTTTTTGGGTCTTTTTACTGAACTTTGGCTTTTTGGATTTTACATGCCCTCTACTATCACAATGGGCATCGGCCTTGGCAGACGACGTTGATGGGATTTCATCGTCTATGTCATGACTAGTGGCAGCAGCTTCAGCACTAGAAGGAAGTGGTTCTTGATCTTTCCCTATCTTATCCTTCAAATTTTTGTTCTCCATTATTTTTCTGGAGTTATATAAAAATGGGGGTCATTCTGAGTTGATCGCTAGCTGAAAATGTTCATGCGCTGCGATGATGCAAAAAAAGGCACTTCTGTGCATACGTATGCGGCGCAATGCGCACGCGTGACGTACTTTCACAACGGTCGATGTATTTTTACACAAGGTCTAGCGAAGCTTTTCAGTCGCACTGGTGGCCGAAGAGTGATTGACATGAAGTGGGCGTTTCTGGGTGTCAACTGGCCGTTTTCAGGGAGTGTTCGAAAAAATGCAGGCGTGCCAGGAAAAACGCAGGTGTGGCTGGGTGAACGCAGGGCGTGTTCGTGACGTCAAAACCGGAACTGAACAGTCTGAAGTGATCACAAGCGCTGAGTAGGTCTGAAGCTACTCTGAAACTGCACAAAATTATTTTGTAACCGCTGTGCGATCCTTTCATTCACACTTCTGCTAAGCTAAAATACACTCCCAGTGGGAGGCGGCATAGCGTTTGCACGGCTGCTAAAAACAGCTAGCGAGCGATCAACTCGGAATGACCCCCCATATGCGGTACAGGAGAGCGTACCTCTACACCAGACAGGGCAAACCCTGTGAAAATTATTTGGATTAAATATTAATAACCCCTTTATTTGGAGTAAATAATATACAGCACAGGACAGCACCACTGAAGTTATATGGCAGCACCACTGGACGGGATTTATACGGAATTATATGGATTTATATGGAATTATACGGCAAGATCAGTGGAATTATATGGCAGGATCACTGGATTTATACAGCAGTACCGCTGGACATATACGGCGGTATCAATGAACATATATACGGCAGGATCACTGGACTTATACGCCAGTACCACTGGAATTATACGGCAGGATCACTGGAATTATACGGTAGGATCACTGCAATTACACGGCAGGATTACTGGAATTATACTGCAGGATCACTGGATTTATACACCAGTACCACTGGAATTATATGGCAGGATCACTGGAATTATACGTCAGGATCACTGGATTTATACGGCAAGATCACTGCAATTATACGGCAGGATCTCTGGAATTATATGGTAGGATCACTGCAATTACACGGCAGGATTACTGGAATTATATGGCAGGATCACTGGATTTATACACCAGTACCACTGGATTTATACGGCAGGATCACTGCACTTATACGGCAGGATCACTGGATTTATACGGCAGTACCGCTGGACATATACGGCAGTACTGCTTGACATATACGGCAGTACCGCTGGACATATACGGCAGTATGAATGGATATATACGGCAGTATCACTGGACATATATGGCAGTATCACTGGACTGGACTTATACAGCAGGATCACTGCAATTATACGGCAGGATCACTGGAATTATACTGCAGGATCACTGCAATTATATGGCAGGATCACTGGAATTATACGGCAGAATCACTGGATTTATACGGCAGTACCGCTGGACATATACGGCAGTACTGCAGGACATATACGGCAGTATCAATGAACATATACGGCAGTATCACTGGACTGGATTTATACACCAGTACCACTGTAATTATATGGCAGGATCACTGGGCTTATACGCCAGTACCACTGGAATCATACGGCAGGATCACTGGACTTATACGTCAGGATCACTGGATTTATAGAGCAGTACCGCTGGACATATACGGCAGTATCAATGGACATATATGGCAGTATCACTGGTCTGGACTTATACGCCAGTACCACTGTAATTATACGGCAGGATCACTGGACTTATACGCCAGTACCACTGGAATTATACGGCAGTACCGCTGGACGTATATGGCAGTACCGCTGGACATACACGGCAGTATCAATGGACATATACGGCAGTAACACTGGACATATACGGTAGTATCACTGGACTGGACTTATATGCCAGTACCAGTGTAATTATACGGCAGGATCACTGGACTTATACACCAGTACCGCTGGAATTATACGGCAGGATCACTGGATTTATACGGCAGTACCGCTGGACATATACGGCAGTTTCGCTGGACATATACGGCAATATCAATGGACATATACGGCAGGATCACTGGACTTATACGGCAGGATCACTGGATTTATATGGCAGTACCGCTGGACATATACGGCAGTACTGCTCGACATATACGGCAGTACCGCTGGACATATACGGCAGTATGAATGGACATATACGGCAGTATCACTGGACATATATGGCAGTATCACTGGACTGGAATTATACGGCAGGATCACTGGAATTATACGGCAGGATCACTGGATTTATACGGCAGTACCGCTGGACATATACGGCAGTACTGCAAGACATATACGGCAGTATCAATGAACATATACGGCAGTATCACTGGACTGGATTTATACCCCAGTACCACTGTAATTATATGGCAGGATCACTGGACTTATACGCCAGTACCACTGGAATCATACGGCAGGATCACTGGACTTATACTTCAGGATCACTGGATTTATACGGCAGTACTGCTGGACATATACAGCAGTACCGCTGGACATATACGGCAGTATCAATGGACATATATGGCAGTATCACTGGTCTGGACTTATACGCCAGTACCACTGTAATTATACAGCAGGATCACTGGACTTATACGCCAGTACCACTGGAATTATACGGCAGTACCGCTGGACGTATATGGCAGTACCGCTGGACATACACGGCAGTATCAATGGACATATACGGCAGTAACACTGGACATATGCGGCAGTATCACTGGACTGGACTTATACGCCAGTACCAGTGTAATTATACGGCAGGATCACTGGACTTATACACCAGTACCGCTGGAATTATACGGCAGGATCACTGGATTTATACGGCAGTACCGCTGGACATATACGGCAGTACCGCTGGACATATACGGCAATATCAATGGACATATACGGCAGGATCACTGGATTTATACGGCAGGATCATTGGAATTATACGGCAGGATCACTGGAATTATACGGCAGGATCACTGGAATTATACGGCAGGATCACTGGATTTATACGGCAGTACCGCTGGACATATACGGCAGTATCAATGGACATATACGGCAGGATCACTGGACATATATGGCAGTACCACTGGACATATATGGCAGCACAGGGACACCACCACTGGACTGATGCAGGACAACACAGCACCACTGCAATGGACTGGATTTATACAGCAGCACTGGACATATGGCAGCAGAGGACACCACCACTGTGACTGGACTGATGCAGCGCAACACACCACCACTGGACTGATGCAGCACAACACAGCACCACTGGACTGGACTTATACAGCAGCAATGGACATATGGCAGCAGAGGACACAACCACTGTGACAGATGCAGCACAAGATACGGACACTGAGGACACTGAGAGAAGGAGACACATCCTCTCTCTACACTCTGCAATGCCAGAGTGAAAATGGCGGCGACGCCGGCTCCTTATATGGAATCCAAACCCTGCGAGAATCCGACAGCGGGATGATGACGTTTTGCCTCGTTCTGGTTTCCGAGTCAGGTGGGAAAACCCGAGCCTGACTCGGATCCGGGCCCAGGTGGTGAAGTCCGGTAGGGTTCGGTTCTCTGAGGGGGCTTATATATAGGTCATAATAAATACCTTATGTGGGACAAGAAATAAAGTATATATATCCCACGTGGGTATTGGTAATCTGTTATAAAATAAAAATTAAATAAAATTATATTAAATTGCATACTTTTTTGTATATATGGGATTGAGTGCACCCATTTAAAACTGATACCTACTACTTGCATTCTCCATATGCTGAAAGCCCGTAAGCCCGCATCTGCCCGGATTTCTTACAGGGTATGGAATTCTTACTTCACCTAGTGTGCCGATAAGAATTTTGATGACTACAGATTCAAAACTTCTAGAATCCTGGCTTTTCTACAACAAGACCTAGATTAAGGTCTTCGTCTGGCCTCTCTCAAGGTTCATATATGTGACTTATCGGTATGGTTTCAGAAAAAGATTGCGTCTATTCCTGATGTTCATACATTCACTCAGGGCATGTTGAGAATTCAGCTTCCCTATGTCCCTTCTATGGCTCCATGGGATCTGTCTGTTGTTCTGAATGCCCTGCAAGAGTCTCCATTTGAACCTCTAGAGATGGTGGACCTAAAATGGCTCACAGCCAAGGTCCTGTTTCTACTGACTATTGCTTCTGCTAGATGGGTGTCGGACTTCGGCGCATTGTCCTATCGTCCACCCTATCTGATATTTCATCATAACCAGGCAGTTCTTAGAATTCGCCCTGGTTATTTACCTAAGGTGGTGTCATCATTTCTCCTTATCCAAGAGATTGTGGTCCTGGCCTTTATCTCTTCTGACTTATCTCCCAAAGAACGGTCTTTGGATGTGGTAAGGGCTCTCCGTATATATATGTGGAGAGGACTGCCTCTATCAGGAGGTCAGATACTTCCTTTTTTGTACTATATGGTTTCCACAAACGTGGCAGGCCTGCGATTAAGCAAACCTTGGCCAGATAGATTGAAATGGTGATTGCACAAGCCTATGCGCAGGCTGGACTCTCAGCTCCTGTTGACATTAGAGCCCATTCTACTCGGTCTGTTGGACCTTCGTGGGTGGCCCGCCATGGCGCGTCCGCGGAACAATTGTGCAAGGCGGCTACATGGTCCTCAGTGAACACGTTCATTAGGTTCTATGCCATTTGATACTTCCGCCTCCCAGGATGTTTCCTTTGGACGCCCGGTTCTCATACCCGCTAAGGCGCGTCCCCTCCCTTGAGCAACTGCTTTAGGACATCACCCAATGTTTTCCCTATGGAACACAGTGTACCCTGCTGCAGAAAAGGAGATTTATGGTAGACTTACCATGGTTAACTCTCTTTCTGCGAGGTACACTGGGTTCCACAGGGCACCCACCCTGACGCACCTAGCTTCTATGGGTTTGTATGGCATTAGCCGCTAACTCCTTCTCCTGTCATGAGATTGTGGTTCTATGTGACTAACATCTGCCTTCTCTTTTACCTGCTCCTGCATTGGACTGGTTAACAAAACTGAGCTCACAGTGCCTGGAGGCGGGTTTATAGAGGAGGTCCCCCAATGCATCCTGGAACAGCCTAAAGCTTTAGCCTGTTGGTGCCTCGCTGGGTCAAGATCCATTCTACACCTGATGTTTTCCCTGTGGAACCCAGTGTACCTCGCAGAAAGAGAGTTAACCATGGAAAGATGGCTGCCGCACCTGGTACCTTGTGAGGGTGGAATACACAGCCCCTGGAGGTTATTACCCAAAATGCTTACACCAACCCTGCATTATGCTTTCTGTCTTTATTGTCTGTGTGGTTTTTCTTTTGATGTAATACTTAAATCTTCTGTATTATGTGCATTGTTTGAGTTCTAGTTGGCGCCGCGGATGGCTGCCTCGGTGCTGCTCTGCCAAGCAGCCTTTGTGTTTAGTCCTACGTGTATAATATGTCTAATATGTTGAGTCTATTGTACAGTTGCAATGTGCAGTATCAACTCATACGTGTAATGTGTGTAATGTATGCTATGTTCTTCCCCCTTCATGTTGCTGCTTGGCGATGCATTGTACCACAAAGAATTCCTAGTGTACGTGAGTACACCTGGCCAATAAAGCTGATTCTGATTCTGATTCTGAAAGTCTACCATAACTCTCCTTTTTGTAATATAAAGGGTTTATAAAAACCAAGAAACACTATTTCCTGGTACAGTATTTATTGACAGGAATATATACAAATACTGAAAAGATACATTGAGGTTTATTTCCTGAGTTATAGATAAAGATGATTTACTAATATAAGGAGGGACTATCTAAATATAGGATATGTCGATCTGTTTGCTCATTTTGGCTGAACACAGCACTGTACACCATCCATAACCCTACTTACCCTTACTGACATTATCCAGAGCCTGTATAATATGTGGTTATTTGGCAAGTGAATTGAATGGATTTAAAAAAGTGCAATTTGCATTAATTAAATTCATCAAAGCAGTGCTGGAGATCGCATCTTCAGATGAGGTCAAGGTGACTGGTTTTAAATGAATTAGATGACAAACCTAAGGCATATGAATGATCCACTTTGCACAGCCATGTATTAAAAAGGCAAAATGCATACTGCTAAAGCTAGGAGCCATAGCCAAATGTTTGAAGCCAACAATCTTGTACAGAAAACTAAAGTGTGCACAGAATGCATAGAGAAAAAGTACGGACATATGAACGCAAATAACCAACAGAGTGTAGTTGTGTTCGGTAGGAAATACCGCTAGTCGGGATGCCAGCGGTCAAATGACCGACAGTAGCATCCCAACAATGAAGGAGTGGTCTTCAGTTTGCCGGCTGTCGGGATCCCGGCGCCGGAATCCCGACAGCCGGCATACCGACACTTTATCTTCCTCTTGGGGGTCCACAACCCCCCTGGAGGGAGGATAAATAGCGTGGTGCATGGAGCGCGCCACCGTGCTCGCAGCGTGGCAAGCGCAGCGAGCCCATAAGGGGCTCATTTGCACTCACCACGCTGTTGGTATACCGGCGGTCGGGATTCCGGCACCAGTATGCTGGTCGCCGGGAGCTCAGCCACCGGCATACAATACTACACCCCAATGAAGATCACGATTTTGCTGGGGATATTTTTACTCCACCTGCCCTAACCCTCCGGGGGCGGCGGCTGGGGCTAACCCTCAGGGGGTGGTGACTAGGACTAACACCCCACACACACACACACACACACACACACCCGTGCCTAACCCTAACCCTCCGCCCAGGCCCTAATCCTAACTAGAACTGCAGTACTTACCTTTGGGATGACAGCTGCCGGTGTTCCAGCACCAGTCTCCTGAGTGGTATCAGGATTCTGATGGCTAAATGCATTCTGTATAAATTAGATTTAGCTAAAGTTTACATGAAAGAGTATCACATTTTTAGTCGCCATGGTAACTGGTACTTATACAGTTCTGATTACTCTATATATGTACAGATGTCTATCAGAAAAATTAAAATGGAATAACTCAAACAGGTGTTATGCACTTAGTCATTTTACAAGGCTACAAACTTGCCTATAGCAAGTATTCAGTCCCACACCCCCTTGTTTGTAGATTTCAAAATTTCACAGCATGGAAAATCTATTTTTCAGAGTGGAGATTTTTATTTGTGAGCCACACGTTCAACTACAAAGAGGCTCCAAAGAATAAAGACAGTTGTAAACCATTATGTAACAAAAATAAAAAAAATACTCTTATATATATAATTTAATAACAGTATTCAACTTCTTGGTCAATGATTAAGTGAATAACTTCTGGCAGATATCACAGCCAGAAACGTTTTCTAGAAAAGTCTCTATTAACTTTGAACACTGAAATGGAATATTTGCTCATTCCTCCTAGAACATTTATCCAAGCTTGGTTAAATGAGTTGGGAATCAGCAATGGAAAGCAAGCTTGAAATTTTACTATAGATTATTCCTGGGTTCGAGATGAGGACTATAATCTGAGGCCCACTCAGGAGTTATATTTGTTTTCATTTTAAACCACTATTTGTTGAAGGATTTTCCAATTTTTTTTTCTTTTTGGAAGAAGGTAGCAGATTATTTTTGCCATACTCAGTCACCTCCAGCACTTATGTATTTGGTAATTGTACAACATATAAACCACAGGTTATCACAGAGGCCTGAACTATTTGGGTTTTGGTTCAGTGTCCATTCAGGAAAAGTTGTAGACCAAGCAAAATGTGACTGCAGGTGGCAACTTAGAGAATGGTCACGGTCCAGAGAAAATGTCAGGGCAGATGGGAATTCAGAGAATGGTCAGTATGCAATGTAAAAACCAGGCAAGAATCACAACTACCCACCCAGCTGCACAGAAACATATAACAATCCACCAGTAAGAGAGGGAAGAGCAGTCTTGCGCTGGAATGTGTATTCTCTCACTGTGCATGATATCCCTAGATTTGTTTGGAACACTCTTCATTTTCAATCAAAATATTTTTTTGTGTGATGATCTCTTACTTTTTTTGTCAGACTACTCTGCGTCAATGCCTATTGTCCTTCAGTTGATGTCGAAGTTTGGCCATTTTCTTAGGCCTGACCATCAATTGGGATAAGTCGCATATTCTCCCCCTTAGGGGTTCATGCCATGCTCACTCCTTTATTTCACCCCCCCCCCCCTCCCCCTCTTCATTGGGTGAATAGCTTCAAATATATAAGGATTTGGATTAGTAACTCCCCATCAGACTATATCACCATGAATATCCAACCCTGGCTGCTATATGTGAAGGCCAAAGCAAATTTCAGGAGTAAACTCCCTCTTACTCTTACTGCCCATGTTAACCTTGTTAAAATGGTAGCACAATCAAAGATTTTGTATGTTTTCACCAATCACACATTTTCTGCAATTAGCAGTATTCCAGGAAGTTGGAAGGTCTGGTCTTCTCCCTGATCTGGGCATATCTATATGTATAAATATGAAACTCACTCATCACTAATTTTCTTACTTCCCGATATGTTAAGAAGCTGAAATTTAACATAGGTATTCTTCAGGTGAGAAATAGGAAAACTACGTAATTAGAATTTTAATAAACCTCCCCTAAGGGGATGAAAAGGGAGTTGACATAATGACTTCATCATCAATGCGTTGCTTGTGTTGCATGAGCGATAACGCCCAAATGGATAATCGGATCAAAATATGGATTTCCCCTCCAGTGGTTAGAATTTAATAAACTACAAAAGTGGTCCTGTCACCTTTTACCGTATCTGCTGCTCAGGTAACGCCAAGAACCATGGATTAATATCTACTTGCATTAAGACATTTCAAATTTACATCTCTATAGATTTACCAAATTTTTAACACTCATTTATATTTACAAACGTGAATATCAGAAACTCCCGTGCGAAGAACGGGGAAGAACAGCTAGTTCAGTATAAAACTCTTACTATATCTAAATCTGCTGGGGGTTTAGCTCACCCTCACTTTCAAGTTTATTGTTATGCAGCTCAATTGCCATGCAAATGGCTTCAGGTGCAGGACACTTCTGTTTATGTACTGCATACTTTACTGGTTTCTCAAGTGGTACCTGGTCAGTCACTCCTACAGTCATTGATTTGTGGTGGGGAATTTAAGTCAGATCCCCAGTTGGTTCTTCAGGTAGAAAAAATGTGGAAGTTGGTTAAAACGATGTTGCTTTTTTCAGGCCATTGTATTCCCTTATGGAATACTATGCTGCTGGTGGAATTATCCTCTCTTCAGACAAGAGTGCTCTGTGGTGGTAGAAGGGTATCTACTTTGGGAAAACTCGATGCTGGCACTGTACTGAAGTATTTTGCTCAGTTATGTACTGACTATCAGATCCCCATACATTGTTATAGCTATTTACAACTCAGACAGGAATACATATGCTATCCTGATAGACGGGATGCTGTCTGTCACTATACCGACAGCGGCATCCTGTCTGCTGGATTCTCAGCAGCGAGTCCCCGCATGGGCTCGCTGCGCTCTGCCCAGGGGCTCCCTTCGCTTGCCACAGGTTTCCTTCCCACTTGGGTCATGGTGTGGACCGACCAACCGAGTGGAAACACCCAGGGTTTGTCGGGATTCCAGGTATCAGTGTTTCACTGGCTGTCAGGATTCCGTTGTGTTGGTCTCCTGAACCCTGGGATTCCAACATCCGGTATATTGACTGCATCCCCTCAGACATGTGACTAAATTTTCAGGAGAACAGTCTCTTATACAGTTGTCCCCACTAAAACTATTTCTTTCCTCCCAAGACTCTACTAGAACCCTTTCTTGACTTTATTCATTTATAATGAATGGTCACCACTCCATGAATTTACCATGCCTCAAGCTCAGTTGGGAGGCTGACATTGGTCCAACGAGTGATGAGACCTGGTCCCCAGCCTTGGAAAGCTCACAGGTATCTACGGCCTTTGTCAGATTCCAACAAAATCAATACTTTATAGTACATCACACATACATATCTCCTGAATGTTTATTGAAATTTGGGGGTCGAGCAGATTACCTGTCCTAAGTATTGTAGCACAGAAATCAGAATCTCCACCTAAATGCTTAATTAACTGCAGCTGTGCATCTCCCAAGCAGCTCAACTCACCACTTCAGAAATATGTATAAAATAGGAGTTTTTCACAGCGCTTCCACTTAATGTTTCAAATTCCGGATAGCATTAATAAAAAAATCCATATAGCAACATTGTATCCAAACAATGGGGGTCATTACGACTTCCTCGCAGCCATGCGATCGGGTCGTAACTGCGTGGTGGACGTATTGCACAGGCGCGTTGTTGCCGGCGACAACAAACGTCGCTGGGCAGCGACGCCACGAACGAAGAAAACGGTCTCAGCGGCAACCGCAAGAAGATTGACAGGATCCGGGCGGCAACTCACCATTTTCGGGGAGTGGTGAGTCCAACGCAAGCGTGTCCAGGCGTTTGGAGGGCGGATGTCTGATGTCAATTCCGGGACCTGCATCGCTGGATCGATTGCACAGGGTAAGTAAGGGGCCCTACACATATCACGATGCGCCGCCGAGGTGCCCGACGGCCGATACGGCCGACGAGCGACCCGGCGGCGGGGGGGCAGTGACGGGGGGAGTGAAGTTTCTTCACTCCCCCCGTCACGCGGCTGCATTGAAGTGCAGGCAAATATGGACGAGATCGTCCATATTGGCCTGCATGCACAGCCGACGGGAGACCAGCGATGAACGAGCGCGGGGCCGCGCATCGTTCATCGCTGGAGTCTCCACACTGAAAGATATGAACGAGTTCTCGTTCATTTATGAACGAGATCGTTCACATCTTTCAGAAAATCGGCCAGTGTGTAGGGCCTATAACTCTTACCCTGGTCTTCTTTTACAGGAAACTTTTTTTGCATAACAGGGCTGCACAAGTGTTCACAGCCCTGCTATGCAGAAATACACTCCCCCATAGGGGGCGTCTAGTTGATCACATGGGCAGCAAAACGTTGCTACGTGCGATCAACTCGAAATGACCCCCAATGTCTCAATGTCTGTCCTTTATAAACAATGTCCCAAAATAACCACTTATTTTAATTGGTAATCCTCTAAGTAGTTCACCAAATACTATGTTCATATACTCTTAAAAATGTTATTCCAATAAAAAGTCTTTGAAAGAAGCACAAACAAAAAAACTTCAGAACACAAGACATATAAGGTCTCCTTATGTCACTTATACCTGGTTCCAGCAGTTTTAATAAAAGGAGCTCACCGGACCCCTGGAAATTCTATATGCGTGGTGTTTTCTATGCTGTAAAAAAGATGTTATCCCGGGATTCCTTCTGGTTTTCTGGGTCTCGGCTTTCAGAGTACAGCCGCACTGTAAACTGCCCTCTCTCAGCAGTACAAGATACGGCTGTCCCCCTGGCTAATAACTCCAAACATGGTTACACTATTCGCTGTGCTCTCACCCCAGCTTCAGATGCCGCCGTGCTGCCGGTCTCCCATATTGCTCCTAAGGGACCAAAGCAGTCTGTCTCTATTCTCAGTGACCGCTTCCACTTGCCATCAACGCGTTTCAACCCCAATATGCCTTGACAAAGACCCATATTGGGGTTGAAATGCATTGGTGGCAGGTGGTAGTGGTCACTGAGAACAGCGACAGACTGCTTTGGTCCCTTAGGAAAGCTATCACCAGCTGGACTCACTGAATCTTACTGCTAACAATGATGTTATTTCCAGCGATGAAGTTGACCCCTTGATGTACAGGTTGAAAACCTATGGCCACTGTAAACACCAATTTTTGCTGTAGATAGGATTTTAATAAATAGACGTCTCTTATAGCAAATCTATTTGGCAGAGAAGGTCCAACTCAGAAATAAGGTGCAGGGCAGTAGGCCAGATACATAATGGATCTGTGCAACTTAGTCATCCAATGTTTGGCAAAATTGCTTATAGATCTGAACAAAGACCTATATTTGCCACCCATTGTTCAATCATCAGTCTGTTCAGACGATAATCAGCTGATCAGGTCAATAACTGAACAGTGTATTGCTGTGACCGAGCAGTAATTATCAGTCTGTCAGACATGCTGAAATTGTCCAGCATGTCTGAAATATACCAATAATTGGTCTGCCACATCCAGCAGTGTATGCACTGTTGTGGCCCATGTTCCTTCACAGGGGAGTGACAGGGAAATATTTCCCCCCTGTAGATATTGTGGCCACACACTGTGAGATATCTCTCTGTGTATGGCCAGGATACCTGATGGTGTCAGCTTGTCAGATAAAATGTCTGTAATCTGACAGACATTTTGGGGGAAATGTTTTAGGGTGTGAGAATCAGAAAGTGGGAGATTTTGGGAGATTTCTCCTGGTTTTTTTAAAGTGGCAATCATTTACATGGCAAAACCAGTTTGATTTTGCCATGTAAATGATTGCCACTTTAAAAAAAAAAAAAAAACCAGGAGCAATCTCACAAAATCTCTCACTTTCTGATTCTCACACCCTTTTACATTAGCCCCTTTGTCTCACATTGTATGCCCAGCAATACTGACAGCCATACAAGTCTTCAAAATGGGACACAAAAACAACTGTAATGACTGCAGCATCAGCTAGTATAGCATGTACAGGGCACACTGAACATAGGTGGTCATTCCGAGTTGATCGCACCAAGCAACTTTTTGCTGCTGGTGCGATCAACTAATCTCCGCCTAATGGGGAGTGTATTTTAGCATAGCAGGGCAGCAATCACTTGTGCAGTCCTGCTATGCTAAAAGTTTCCTGCAAAACAAGACCCAGGTCAGACCTACTTACCCTGTACGACGGATCCAGCGACGAAGGTCCCGGGATTGACGTCAGACATCCGCCCTCCAAACCCCTGGACACGCCTGCGTTTGCCTCACCACGCCTGAAAAACGGTGAGTAGACGCCCCAGAACGCCTCCCCGCCGCCAATCTTCTAGCGATCGCCGCTGCAATCACTTTCATGCGCTGGCAGCGTCGCCAGGCAACAACGCGCGTGCGCATTGCGGGCGCCGCGCAGCTGTAGTCCCAACCCGTTCGCACTGCAGCAAAGAACCGCTGCATGCGAACAGGTCGGAATGACCCCCATAGATTTTCTATAGTATTGACGACGTATGGAAATCACTCGTGTTTTTGCTGTAGTTCTGCGTCTATCAATAGACATAAATCACAGCATTAAAACAGTGTAGTATTCAAGGTAAATGAAAAAAAGTGGATAACTGTTGTACAGACTGAGATACAGTCTACATTTAGCTTTGGTTTGTAGTCTATATAAAATGAGATATTTCTGAGCCTGTGCTTTAAGAGCTTGCAAAAGTTATTGGCCATTTAATTTAATTAAAGAGAGAGTCTGGATCCAGTTACAGCAGCACTGCCTCCCACACAACTACATTGGTTACCTTATTATTCTGTTAGTTTTCCAGCTGCTTATCCATCCATTTTTTCTTTAATCCTCATGATGAAATAGACTAGAAAGAGATGCACACCAAATAAACTGTAACCATGAACAATTATACCTTGAAACACAGCACAGAGGTAACATTAACTCTTAATTGGAAACACAGAATAAATGGTGTACTATTTTCCCTATTCTTGTCTTTACAGAATCCAAATGATGCACATATATAGCAGAGACCAGCTAGAGGGCAGCTGCATAGTGCAGTAAATTCAGGTGTGCAGAACACATATACTGTACACTATTCATTATACACTATTTATTGCAAGTGTTATGGAATGTCATATTTGAAACATTTATGTGAAACCACACACTACAAAATTCCATATTCTATAAACACACACACACACACACACACACACACACACACACACACACACACTGTATAGACATACTGTGTGTGTGTATATATATATATATATATATATATATATATATATATATATACATACACACAATAGGCTTTAATCCACAGCATTTAAACATCCGCGGTGCCATTGGCATGTGACCACAACAGGGTAAATAAACATAGCAACAGCAGCAGACACCACTGATAGACAGATACACACACACACACACACACACACACACACACACATATATATATACACACACACACACACACACACACACACACACACACACACACACAATCCTGTGCCAAAGTTTTAGACAGGGGTGGTAAAAATGCTGCAAAGTAAAAATGACAAATTAACAAAATGTAAAGTGAATGAACAGAGCAGAAAGCCTAATCAAATCAATATTTATAATTACCGGGGTCAGCTGCGCTGTGCAGACTGGCAACCCTGGAAATTTTCCGGGCATGCCAGTGCTCCCCCTCTCCCCCTCCCTCCCTCCTCCTCACTCCGCTTGGCCAGCCCGGTTGATGACGCAATGGCATCGTAACAACGTGACACGATCACGTCGTGACGCAATCACGTCATTCCAGAAAACTTCGCCAGCCGAGCGGAGTACAGGGGAGGAGGGAAGTGGAGAGGATTATAGTGCTGGCGGGCTAGTGCCCACCAGCAAATGCAAATGCTAGGGATGGCCATCGGTGGGTTATCCATCGATGGTCACCATCGATTGATAACATCGATGGCCAGTGGCCATCCCCAGCTACCCCTAGGCAACGAGCATTCCCCGTGGCAACGAGCATGGATCCCAGAGCATAAAACCCCTGGAAAAAAGCATGACACAACATGTAAAACCCCTGGCAACGCTCATGAAACCCCTGGCAATTTGCATGAAACCCCTAGCAACATGCAGGCAAAAATATCTAAACTGGCACTGTGGGGGCATATCTAGCACTGTGGGGGCATACCTGGCACTATAAGGGCATATCTGGCACCGTGGGGGCATGTGTATCTGGCACTGTGGGGGCATATCTAGCACTGTGGGGGCATGTGTATTTGGCAATGTGGGGGAATATGTGTATCTGGCACAGTGGAGGCATTTCTAGCACTGTGGGAGCATGTGTATTTGGCAATGTGGGGGCATATCTGGCACTATGAGGGCATATCTGGCACTGTGGGGGAATATGTGTATCTGGCACTGTGGGGGCATATCTAGCACAGTGGGGGCATGTGTATCTGGCAATGTGGGGCATATCTGGCACTGCGGGGGCATATGTGTATCTGGCCCTGTGGGGCATATCTAGCACTGTGGCGGCATATCTGGCACTGTGGGGGCATATGTGTATCTTGCACTGTGGGGGCATGTGTATATCTGGCACTGTGCGGGCATATCTGTCACTGTGGGGGCATATGTGTATCTGGCACTGCACTATTTGGGTCATATGTGTATTACGCCCCCATTTTCATTGGCTACGCGCAATGCAGCATGTGTCCACACCAATTTTTTTGCAGTGCGCGTGCACACAGTACAACTATTTTTTTCTACTTGCACCACTGTGTATATATATATATAGATAGATAGATAGATAGATAGATAGATAGATAGATAGATATAGATAGATATATACATATATATATATATATATATATATAGATATTATACGGGAGCATGCAATGGATCTCTAATTTGGAGTTGAGGGGGAGGGGGTGGACTTGGATGGGATTGGGGGGGGGAGCATTTTGTTGCACCTGGGCCCACCGCTCGCTAGTTCCGCCACTGTGTATGTATAAATATATATATATCTGGCATCTGTCAGGGACCGTGACCAGCTCATACGCATAAAAACCGGCTTCTAGGGACTGCATTGGCTGACGGAAAGGCTGGGAGTGGCTCTCTTAAAAGATTTGATAAGAAGGGGTACTTTGTGCCACATCATATAAGGGGAGACATTGCAATTGCTTATTTGAGTCCACGTTTACAGATGCACCCAGCAATGGCTTTGTAGGGATACCTGAAAATTGACAGTTCTATACAACAAAGCTAATCTGTAATAGATAACATTACTATTATTGTTAAAAATAACGTTATTGAACCTTTTTCGATAGTGTTGTTGGTTCTATAAAGAACTAGTGAGATTAATCATGTATAAACTCTTGTAAATTATATTTGTAAGAAATATTCATTCTGATGTAATTACTTTGTAACGGAAAGTCATGTGTGTAGAGAGATAATGACCCTTACTGGAATTTATTATGGATATTAAAAGCCATCTCAGATTTCTGTGACGTGCCTAAAATACATATTTTAAATGTTCAGAGCTCTGTAGTGACTCTAATATCCATATTCACCAATATTTGTTTTTATTGTGGTGTTAAGATATTCTTAAAAGTTCTGTTGTTTTTAACAATAGTGAAAAAAAGAGATCTTAAATATCAAAATATATCATCTAAAAACTGGGATTTAATGTTACCCCGTCACTGCTTTTGTTGATGACATAATCATTCATCACACTAAAGACTTTTACATTTTTCTGTATCCTTTCATTGTGTACAGTAGGTATTCTGAATTTGCACTTTAACTCGGTCACTCATTTTTTATATTTTAAATGTTGAAAAATAGTTTATATCTTCAAATTCATAAATGTTTGTTTACTTTTTTAAGTTAGCGTTATAATTATTATTATTATTATTTATACAATGGACTTGAATTTGGCCCTATGCTTTCCAGTGAACTTTTATTCTTGTTTTAAGAAATGGTAAATACAGTATTAAAAATAATGTTCCCTATCCCTCCACGATTTCTAAATTCAATAAAAAATATTATTGAAAAAAATATATATAATGATAAAATAATGTAAAAACTGCAGTCTTATGAAAGAGACATACGGGGGTCATTTAGAGTAGACACAAGATCTGTTTTTAAATGTAAACACACACTTTTTTGGACTGCACAAGTACACAAAACTTATATTCCTTATATCTGTTATATTTTTTTTCTTTTTTTTTTTAAATTGCACATATCTTGACTTGATGCTGACTACATCAGCTGCATATTCTATTTTGTATATTAATTTGATAGATTTTGCGTATCTTTTTGTCTTTTTACTTTAACTTAACCTGTAGCTCCTTAACAACATAGGGGTGTATTCAATGAATGTCGGATCCTCTCGGAGATGATCCGACAGTTCACTATTCAATGCTGGCCGGAAACGGGCAGCATTCCGTCAATGCAATTCGACTTGTTAACAAGTAAAATCTGCATTACCCTAAAACTGTCAAAAACAGCCATGTTTTCGAAAGAAACACATGGATCCGTGACTAATCCGCAGATTTTCGTGTTATTCGACAAGTTCCGGTTTTTCTGACAGTTGGAAAAACGGCACCTTCATTGAATAGGTCGAATGCAAATTCGACCTATTCCTGTAGAAAAGTGCCGGTATTTCCGACTGTTGGAAATACCGGCACCAGTTGACTACACCCCATAACTGTTAATATAAAAACACAGTGTAACATCTTATACAATTATTGCAGAGAATAGAATTTAGAGTTAGAATATTTGAAGTAAAACATTAAAACAAAGGTTAATGTTACCAAGCTATTACTCAACAAGGGTAATCTATAAACCATATACATCTATAGTCCTACAAATCTCTTGTGGGTCTGTCTGCCACTCACATTTCAATGGACATACCTACGCCTCTGTAAATGTGCCCACCATGGGCGTTTTAAGAGAGGAGGATGCCCATGTGCAGTCTCCTCCGTTCGGACCCCCTCCTCTAGCTGGAAGCACATTAGAGTGTGAACATCTGGCTCAGACTCTAATGGACATGCACTGATCTCCAGGAAAACGGCCATTTTCCTGGTAATTTTTATAGAGTGCATTCGCAAAATGAGAGGAAAATGTCCATGGCTCCATTTTACCAGTGAATATTGTGTGCTTGCTGCCGCCGACAGGGGACTCAGGGGAGGTAAGTACTGAAGAAATGGGTGCATTGTGTGTGTGGTGTGAGCCTCCCTAGACTCAGGGGCCCATGTGCACCACGCACATTGCACCCATTATAAATATGCCAGTGGTGCCCACTCCACCTCTTTATCTCACTTACATTATCTAGTATCATCTCTTTTCTTGTCTAGGCACTTAGCAGGAAATGCCAAAGTCTGCCCAACTCCTTCCAATGGACGTACTTTTAATCCCCACAGACACTGCCACCTTGGCCCATAAAGTTTAGTATATTTTCATAGATGTATAATGTCACAAAAGACCATTTGCCTTTCGGATTTACATTTTTGTGACTCGTATATAACCTGTAATGGATTATTCCACCCAATACTACCCAAATGTAAAAGATGACTGAACTATATAAGAGCAAAAATAAGCTTGGACACAATTGAATACATTTATATAAAAACCTTTTTTTTAATCTCTTTCCTACAGACAAGTATTCTCCACACCCAATACTGAGCAAACATGTGTCACTTACATTCAACAGAACAATCGGTAAAACAGCAAATGACTGTATAATGACTATACTGAAAAAAAGATTACAATTGTAGGCTACAAAAAAGTAGTACTTTTAGGGGTTAAACATGCAGTATACAAAATATTCTAAATCAAGCACAAGTTAAACAAAACCATTTTTTAGGCCATTGAACCATGAAGCTGTGTTCTCAAGTTCTTCATAGCATTACAAAGAGCTCCAACAATACAGATGTCCATTTTCTCTTCTTCCAGGTAGTCTGATACACAGAAGCATCTCTGTGCTCATTATTACGGTCTGGTAAGGTGCCAATTTCTACATAAGTAGAAGCTCTACAAGCCAGGTAGTGATTGTTTTTCGAAACATTTTCATTATAAAAAATTGCAACTTAATGGGCTTTTATGAAGGCAATGTTCCTTTTAGAATACTTCCAGCTTATTTTACATTCCAATATCGCAAAGACAGAAAGGGACACTAAAAAAGGATATAAAACTGCAGTTTTAGGCCATGTACTTATCTTTGCATGACTGCTTCTACATATGTATAAAATTGGCACTGGTTGAATGTAGATTTCATTTGATGTGGACAATGGTGCTGATTCGCCCCGCATGCAGGTACTGAATCAGTTGAAACTCACCAATGTTTTTGGGACTGCGCCAGGGCTGCAGCGCACATGTGCTGCAATGTCACTGCAACCTCGGTCACACTGCTGATTGACAGGCTGCGGCTGTTTGGGTGTGGAGTGGCAACAGGGGGCGCTTGATAAAAGAGGGGGCATGTCAGCCCCATTTTGTAGGCTGGCCACAGCCAGCCTAAATCTTGCTATGCAGATTTCTTGGCAGTGGCGTTCTGGAAGTCATTCTGACAGGGGCGTTTCTACAGAGGAGCGGGCCCGTGTGCACCTCCGGGTGGGCCCCCTCCTCTGAACGGCACTGTAGACTCCGGCAAAGTCTACTGCGCATGCGCAGGTCTCCGGAAACATGGCGACTGCCATGATCCGGAGACCAATTTGGCTACCGCACATGTGCGGTGGCCATTTTGGCGGCGATTTCCTCCACGGACGATGCGTCCGCCGCTGGACTCCGGTTAGGTTAGTATTTAAATGGGTGTAAAGTGTGCGGTGTGGGCCCCCCCTGGACCCAGGTGCCCGTGTGCACTGCACACATTGCCCCCATTATAGAAACGCCAATGCATTCTGAGTAACCTAATACCCCTTTCACATCGCACTGAAAATCCGGTACCGACACGGCATATTGCCGTGTCGAAATGGGTCCGTGTGCGATGTGAAAGGTCCAATTGTGAATTAGCGGGTCGCCTGACCCGGTAATTCAACCCGGTAAAAAAGAAGGGTTTTACCCGGGTTGATTACAGGGTCAGGTGCGGTGTGTATGGGAGCCGTGTCGATGCGACACGGTTCCCATTCACAGCATAGGGAGAGGCGGCGCAGGAGATGAGCTCATCTCCCAGCGCCGCCTCCACCCCCGCCCCTGCTGCTGCTGCTCCCTCCGCTGCTATGGCAACCGACCCGGTATATTGCCGGGTCGGAAAGCAAGCAGCGGAGCGCAAATGCCGGATCCCACCCGGTAAGTACACGTTTGTCTTACCGGGTAGGATCCGGCATTTGCGGTGTGAATGCGGTATTAGTGTTACTCAGATGGCCGATGCCTGCCCGATGGTGATCCAATGCTTCATCTTCGGATGCAGCAGCGGATCATAGAAGCCAGTAGTGGGTGTCTATTTACTTAAGGTACCTCCTGTGGCTTTTGCAGAATATTGCACAACTCCTGCATACAAAGATGCAGCAGCTGTGTGATTACCATCCATCTCTGACTCAGGCCCTCTGCTTACAATTGCATCTCTCCTGTGACCATATCCATAAAGCCAAGCTGCAGGATAAGATATTTCAGTAAGCTTCCAAATGCAAAACGTTGAGCATTTTGGGTGGCATTCCCAAGTTAGCAGGTGACCACAAATAAAACAAAAACACAGCCAGGCACAGCTTATATAATAGTATAATAAAAACAAAAAGTAGCACAAACCTGACAACTATTATAGACGGCCCTAATGTCACTTTACCTAAGACATAAATATAAGTCTAAGATATGCAATATTTTAAGTGAAACATGAGACACTTCTAATAATTAGAGGTTCAGTTTTAAAGTGACAAGAGGCAGCACTATGAGGTAACGTTTTACTCATCTCACCAGACACAAATGCTATTTTGCAATTATTTTGTAGTTGGTAAATGTAACACAGTGGAAAAAACTGTAACAACAAATCAGACATGTGCCCCACTGTCTAATGTAGCCCATACATCAGCAATCAATTGTACAATCCTGGATTGTGCCAATGAATGTCTTTAAAAATTGTCTTCCGACTTGGTGTCTAATTCAGACCTGATCGCAGCAGCAAAACCTTTCTCTAATGGGCAAAATATAAATATAATAAAAAGATAAAGATATAACGTGCAGAGAGAGTTAGATTTGGGTGGGTTATTTTGTTTCTGTGCAGGGTAAATACTGGCTGCTTTATTTTCACACTGCAATTTAGATTTCAGCTTGAACACACCCGACCCAAATCTAATTCTCTCTGCACATGTTATATCGCCCCCCTGCACTGCATGTTGTTTTGCACATTAGAGAAAAATATTGCTTTTGTGTCAGGTCAGAATTAGGCCCATAGTTTGGACATTCACCCAAGAAATCGGGAATTCACCTAGTTAATGCATGGGCCCATTGACCCTAGCATAACCAGACCAATCCTTCTACTTGTCTTTTATGTAATAAATGCACAAAGGCTATTTGTTCATGTTTTGCTACTTGTTTACACACATTTTCTTGTTCTTTATTAATAAACAAACCCCAGCGTGTGCTGAAACCTAAACAGTTATTGCACTATTTTTATTACATTTTCTTTGGTACGCAGTCTAATACTATAAGCTTATTAAATTGAACAGTCTATATTTAGCTCACGTTCTAGGCTAAAAGAAGCATTTTAACTAGGAAATATGATAGTTATCAGAATTGTTCTTAGTGTTTAAGGTCAACCTATTATTGTTTCCATTAATTTGTACAGTGCTGACATTTTCGAAAGGGGAGTAAACAAAGATGCCACAAAGTGGATGTTTTTCCCCACAAGCTGGTATTATTACTTTTATTTATAAGGTAATAAAAAGCTTTTCCCCATCAGGGTAAGAAGTCTATAATGTGCAACTGATGCTTCATTATTTTTCAAATGTTTAACTTATATAGATATCAGAACATTTTTAAATGTTTGTTTTGATAAAGTTGATAGTACACTTGTGAACAAGCATCTTCAGGCAGATAGATGCAGCAGAATGCACTTTCCCTCTTCCTCTCCAGAGACAGATGGGTCTTTTTACTAAGCCTTGAATGGAGATAAACTACCAGCCAATCAGCTCCTAACTGCCATGTCACAGGCTGGGCTTGAAAAATGAGTTAGGAGTTGGTTGGTTGGTTGGTTGGTACTTTATCTCCGTCCACTTTATCTCCGTCCAATGATTAGTAAATAGACCCCATAGTCACTGCCCTACTTCTTATTCTAGTGGTGGGCAACATAACCTATTCCCTTTACGTATGGGAGAATGAATAGTCCATTGCCTCTCAGGGTACTGGGGGGGGGGGGATTTACTGATTACCTGGGCCCAGGATTGTCTGGAGAAGCCCAGCTTGGAGCGAGGAACAATGGACTGCCTGTGGCAGAGCCAAATGTGTCCACACCTAAGGCCATATTATTATTATTATCAGTTATTTATATAGTGCTGTACAGAGAATATTTGCCCTTTCACATCAGTCCCTGCCCCAGTGGAGCTTACAATCTATATTCCCTATCACATGTACACACAGACACATTCACACTAGGGTCCATTTTGTTGGGAGCCAATTAACCTACCAGTATATTTTTGGATTGTGGGAGGAAACCGGAGTACCCGGCGGAAACCCACGCAAATACAGGGAGAATATACAAAGTCCACACAGTTAGAGCATGGTGGGAATCAAACCCATGACCACAGTGCTGTGAGGCAGTAATGCTAACCATTACACCATCTGTACTGCCATTCATCCATGGCTGGGCCCCCAGGCTTGCAGATATTTTGGGCCCCCTCTGGCACTTCAATCTCTCACACCACTACAGCTGACGTTTGGGAAGCAGAATGTATGACATAATTTACAATTTCAGTATTGACATGGATACCAGTCCAATATCCAATTGAAATAAAATCTGCTGATCTCTTTTCTCACAGTGCGATCGTATTTCCTTTTCTTTTCTCTTTTTCAAAATAGCGCTAGTGCCCTATTGGTCTGCTGTCACCTCCATTGTTTCAAACAAACCTCAGGTGACTATGAGTGTGCCTTGCTATGGTGCAGAGAGCAAAGTGCCTTTTACCATTGGACCTCTAGGGCACAGTGCCACAGAAAAAAGGATGGCCCCCTAGTCCCTGTGTAGCCCCTAGGCTTCAGCCTAGTCAGCCTCATGGATAATATGGCCCTGGCCATACCCCCTCTACCTTCGGGGCCGGTCTGATGTTTCAGTGGCCCTACACCTCTCTCACAGCACATCACTGACATGGTGAACAATTATTACTATTTAGTAATATGAGACAATAACACTTATATTATCACCACTTATTGCAACAACAGAAATTTAAGTACATCCAATAAAATTATAAGTTGAAGCAGATTGGCTAATATATATCTGTGTTTATATATATATATATATATATATATATATATACACATATATATATATATATATATATATATATATATATAAATTAGTGATGAGCGGGTTCGGTTTTACTCGGTTCTACTCGGTTTTCAAAACGGCATCTTATTGGCTCACGGATGTCACGTGTTTTGGATAGCCAATAAGATGGCGTTTTGAGAACAGAGTAAAACCGAGTAAAACCGAACCCGCTCATCACTAATATAAATAGATGGAATATCTTCCATAGCTCTCAAGGTGAAGATGACAAATTTTACAGTTATTTAGTATTGAAAAATTAAGCTATTAGACCACATAGCGACAAAAAATACAAATATTAAAAACATTCTTTTTTTTGTTGTATAGAATTGTTTGACTGGCAGAAGGAAACCTCGAAACCTTGTAACAACACAACATAGCGTTAATGTGACAAAGCAACAAATCTTGCGACAACTGCATTTTTTAAGTGGAAGTATAACTAAAATAAAATCTATAAGTATGTCTTACAGAAGGATTACTGGTTGTGGAAAAGGAGAAGACATTTTATGACTAGAATACTGTAACACTATTAACATCTGGGATACCATTTTACTTTAAACACTTGTAATTTCCAGTAAGATTAAGTTTAAATTCCTTTCATGTACCTGGATGATGTTACTAATTGGATTGAGTATTTAGTAAATTTCTTGTTGCTGTTCAGAGAGGCATGGATGGGACCAGCATTGGGGGGGCTTGGTGGTACCTGTAGTGCCATTAGGAGAACCTAGGAGGTAAGCTTGCTCCCAATTTAAATATATTTGTGTATGCGCCATTATCATGTGGTCCTATATTGAGCAATTATAAAATAGGTTGCTGTTATTAGTTTTAGCATACCACCCAATTTTCTGACTGTCCAAGGAGGGACACAGTTACGCGCCTGAAGCACGTTCCTGAAACTAGGGGGCGTGACCTCATGGTAAGGGGCCATGACCTCACAGCAAGTGCCCGCAATCGCGAGCCACGCTCAGGTTTTTGTTACCATGTGGGCATGGACAGCGCTCTGTGAGCTGCTGTCCAGGGCCCCTGTCACTCTCTGAAAGTGAATAGACGCTATGCACATGCGCACCCCGTCTATTCACCACTGAGAGAGCGTGATGGGGGTCTCCCAATTTCCCACCCCACCCCATCCCCCACCTCGCGGGACACTGTGACCCACGGGTTGGACAGCGGGACAGTCTGTGATAAACGGGACTGCCCCACCAAAATTGGGACAGTTGGGAGGCATGGTGTTAGGGGTGAGTTTGGGGTGCGGTGCTCCCTGGACTGGTGGGGCCGGGATGCTTTGGGGTAGCACACTGTAATATTTCATTTAGCACTTTTTGTAACACTTTAAAATAACTTTTCTACTAATACTACTCCTTTAAGCATTTTAATTACACTTCATTTACTGTATGTATCACTTTCCTCTCACTGGTGTGTTGCCCTGGGGTAGCTGGCCCTCACTGGCTTGTGAGGTTCCGCCCCAGACTTATATTAAGTATTAGGGACCTCTAGTATCAGAGATGCTGTGAAGTTGACCTGGAAGCTAAATATATCTTTGCAAATATATGCAACTGAGAGCTCTGAATTATCTACCACCATGTAGTTTTCAAATCCTGTTGCTGATGTCATCCCAAGTGCTGGGGAATACCTGTATGGAAGATGTTCTAGCAGAATTTCTCCACAAGTATCTCTTTGCGAGACGGAATTGGATCCACATCTACCCAAAAAAAAAATCATTGGGGAATATACATAGTGACGTACAGTTTTTAATTAACAATAAACATATAAAATCACAACATTACTCCACATATGACAATCAATCTGCAATGGTAGCCTAGGTGGCCGTGATCAAATGAAATTACCAGATTGGTTTGAACTGAATAAAACAGTTCAGAAACAGCATGAATATGTGAGACCTGGGCTCCCACGGATGTTAACTGTGCTGAGTCCGCCTCCCTGGGTCCACTCGTCACGGTCCCCTCCGGCAACCAGTCCACAAGTGTGTCCACTTTCAACGTGTTTCTACCCTGGCACTGGGGGTCTTTTTCAAGGAATCATCGATATGTGTATGTGGAGCATTCCCAAACCCATTTAAAAAGGATATCGTGGCCAATCACAAAGCACCGGCCACAGCTGTTGTCCATGCAGAGGCAGAACTCTGGGAGGCAACAGAGTCAGCTGCCGCCGGGCTCCTGCTTTGAAGGGGGCACCTCTCCTCATGTTCCATGTGTTAAGCGACATTAATCAATTAAGTTAATTGACAGCAGCCGGTATCTTTTCCGTAGTCGACTTTCCCACTAGTCACTACACCTTACAAATCACACCCTCTTTATTATAGATACAGGTACACTGGAAGCAGACATCTTACTGATGAAGCTATTTGCTCCTAAAAAGGAAGCATAAGAATTCTAACTATATGAAGTTATTTCTCTGACAATTACAAGTAACTTCATATAGTTAGCTGCTCTTGCATAGGAAGTATGAGAATTCTATCTCCATCAGTAAGGTGCATGCTTCCAGTGTAATAGGGTGTGGGTTCTTATCCTGGATATGACACTTGCAAACTAATTGTCAGAGCAATAATCAGTATTGTGAGTGACTGAGCAGAGCTATGTAGTGTGTGGCTGGACCCCTACATAGTTCTGCCTAGTTGCAATGGTTTTGTAGTAGCTTCATACAGTTAGAATCTGCAGGCTTGCTATGCAGGAGCAAAAAAATAAATAAATAAATAATATATATATATATATATATATATATATATATATATATTGTGACAAGAACACTGGGATAGTGTTTGAGGGCAGGTATATTTGTCCCAGGTTCTTGTCTTACATGTTTTAGAAAATGTTAACTTCTAGGAAAAATGCTTTTTGTTTTGTCTGAACCTTTTCAGTTTGCTGTAAAAGCTGGGTAAAGGCTCTGAGAGAGAGATAAGGCGAGTTCTAGACATTGGGCCCAGTTCGGGTCTTTGGCCTCACAGAGGGCTAATCAGGGTTTCAGCTGTGTAAGTGTGTTATAGTGCTGCTAACCTGATTAGTATGGGCAGACTGCCTGGGAAGGTTGGGGGATCTGTGTGTGAGAGACACGCTTTCTGAGGCAAGTGAGCTATACAGTATGTACTGAAGAACTCTGTGTTTTGTTTAGTGACAGTTAGGAATATCTTATGTTTAGTTAGTGCCGGACAGGCAAGGTATTTTTATTTTGGGGTTTGTTTTATTTTCTGTTTCAATAAAACTGGCCGGGGTCAGTTGTACCAGAAACTGGACTTGTGTTGTTCCTCAGCTGCTGCGTGCTACCATATTCCCCAGGAAAAGGCGCCTTGCACCCCTACAGTGTTACAACTTGGTGGAGAATGCGAGCAACCCCGTTCTGCGCATAAGTGAAAGCAGCAGCTTTGTGAGGCCTGCAGAAAACGGTGGTTTATGCAGATACAGCCCAGTGTGAAGTTACTGAGACTCACCCCTGAGGGTTTGATATATGTCTTGGGTGAAAGCAGCTACAAAGCCGCCTGAAAAATCTGTCGACATGGAGGATCTGCTTAAAGCCTTGCTGCAAGCTACAGCGGCTCAGCAGGAGGCCAACCGACAGCAGCAGGTGGCAATGGAGGAAAATAGGAGACAGCAGCAGGTGGCTATTGACGAACTTTACCGGCAACAGCGTCAGGATAGAGAGGCCTTAACAGAAGTGGTGCAGAGCCTTGCAGCCCGGATTGGAGATGTGGCCGTCAGTGCTCCGACCAGCTCTAGTTCTATACGGGCCAGTCACTTCTTGCAGAAAATGACAGAGGCTGACGATGTGGAGGCCTACTTGACCACGTTTGAAAGGACTGCAGAGCGTGAGAACTGGCCAAAAGCACAGTGGGCCAGTCTGCTGGCACCTTTTCTGTCAGGTGAGCCCCAAAAAGCGTACTTTGATTTAAGCCCTGCTGAGGCTCGGGACTATGATAAACTAAAGACTGAGATCCTGACCCGCCTGGGAGTCACGCTGTCAGTACGAGCACAACGGGTGCACCGTTGGGTGTACGCCATGGAGAAGCCTCCGCGCTCTCAGATGCACGGCCTTATTCAGCTAACAAAAAAATGGCTACAGCCAGAGACATTAACTGGTCCCCAGATGGTTGAAAGAGTCGTCATGGACCGCTACTTGAGATCTTTGCCCATGGTCCTGCGCAAGTGGGTGAGCCATGGAAACCCGGGTACTGCTGACCAATTAGTAGACATGGTAGAGCGGTATTTGGCAGCAGAGGAACTACTGATGACCACCCAGCAACCCATAGATCCTCGACAGCGCCCTTCAGTAAAGACTGGTAAGACTGTTCCGTGGGAAAACGTTGCTGGGCGGTTAAGAGAACGCAAGGCTGGAGAGACTGTAAACACTGGCCCTGGAGACAGGCCAATGGGGCTAGAACGGTCTATGTTGCCCAAACGGGTTGATAATCGTGTGGTTAAATGTTTTAGATGTGGTATGCCAGGTCATGTTGTTGCCAATTGCCCAGTCATGCACCCATGCAATGTGATGCTGCCTTTGAATGTCGCAGAATGTCTTTCTTTGCTAGGTTAGCCTGTACTGTGGTACCTTCACCTGAGCTGGAAAAACAAATGTGTGATGTGTTCTTAGAGGGTAACCGGGTAGAGGCCTTGCTAGATTCAGGAAGTTTAGTTACCCTCGTGAAAGCTGGGTTAGTGAACCCCTTAAAGGTCCAGCAAATACCTATTGGGGTAACTTGCATACATGGGGATACCCAACATTATGCCACTGCTGAGGTGAATATAGAAACTTGTTGTGGGTCAGCAATGGTTAAAGTGGGACTGGTCCCTACCTTGGTGCATGAGGCCATAATAGGGAGGGATTTTCCTCATTTTTGGAAACTGTGGGAATCACGGTTATCAACAGATGTGAGAAGTAAAAAGCCAGTTGATAATACCGGTGATTTTATGGATGTACGTGGGTCTTCGGAACTTTCTGGCCCTTTGCCTTTTGCTAGTTTGGCTGGGGAAGTGACAGATGGGGAGTCCAGTGAGGACCCTCTTGCCGGGAACAGAGACATAGTAGTTAGAACTGAAAGCGTGCCTGACCTGGAGGTAAAGAAGGATCTGTTTGCGTCTGAACAGTTAAAGGATCCTACCTTAATAAAGGCTAGAGAGAATGTTAAGATTGTTAATGGGGAACCTGTGGTACCAGGTGACAGGGTTACGTATCCCCACATGGCCATCTGTAATGAGCTCTTGTACCACATTGTCAAAAGGGGTGAGGATGTGGTAGAACAGCTGGTAGTTCCCCAGCCTTATCGGAGAACGGTACTAGATTTAGCTCATAGTCACGTTACCGCAGGACATTTAGGGGCAGAAAAAACCACTGAAAGAGTTTTACAAAGGTTCTTTTGGCCAGGGGTTTATAAAGAAGTGTCTGAATATTGTTCTTCCTGTCCTGAATGCCAGTATCATGCCCCTAGACCCCATTTCAGGAGCCCACTAGTTCCCATGCCTATTATAGAGGTCCCGTTTGACAGAATAGCCATGGATCTCGTGGGGCCCTTGTTAAAGTCTGCTCGGGGCCATCAGTATATCCTGGTAATTATGGACTATGCCACTCGATATCCTGAGGCTGTCCCTTTACGCACTATCACAACCAAGGCGATAGCTAAGGAGCTGGTGCAGGTATTTAGTAGAGTGGGAATACCAAAAGAAATTTTGACTGACCAAGGTACTCCATTTATGTCAAGGATCATGAAAGAATTGTGCAAGTTATTTAAGGTCACTCACCTCAGGACGTCCATCTACCATCCCCAAACTGACGGGTTGGTGGAAAGGTTTAATAAAACATTAAAAAGTATGTTAAAAAAGGTTGTTGAGAGAGATGGGAAAAACTGGGATTGTTTGTTGCCCTACTTGTTAATGGCCATCAGAGAAGTTCCTCAGTCCTCTACGGGGTTTTCTCCATTTGATTTGTTGTATGGTAGACACCCCAGAGGGCTGTTGGATATTGCCAAAGAGACGTGGGAAGGACAGCCCACTCCTTATAGAAGCGTTATTGAGCATGTAACACAAATGCAGGATAGGATTGCAGCCGTGGTACCTGTTGTCAGAGAGCACATGGAACAGGCCCAAAGTGCTCAACAGAGGGTCTATAACCGGAGTGCCAAGATACGGGAATTTGCTCCTGGAGATAGAGTTCTTGTTTTGGTACCCACTGTGGAAAGCAAATTCCTAGCTAAATGGCAGGGTCCATTTGAGATTAGGGAAAAAGTGAATGAGGTTAATTACAAAGTATACCAGCCGGGAAAGAGAAAACCCGAACAGATTTACCATGTTAACTTAATCAAACCCTGGAAAGATAGGTTGTCTCTGTCAGCGGAGCCTTGCCCTTCGGTGTCTTCACCCCGGTTGCTTCCCGCAGTGAAGGTGTCAGAGACATTATCAGCTGATCAGAACAATCAGGTTAAAGAATTTCTCATCCAAAATAGGGAGGTATTTTCAGAGCTGCCTGGCCGAACGACCATAATAAAACATGACATTGTCACAGAACCAGGGGTCAGGGTTCATTTAAAGCCATATAGGATTCCTGAAGCTCAGCGAGAAGCTATTTCTAAGGAAGTTAAAACCATGTTAGAACTTGGAGTCATAGAGGAGTCTAACAGTGAGTGGTCCAGTCCCATAGTGCTCATCCCGAAGCCCGACGGTAGCATACGCTTCTGTAATGACTTTCGTAAGTTAAATGAGGTGTCCAAGTTTGACGCATACCCCATGCCCCGTGTGGATGAGCTTGTAGAAAGGCTGGGAACAGCCAGGTTTCTCACCACATTGGACCTGACCAAAGGTTACTGGCAAATACCTTTATCTGATAGCGCCAAAGAAAAAACAGCCTTTTCGGTTCCGGAGGGGCTGTACCAGTATAAGATGTTACCCTTTGGGTTGCATGGGGCTCCAGCAACCTTTCAACGGGCGATGGATAAAATTTTGAGGCCCCATAGAAAATATGCAGCTGCCTATTTGGATGATGTGGTAATTCACAGTACAGACTGGGGGTCCCATTTGGTTAAAGTACAAGCAGTACTGGACTCAATCAGAGAGGCAGGGTTAACTGCTAACCCAAAGAAGTGCTGCCTCGCAATGGAGGAGGTCAAATACTTGGGCTTCACCATAGGCAGAGGTCTGATTAGGCCCCAATTGAATAAAGTTGATGCTATTCAAAACTGGCCTCGTCCAGTGAATAAAAAACAGGTAAGGGCTTTTTTGGGAATTACTGGGTACTATAGACGGTTTATTCCTAATTTTGCGACCACAGCGGTGCCGTTGTCAGACCTTACCAAAGGGAAGCAGTCAAATGTGGTGAAATGGAACCCTGATGCAGAAAAGGCGTTCCAAGCGTTAAAAGTGGCTTTGTGTTCACAACCGGTGTTGATAACACCAGATTTTTCAAAAGAATTTGTGGTACAGACAGATGCCTCAGAGGTAGGGATAGGTGCTGTGCTGTCCCAAACCAGAGATGGGGACGAACACCCTATCATTTATTTGAGTAGGAAACTCAATGAGCATGAAAAAAGGTATGCCATTGTGGAAAAGGAGGCTTTGGCCATTAAGTGGGCACTAGATACCTTGAGATATTACCTCTTGGGTAGACAATTCAGACTAGTGACAGACCATGCCCCTTTAAAATGGATGTATGTAAATAGAGGCAAGAATGCTCGTGTAACTAGATGGTTTCTAGCGTTGCAGGACTTTAAGTTTACTGTCGAACATAGACCGGGAACACAATTGGCCAACGCAGATGCATTGTCTCGCATCTTCTGTTTGGGGGCTACAAGTGTTCCGGCCCCTAGGTCGAAACAGGGGAGGGGGATATGTGACAAGAACACTGGGATAGTGTTTGAGGGCAGGTATATTTGTCCCAGGTTCTTGTCTTACATGTTTTAGAAAATGTTAACTTCTAGGAAAAATGCTTTTTGTTTTGTCTGAACCTTTTCAGTTTGCTGTAAAAGCTGGGTAAAGGCTCTGAGAGAGAGATAAGGCGAGTTCTAGACATTGGGCCCAGTTCGGGTCTTTGGCCTCACAGAGGGCTAATCAGGGTTTCAGCTGTGTAAGTGTGTTATAGTGCTGCTAACCTGATTAGTATGGGCAGACTGCCTGGGAAGGTTGGGGGATCTGTGTGTGAGAGACACGCTTTCTGAGGCAAGTGAGCTATACAGTATGTACTGAAGAACTCTGTGTTTTGTTTAGTGACAGTTAGGAATATCTTATGTTTAGTTAGTGCCGGACAGGCAAGGTATTTTTATTTTGGGGTTTGTTTTATTTTCTGTTTCAATAAAACTGGCCGGGGTCAGTTGTACCAGAAACTGGACTTGTGTTGTTCCTCAGCTGCTGCGTGCTACCATATTCCCCAGGAAAAGGCGCCTTGCACCCCTACAGTGTTACAATATATATATATGAGATGAGCTGGTTCGGTTTTACTTGGCTTTACCCGAATCTCCTTATTGGCTAACGGACGTCACATGTTTTCGATAGCCAATAAAAAAGTCCAGAAAATAAGAAACGGCGATAATTCTGGCGTAAAGAACCGAGTAAATCCGAACCCGCTCATCTCTAATATATATATTGTAGAAATAGGTTGGCACTCCCATATGGTAGAAATGTGCCTATCTATAGGGGGAGGGGCACCAATATTTTTCTTGCCTCCAGGCAACTTGGACAAACTTACGCCACTGTGTCCATGAGTCAATTGACTACATCTCCCATGATGCTTGATCGTATGTAGCGTCCATTTCCATAACGACGTGACCTCCCGTCATGTCCGTTACATCACTTCCGGTAGCGTTTCCTTGGAGATGGCCTAATCGCGTACCTCCAGCCGGCTCGGTCCCTATACACTTCAACACTAAAAGTGTTGGTAAAATTGGTAAAATCAAAAGGATTTTATAGGTGTGGAGCATGCATAGGCTGTAAAGAAATAACAGGTGACAATAAAAAATTGACTGAACTAGAAATTAATGGTAAAAGTGTGAGAATTAACAATTTTATCACTTGCAATGTGAAAAGCGTCATCTATGGAATAGAGTGTTCATGTGGTCTATTTTATATTGGCCGCACATCCAGAGCATTGAAAGTGCATATGGGAGAGCATATACGTAGTAAGAAGAATGGTTTACAAACACAAGCTCTCTCAAATCATTTTAGACAGAAACATGGCAGCCGCCCTTCAGAAATAAACAGGTTTTTTGGTTTCAAATGGGTATCTGGCCACTGAAGAAAAAAAGATTTGGCCAGTCAGTTGGCAAAAGAAGAAATGAAGTAAATTTTTGAGCTAGGGACATTGAAACCTGGAGGGCTCAATCATGACTTTGAAATGAAATAGTTTTTATAATGTTCCTTTTATAATTTTTACATATTTATTCTACATTACTTCTCTTTAAGTTTTATATATAAAGGATAATGTTTTCCCAGCTACTCATAATTATTAATATTGCCTCTCATTTTACATTCCCTTTTTATAGAGTATTTTTTAATGGTATTTTTTTCCTTATGTACAGAAGAAAACAAAGGAATCAGGAATGTTTATAATTCGTTATGGATATGGAGCAGGAAATTACATGTTGTTTGTTCAGACTGGTTACTATGGCAAGCGGTGGATCACGGGACTTGTAGTGTTGAAGTGTATAGGGACCGAGGCACAGCCGGAGGTACGCGATAAGGCCATCTCCAAGGAAACGCTAACGGAAGTGATGTAACAGACAGGAGGGGTAGTCACGTCATTATGGAAATGGACGCTACGTACAATCAAGCATCATGGGAGATGTAGTCAATTGATTCATGGACAACAGCTGTGGCCGGTGCTTTGTGATTGGCCACGATCTCCTTTTTAAATGGGTTTGGGAATGCTCAACATACACATATCGATGATTCCTTGAAAAAGACCCCAGTGCCGGGGTAGAAACGCTTCTAAAAGCCGGGATCCCAGCGTCGGTATGGTGACTGCTGGTCATGCATACCCAACCCTAAACAATGTCAAAAACAACAGAAGCTTTAATTGTTTGTTAATATACTGATATAAAGATAAAGATTAAGAGCAAGCAAACAGGAGTCTAGAGTGACATATGGGAAATGAATACATTCATAATAGTAAAAAAATAGCACTATATAAAATAAAACAATAAAAATAATGTACAGTTTCTTTCATTATACAATTTTCCATCTTAATTTTATCTGGCAGAACATATTTAAATTTGTAAAGGTGATGCTGTATATATAACAGTAGTTATAGATCTAAGAGATTAACTGATTCAAATGACGATTGATATGAAACCCCTGCTGCACCAACTACTTGTTTCATTTTGTGAGACGGAGAGCTTTGTCTCCATGTCATCAGAGCTCCGAACAGGCTGTGATCAGAGCTGCTACACATGTGAATGGGAGTCCAGGGGAGCTGCTGAATCAAGCAGCTTCTTGCCAGGCAGCTCCCATGAGCCTCTGAGTGTCAGTGACTCACTACACTCCTTCTCGTCTCTAGACAGCACTGCAGGTAAGGCGCCTGCTGTGCTCACTGCTGCAACGTCATATTAATGAGCAATTACAGTATTAAATATTAAATAAACACTTGATCAGTGTTTAGGTTAATATGCAGCCCTCAGCAGCTGACAGCATATGAAGGATTACCATCTTCCAATCAGGTTTGTGTTCCTGCATAACTCAGAGAATTCTGCTGTAAATGCCTGAAGTCCTGAGTAGCAGACAGCACAGCAGGAAAATCAGGTGCACAAAAGCCTGGACAATACTTAAAAATGGGTTCACTACGGCTGGCCGGCGGTCGGGCTCCCGGCGACCAGCATCCCGGCGCCGGGAGCCCGACCGCCGGCTTACCGACAGCTTGGCGAGCGCAAATGAGCCCCTTGCGGGCTCGCTGCGCTCGCCACGCTACGCGCGCCACACTATTTTATTCTCCCTCTATGGGGGTCGTGGACCCCCACGAGGGAAAATAATTGTCGGTATTCCGGCTGTCGGGCTCCCGGCGCCGGTATACTGAGCGCCGGGAGCCCGACCGCCGGCAAACAGAAGACCACCCCTTAAAAATTGTACCTGTACTTTAATTCCAGAATATAGTAGCAGAGGGAGAGTGGCTGTGGTAAGCAGAATAAAAATTCTGTGCTGCATCGTCGATCTTCCCATGTGCTGTAAGATGGTGAGACATGATGTATATGGTATGGTGGACCCAACCTGAACAATAGAAAGACTGAGGCTACTTTGGAATTTGTTGGATTGGGTATTGGACTATGCAGTTGAAGCTAAAACCAAACACTGAGCAACACGACTTTTCAAATTTGACATTTAAGAGGATTTGGACATTGAATGTTGCAATTGGTCTTACATTGGAACTTTGAAAGATTAAGGGGTCTATTTACTAAGCCTTGGAGAGAGAGAAAGTGGATGGAGATAAAGTACCAGACACCCAGCTCCTAAGTGTCATTTTACAAACACAGCCTCTAACATGGCAGTTAGGAGCTGCTGGTGTTAAGAGCTGCGACGGTGGCTCACGTCTCAGCAGGTCCAAGCAGTTACTAGGTGACTGGGACGCCGCAATATGCTGGCACCTAGGGTCGCTGGTCCCAGTGGATGCTAGGTAACCAGGGTATCCAGACTCCAGGTCGACACCACTTAGGTCGACACCACTTAGGTCGACACCAGAAATAGGTTTACATAGACAAAAGGTCAACATGAACAAGGTCGACATGAAAAAGGTCAACTTGAGTTTTTCACATTTTGTTTTCAATTTTGTGAACTTTTTCATACTTTACAATCCACGTGGACTACGATTGGGAATAGTAACCTGTACAAAGCACAGTGGTAGCGCAGCGAGACACCTTGCCCGAAGCATGGCGAGCAAAGCGAGCCATGCGAGGGGACACTGGGGCAGATGTATTAACCTGGAGAAGGCATAAGGAAGTGATAAACCAGTGATATGTGCAAGGTGATAAAGGCACCAGCCAGTCAGATCCTAACTGTTAATTTACATATTGGAGCTGATTGGCTGGTGCCTTTATCACCTTGCACATATCACTGGTTTATTACTTCCTTATGCCGTCTCTAGGTTAATACGTCTGCCCCACTGTGCACTAGTTGGGGTTCCCGGTCACATTACGAAGAAAACAACACCAAAAAACCCACAAAAAACTCATGTAGACCTTTTTCCATGTCGACCTGTTGTCCGTGTCAACCTATTTCTGGTGTCAACCAAAGGTGTGTCGACCATATGGTGTCGACCTAAGTGGTGTTTACCTAGACACTGTTGACCTTGAGTCCCAGATCCGTAATCGGGATTACAGACAGCCGCACTGCTTCTTGGTCCCAGCTGTTACCTAGCAGCCGGGACACTGGTGTATGTGCAGCCTCTCAGCTGCAACTTGACTGTCATTAGAGGGGGCTGGTCTACTTGGCTCTCTACCATTACCCCAGCTCATGTGAAAGGCAGCCAGCCTTGCACCTCATTGCTTTATGCTGCAAGCCTCTGCTGTGGTGTATGCTACCTGGCCCTGTTCTGTGTTTAGAAACTCTAGTCCGCTGTTTGGGTGTAAGTCCAAATCACATCCTCTGTGCCTTACTTTGTCTGCTCCCTGTCCATCCTTGTATTGTGAACCTTGGTTAACCCTTGCTTGCTGGTAACAGTATTGCCCGTGCTGTACTGGGAATATTGCCATCACTATATCCCCCATCTGTAGCCACGGCAACCCTATACAGCGAGTGACCTCAGTCCAGCCTCAGTATTATTACCTCTGTCTCCATCCGCTCTAACTACTAACTAGGGATCACCCAAAAATTGTGTAAGCCCCTATTGTTCCGAGTATAAGACATGGCGGCATATTAAGTACCAGTGAGTGTGTCGTACTCTAAGGGAACAATGGGTGGCTGTATATATCTTCACATATATACCAGCTACATAGTGACATGTTAACTCATATGGATGAACAACTGAGCAGCAATCCTTATACTGGCAAAAAACAGTTGGCTGAATATATGGATTTGCATAGCATTTAAGGAACAATTTATTAACCACTGACAATAACGTATTAATAATACTGGGGGGGGGGGGGGGGGGTTGGCCCAAACCAATAATGCTATATCAGAATGTGGCAGGCTTCAGGGTAGATGTATGAGAAAAAAAGGAAAAACAGTGTTGTACTATTCCCAGTTGTGGCTAGCGATACATTAAGCAAGGTTTATTTTGTCTGATAGGTTTTGTTTGGGTCATTTTCTACTTCTTGCATTGAAACAAGCAAAATAAGAATACAAACACACTAATTTTTGGTAAATAAAAGCAGCTTAAATCGGGTTTTGCATCTAGGTTTTTGGTTGAAGTCTGTGGGGGGTTTTCTGCATAGGCCACATACAAAGTGCACCCATGCGCACAGATGTTACGCCCTACGTACATCAAGTAAGTGCGTGACTACTCTATGCAAGTACAACCGCTGTGAAAAGGCAAAATAATCAAAGCCTAACCTCCAACCAATCTAAATTCACAATTCAACTTTTCGGTAACTTGCTAAAATCCTGCCTGATTTAAAGTAGATTTACTTATGGTTTCAGGAGAGTGAAGCTGCTCTCTCCTATATCTTTGTCTCATTTAAATAATCCTGCTCCAGATATTGAAATCTCTTTTTTTGCACTACTGTGCAAACTTACATAAAACAACTCTGCTCAATTGCTCACATCAACCAGTGCAAATTCCGCAATGTTGCTTAACATTATATGCTTGTAAAGAAATTATTTATTACCAGTTTCGTCTATAGCGCAGCAAATTCTGTTGCGCTTTACAGTTAACATAAAACAAAACAATTGGAAACAACAGTGAAAAAACAAGACTGGGTAATTACAGACAGTCATAGAGGTAGGAAGGCCCTGCTCGCAAGCTTACGATCTATAGGAAATCTAGAAGCACTCGCGCAAATTGAGGCACATGGCACCTCCAAAGAAAATTTGCATTCTACGTGCCTCAGTCGTTTTGCTTTTTGTAAAAAAGCAATTCTACAGATGCACCTTTCAATTTGTACACTTTTTCCTAGAGGAAACAGGAGATAATAGGTTAACTCCAGATGACTATTGCATCTATTATGATAAGGTTATATATGCTAAACGTAATCCAAAAAACTCTATACAAATCAATAATGACCAAAGCACATTTTAACCCGGTCATATGAAATATAGTTTGGTTATGTGAGTTGGAATATTGGCAGAACATTTGCAGCAATGATTCAGAACTGCATCATTGCTATGTTTGGATATCTGATCTCAATGAGGCTTACCACTGTAACAAACATGACAGGGTTCTTTGTAAGTGTGTTTTGAATGCATACATTTTACAAGCTGATATCTTATGTGAAATTACTTATTTGGTTAATAAATACAGTTAGCAACAACTAGAGAATTCATAGTAAACATTCACAGAGCTAATACTAACAAAATGCACCATTAACAATTGCTTTGTAAAGTTATATAGGTTTATTTTTTTTGTTAAAAAAACAGGCGCCACTGAAAATAAAAGAATAAAATAAATTAAGGCGTAAAGCAAACCAGAAGTGTTTATTTATCATTCAGTGCGTATTGCCTTTAAACAAAAGGCTGAATACACCTTAAAAATCTAAATTTTGAAAAAAATGTGATTGATGAATGAAAGCAACAGGCAACAGGCAACTCCATGTCTGTTATATGGGGGTGTAGTATGGCTGACCGGTGGTCAGGAGACCGCCGGTCAGCTTACCGACGCTGGGATCCCGGCAGCATACTGACGCCGAGAACCCGGCGGGGAGGGGCGAGTGCAGCAAGCCCCTTGCGGGCTCGGTGGCGACCGCCTATTCCCACTCTATGAGTGTCGTGGACACCCACGAGTGGAAATAGTCCCTGTTGGTCGGCATGCCGACCATCGGGATAGTGAGGGGTCGGGATGGTGGAGAAGGTCATGTGACTGTCGGTCTCCCGACCGCCGGTCACATGAATACCACCCGTTATATGGCACAGTAGCCACTTAAGCAGGATGCAGTCAATATTCTGGCTGTCGGGATCCCGACGCCAGAATCCCGACAGCCAGTGAAATACAACATTTAATTTATTACAAATGACAATCGCTCGGTATTCCCACTCGGTTGGTGGGAATAGAACCTGTGGCAAGCGAAGCGTGGGGACTAGCTGCCTTGCTGCCAGGATTCCGGCAGGCGGGATGCCGCTGACGGTATAGTGACAGCCGGCATCCCGCCAGCCGGGCTATCATATGTATTCCACATATTCCACCTGAGCTACTTTCCACGAAAAGGACAAACTCAAAGATAGAAACGTTGCATTTAAAAATATGACAACATATCAATAACAAAAATGTGCCAGTGTTTTAACCTCCATCCTCCAAATGTGTATTGGATGTACTGATGCTCTGCTGCTAAGTGCATTTGTCACATTGCTGATGTATTATGGATTTTGAATAAACATTTAGCAATTGTTCTAATTATGGAGTGCTGGCTTCTTGGACCCCTGGGATTCACACCTAACAGATATCATGGGACCTACCATATTGTGTGAAGGCTGGGCCCCAGGTACATAATCTTCTGGGATTGGATTAATGGTGCTAATTCAGGCCTGATTGCTTGGCTGCATTTTCGTACAGCGGGTGATCAGGTCAAAACTGCGCATGCTTATGTACCGCAATGCGCAGGCACGTCACACGGGTACTAAGCGGATCGTCGATCAGCGATGGGTTCATTCGCACGGGCATTCGCAAGGAGATTGACAGGAAGAAGGCGTTTGTGGGTGGCAACTGACCGTTTTCTGGGAGCGGTTGGAAAAACACAGGCATGTTCATGCATTTGCAGGGAGGGTTCCGGACCTCAATTCCGGCCCCGGACAGGCTGAAGTGATCGCAGCGGCTGAGTAAGTCCTGGGCTGCGCAGAGACTGCACAAGATCTGTTTGTACAGCTCTGCTACACATGCGTTCGCACACTTGCAAAGAGAAAATACACTCCCCTATGGGCAGTGACTATGTAAACGCAGGACTGCAAAAAAAAACCCTAGCAAGCGAACAGGTCTGAATTAGCCCCAATGTCAGTATATTCTACTCATACTGTGCCCTCCAACATTTTACACATAAAAATTGGTACAAATTAGGAAAGGGTGCGTGACCATGGGTAAAGGGCGCCCCTTTTCCTATACTTTCAATGGAAGTTTGGAGAGCCAAAAATCGGTACAGACCATAAAAAAAAGGTACTGTACCTGCTAAAAAGGTACAGTTGGAGGGTATGTCATACTAATATATTTAATCATGATACAGTATGGGGGGATGCAAATAATAATCTGTTAACGAAAATTGGTATTTTGTGTTTAAATGTAAATTCCTCATATTCCATGTTTTCAAGTAAGTACAGTTCAAAGAAAGAAAAACATTGTCAATCAAAGCAGAACACCTACAGAAATACGATCAGTTAATAAATTGGGTTAATATGGAGATCGTTCAGATTCTAAAGTTGCGCTGCAAAGAAACATATACTGTACAGTACATGCATTATTGTCTATTATAGACAGGGATCTTATGATAGAAGAGATATGAGATGGCTATTTTGCAAGCGCAAGGTTCGCACATCTGGTCTTCCTCAACATTTCTGTGTGTCCCACAGATCAGGAGCACATGTCCAAGGATGCACCAACAGCGAAGCCAGAGAGCCGGACGGGAGGAGGTGGATTCCCGCAGAAGGGGCAGGTACTGTATGTGTGCACGCATCATATACACACGCATGTCCCTGCTACCCTCACAGGGAGGGAGAGAGGGGGAGCCGCTGTCTTTTATGTGGCCGGCCGCCACTGCCAGCCCACTCACCCACTCTCTCTGACTGCCTACTTTGGACAGGCTCCAGAAACCTGTGCTCCCTGCCCTGGGACTCCCCTAACACGCTTCTGTGTTTACTAGTATGCCCCCCCCACACCCCCCCAATAGTCCTGTGCACTGTCAGTCTCCCTGCTGGTATTACAGGGGTTCATACATGTCCCCCTCCCACAGGCTTATGATATGTGAAAACGCAATGTGTGGACTGTCAACTCTGTGCAGGCTGGTTATTGCAGACAGGGCCGGATTAAGCCTTGGGGGTGCCCGGGGCACTTAAGACAGGTGGACTCCTGGTGGAAGGTGGGGGGGGGGGGGTGTATATTAGATTGTGCATACTTCCCAACATGTCACATTTCAGGAGGGACAAAATGCTCTCCACCTGGACTTCCCTCTTAATATATGATTGGCATCACCTTTGTTGAACTATTTAATTGATTAAAAAAAGGTGTTTCAACACAGGTGTTTGCAATCATAAATTAAGAAGGAAGTCCAGGTAGAAAGCATTTTGTCCCTCCTGGAATGGGTCATGGTGGGAGGTATAGGTTGTGTATATTAAATTTAAACCAATGGTGTATATTAGTTTTAAACTAATAGTTTAATAATACCTGGGTAATGTTTATACAGTAGCTCCACCTAAATGAAAGACAACTATTTTATCAAATGTTCTTGTAGTGGAATAAAGACAACTTAAACAACCTTAAAATACACCTAGAAAAATAAAATAATTTATCTTGTCACATGCAAGAATAGCATCAGCCTCTGTACTACTTACACACTGGGACAAGACTCAGGAGGACACTCTGTGTGTGTATCTATCTCTAGACTCAAATGGTTTAGTTGCATAAAAGTTTACACAGGACCCGGACACCCAGGCAGGGAGGAGGAGTAGCTGGGTCACTTACACCTCTCTCTCCACCCTCCTAACTTTCCTCTGCTCAGAAAGCTCAGTCGGTAGCTCATGAAACATGATATTCCTGTGTCTCTGCATGCACTGGATACTGTACTTCCCGCATTCTGGCTCTTGCATTAAGAGGGAAAGCTAGTGATATCAGTGTGCTTTGGCCGGGGGGGCCCTGACACAGGGGGGACCGGGTTACAGTATGCCCTACATCCCCTCCCTCCCCTTAATATGGCTCTGATTGCAGAGGGTGTCAGGGGTACATGAGATACCAATTACTACTTATAAGCCAGCAGTTAATGTGGCTGTCTGTCGCCTGATGTGATTTGTAACATGGATATATTGGGGGAGATGTACTAAACCGTGGAGAGTGATAAAGTGAACAGAGATAAAGTGATTAGTTGGTAGTTTATCTCTCACCACTTTATCACTCTCCAAGGTTTAGTACATCTCCCTTATTGTATACTGTATAATGTTCTACTGTATGTTAGAACGGTATCCTGACTCCAGGTCGACACTACTTAGGTCAACACCACTTGGTTGACACCTGAAATAGGTTGACATGGACAAGGTCGACATGGAAAAAGCTTTCACTTTTTTTTTTTTACTTATTCATATTTTACGATCCATGTGGACTACAATTGGGAACGGTAACCTGTGCCGAGCACAGCGAGGGGATACGGTGCACTAATTGGGGTTCCCGGTCACATTACGGAGAAAACGACACCAAAAAAACATTAAAAACTCTTGTCTACCTTGTTCCATGTCGACCTTGTTCACGTTGACCTGTTTCAGGTGTCGACCTAAGGTGTGTCGACAAATTGGTGTCGACCTAATTGGTGTCGACCCTGAGTCCCAGACCCTGTTAGAACACTGTTTGAACAAAGCTGTATTCCGGAGATTGCTCTTGGTGACACGGTTACACACAGTTTTGGATATTTTGGTCTGGCAATCTACCTATGCTCATGTTGTTCATTAATGGGAAGATAAGATTATTTAGTGATTTGGTGTATGGCGCTGTCCCTTTATAAAGTATGGGAAGCAGGAGATGGATATTACATTTATGTCATAAAGGGTCATCTTTCATGTTTAAAAAAAATTCAGAACGGGCAGAGTCTATAGCTATGGTGTGTGTGTGTGTGTGGGGGGGGGGGGGGGGGTGCAGGGGGATTATGCCTTATCCCGGGTCTCAGCCCAGGTATATGAGAGCACTCACCGGGCTTTTCTTGCAGATGAAAAAAGTTAACATTTTTAGCTCATAGCATCAATATATAGAACAATGTCAATGTTTCAGTCCACTTGGGGACCTTTGTCAAGAGCAAGACAATACTTGAATAGAAAGTATTTTCTATTTCTATACAAGTATTGTCTTGGTCTTGACAAAGGTCCCCAAGTGGACTGAAACATTGACATTGTTCTATACAGTATATTGATGCTATGAGCTAATAAATTTGCTTACTTTTTTCAACTGCAAGAAAAGCCTGGCGAGTGCTCTCATATACCCTCTCTCTCTCTCTCTCTCTCTCTCTCTCTCTCTCTCTCTCTATATATATATATATATATATATATATATATATATATAAACAGTTGAAATTAACAGTTGTCCATAACTGCTTTTGCAGGAACGGGGACCCTAGTCTCAAATAAGGGACAGTGGTAATCAGCTAGTATACGGTATTGAAAACAGTTGTCAAAATAACTATAATACATAGTCAAGAGATGCACAGTGTGGCCTGAGAAAGATAGGTCTCCCCCCATAACAGCTCATCTGCTTTATCATTATCTATTTTTAAAGACAAGACATTACTTGACACTACAGTATACAGTATACTGTATCAAACAATACATTATTTGACTGCATCTAAACCGCTAAAATACTATTGGTATTGCCATGTACGAAGAACAAGAAAAATGGAAATTGTAAAAGAAACTTGACTATTTTATGACTAGATGAGATACAGACATTTTGTGCTTGGACAAAGAGGCCCCTACTGCAGTGTGGCTGGAAGATAACCACCGAGAGAGGTCAATAGCAGTTATCTTCTAAGCCATACACATTATGACATTGAGTCAAATAATTATACACCCTTGCTGGCAACACTGTGCTCAGTTAAAACTGGGATCTGACAACCTAGGGTGGCCCATGTCAGGGAGGACACAGAGATGTATGTAGTCCTGCAGTGGCCACATGCATGCACTTCTCACACACTCAGTGGCACACCCAGGGGAGTTTCTGAGTCCCCTCCCCAACAGATATTACAGTTTTGTTTTTTATTGGCTGCAATTTTGTTAAGCCCTGCCAATCATGGCAAAATGCAGCGATTCGCAGGTCAACGCAGAGGGGGCGAGGCCTAGTAGACATTATTGTAAATGAATCATGTCTTATTGGTCAACCCCATCCCAGAACACCTGTGAATCGCTGCATTTTGCCACATAGGGACAAGACTAATCAGCGGTGCCTGGTCCTGCATGCAGCAGCTGCTTGGTGAGCGAGGTGGGGGAGAGGAGTGTTTGTGATGAATGTGGGACTTACACATGTGTGCTATGTGTGTGTGAGATGAATGTGTGACATATACATGTGTGCCGTGTAAGTATAAATATATATATATATATATATATATATAGAGAGAGAGAGAGAGAGAGAGAGAGAGAGAGAGAGAGAGAGAGAGCACAATACATATATACTCAAGTTGTAAATACACTAATACACATTGTATGTGGGGACATACAGTATATGTATATATGCACTGCATGGAAATTGTGTAGTTTAGCAGTTTATTTTATTAAGCACCTTAGCTTATTTATTTATTTGCAGTGCTCCATGGCTAGAAAAATATAAATAAGCTTAAGATATAGGGTGCATAGATAATGTACTTACATAGCAGCTACTGTTTACAAGTGTAAAATAAAAATAAATAAATAAAAAGGTCTAAAGGCCCATACACACTTGACGATGCACACATCGTTAACGACCGTCATTAACGACTTCCCTTGAACAGCTGAGCAAACGACATGAGCATACACACTACCAACGACCAAAGACGAAAGATGAAAGACCAAAGACGAAAGATGAAAGACCAAAGATGAAAGATGAAAGACCAAAGACGAAAGACCATAGACCATTCATCATTAAAGCATTCAAGCTGAACAGTTTATTAAAATAATGAGCTGGTGAACAGTGGCTTGGTCGTTGGTCGTTGGTCTTTCACACCATACACATTCAACGACGTCTCTGGTCGGTAACGACCATAGTGGAAATTGAGCATACATGCTCCACAGATGAACGATGGACGTTAACGTCCCGCGGGGCCGCGCATCGTTGGTCGTTGGATGCATACACATTTGACGATATAATGAACGACGTCGTTCATGAGGGCTGAAATGAACGACATCGTTCATTTTATCGTCAAGTGTGTATGGGCCTTAATGCTACAGACTATATGACTCACCAAGAGGGTTCCGGCGGAGGTAATGGCATTGGCAAGTGCATACACACTTGCCCACGCCGGCAGACGAACGGTGGCGGGGGGCACTGGTGATGTTGTGTGTCAGACCTGATGAAGGATGTATACACACTGGACGATATAATTAAAGATGTGTCCATATCGGGCACATCATGCACAATATCACCTAGTGTGTACGCATATTAACACATTATTTATAGCTGCTACTGTTTACAAATATGAAATAAAACAACTACAAAGTCTAACATTAATATTTATAAATTAAATATAATAATTTTATAATTTTTTAGTTCACCTATATCATAATATTGGAGGAAGGGGATTACAAATACTGTAAATAAATAAAATGTAAAGACAAATAAAATTTTTGGTGAACTTACACACTACAGTATATTATACCTAAAACACACTGTTATAACTGAAGCCTGCTGTAGTAGTGACCCCATCTGTAGTAGACAGACCCCATCTGTGTCACCCCTGTCTGTCTGCCCCTCCCCTTAGAATGTAAGCTCTCACGAGCAGGGCCCTCTTCCCTCATGTGCTTATCCTTTTCTTACTTTAATAATCCTCAACTGCCCAAATCCCGCCGGTTTTTGGCCACCTGGGAACTTATCCCTATGTCGTTTACTGGTGTAGTTATGCTTAGTTACCCTGTACTTGTCCTGTATTGTCTTCAACTGTAAGTCACTGTTTTCCTGTTTTGATTATATGCATATGTACTTTGTAATTGGGCGCTGCGGAACCCTTGGGCGCCATATAAATAACGGATAATAATAATAGTGTCTACAAAACACAGCAAACTAATTATACAATGGGAATGGAATGGCTCTGTATAGATGGTCATAAGTGGAATACTAGAATTCATTTGCATGGGCGGATTCCAAACATCTGTATTCTAAACCCAAAATAAGCAAGCCAATGAAAATAAGATTTTACTCACCGGTAAATCTATTTCTCGTAGTCCGTAGTGGATGCTGGGAACTCCGAAAGGACCATGGGGAATAGCGGCTCCGCAGGAGACTGGGCACAACTAAAAGAAAGCTTTTAGACAACCTGGTGTGCACTGGCTCCTCCCACTATGACCCTCCTCCAAGCCTCAGTAGGATACTGTGCCCGGAAGAGCTGACACAATAAGGAAGGATTTTGAATCCCGGGTAAGACTCATACCAGCCACACCAATCACACCGTATAACTCGTGATACCATATCCAGTTAACAGTATGAAACATAACTGAGCCTCTCAACAGATGGCTCATAACAATAACCCTTTAGTTAACAATAACTATGTACAAGTATTGCAGACAATCTGCACTTGGGATGGGCGCCCAGCATCCACTACGGACTACGAGAAATAGATTTACCGGTGAGTAAAATCTTATTTTCTCTAACGTCCTAGTGGATGCTGGGAACTCCGAAAGGACCATGGGGATTATACCAAAGCTCCCAAACGGGCGGGAGAGTGCGGATGACTCTGCAGCACCGAATGAGAGAACTCAAGGTCCTTCTCAGCCAGGGTATCAAATTTGTAAAATTTTGCAAACGTGTTTGCCCCTGACCAAGTAGCAGCTCGGCAAAGTTGTAAAGCCGAGACCCCTCGGGCAGCCGCCCAAGATGAGCCCACTTTCCTCGTGGAATGGGCTTTTACTGATTTAGGATGCGGCAATCCAGCCGCAGAATGCGCCAGCTGAATTGTGCTACAAATCCAGCGAGCAATAGTCTGCTTAGAAGCAGGAGCTCCCAGTTTGTTGGGTGCATACAGGATATATAGCGAGTCAGTTTTCCTGACTCCAGCCGTCCTGGAAACATAAATTTTCAAGGCCCTGACTACGTCCAGTAATTTGGAATCCTCCAAGTCGCTAGTAGCCGCAGGCACTACAATAGGTTGGTTCAAGTGAAAAGCAGATACCACCTTAGGGAGAAACTGGGGACGAGTCCTCAATTCTGCCCTATCCATATGGAAAATCAGATAAGGGCTTTTAAATGACAAAGCCGCCAATTCTGATACACGCCTGGCCGAAGCCAAGGCCAATAACATGACCACTTTCCACGTGAGATTTTTTAGATCCACGGTCTTTTGTGGCTCAAACCAATGTGATTTTAGGAAACTCAACACCACGTTGAGATCCCAGGGTGCCACTGGAGGCACAAAAGGGGGCTGAATATGCAGCACTCCTTTTACAAATGTCTGAACTTCAGGTAGTGAAGCTAGTTCTTTTTGGAAGAAAATCGACAGAGCCGATATCTGCACTTTAATGGAGCCTAATTTTAGGCCCATAGTCACTCCTGCCTGTAGGAAGTGCAGAAATCGACCCAGCTGAAATTCCTCTGTTGGGGCCTTACTGGCCTCACACCAAGCAACATATTTCCGCCATATGCGGTGATAATGTTTTACAGTTACATCTTTCCTGGCTTTAATCAGCGTAGGAATGACATCCTCCGGAATGCCCTTTTCCTTTAGGATCCGGCGTTCAACCGCCATGCCGTCAAACGCAACCGCGGTAAGTCTTGGAACAGACAGGGCCCCTGCTGTAGCAGGTCCTGTCTGAGCGGCAGAGGCCATGGGTCCTCTGATATAATTTCTTGAAGATCTGGGTACCAAGCTCTTCTTGGCCCATCCGGAACCACGAGTATCGTTCTTACTCCTCGTTTTCTTATTATTCTCAGTACCTTTGGTATTAGAGGCAGAGGAGGGAACACATAAACCAACTGGTACACCCAAGGTGTCACTAGAGCGTCCACCGCTATCGCCTGAGGGTCCCTTGACCTGGCGCAATATCTCTCTAGTTTTTTGTTTAGGCGGGACGCCATCATGTCCACCTGTGGCCGTTCCCAGCGGTTTACCAACAGTTGGAAGACTTCTGGATGAAGTCCCCACTCTCCCGGGTGTAGGTCGTGTCTGCTGAGTAAGTCTGCTTCCCAGTTGTCCACTCCCGGAATGAACACTGCTGACAGTGCTAAGACGTGATTTTCCGCCCATCGGAGAATCCTTGTGGCTTCTGCCATCGCCATCCTGCTTCTTGTGCCGCCCTGTCGGTTTACATGGGCGACTGCCGTGATGTTGTCTGATTGAATCAGTACCGGCTGGTTTTGAAGCAGAGGCCTTGCCAGACTTAGGGCATTGTAAATGGCCCTCAGTTCCAGAATATTTATGTGTAGGGACGACTCCTGACTTGACCAAAGTCTTTGGAAATTTCTTCCCTGTGTGACTGCCCCCCAGCCTCGAAGGCTGGCATCCGTGGTCACCAGGACCCAGTCCTGTATGCCGAATCTGCGGCCCTCTTGAAGATGAGCACTCTGCAGCCACCACAGTAGAGATACCCTGGTCCTTGGAGACAGGGTTATCAGCCGATGCATCTGAAGATGCGATCCCGACCACTTGTCCAAGAGGTCCCACTGAAAGGTTCTTGCATGGAACCTGCCGAATGGAATTTTGCTTCGTAAGAAGCTACCATTTTTCCCAGGACTCGTGTGCAGTGATGCACCGATACCTGTTCTGGTTTCAGGAGGTCTCTGACTAGAGATGACAGCTCCTTGGCTTTCTCCTGCGGGAGAAACACTTTTTTCTGTTCTGTGTCCAGAACCATCCCCAGGAACAGTAGGCGTGTGGTAGGAACCAGCTGTGACTTTGGAATGTATAGAATCCATCCGTGCTATTGTAGCACTTCCCGAGATAGTGCTACTCCGACCAACAACTGCTCCTTGGACCTCGCCTTTATAAGGAGATCGTCCAAGTACGGGATAATTAAAACTCCCTTTTTTTGAAGGAGTATCATCATTTCTGCCATTACCTTGGTAAAGACCCTCGGTGCCGTGGACAGTCCAAACGGCAGTGTTTGGAATTGGTAATGGCAATCCTGTACGACAAATCTGAGGTACTCCTGGTGACGATGGTAAATGGGGACATGTAGGTAAGCATCCTTGATGTCCAGGGATACCATGTAATCCCCCTCCTCCAGGCTCGCAATAACCGCCCTGAGCGATTCCATCTTGAACTTGAATTTTTTTATGTATGTGTTCAAGGATTTCAAATTTAAAATGGGTCTCACCGAACCGTCCGGTTTCGGTACCACAAACAGTGTGGAATAGTAACCCCGTCCATGTTGAAGTAGGGGCACCTTGACTATCACCTGCTGGGAATACAGCTTGTGAATTTCCTCTAGCACAGCCTCCCTGTCTGAGGGAGTTGTCGGCATGGCAGATTTGAGGAAACGGCGGGGGGGAGACGCCTCGAATTCCAGCTTGTACCCCTGAGATACTACTTGAAGGATCCAGGGATCCACCTGTGAGCGAGCCCACTGATCGCTGAAATTTTTGAGGCGGCCCCCCACCGTACCTGGCTACGCCTGTGGAGCCCCCGCGTCATGCGGTGGACTCAGAGGAAGCAGGGGAAGAATTTTGATTCTGGGAACTGGCTGACTGGTGCAGCTTTTTCCCTCTTCCCTCGTCTCTGTGCAGAAAGGAAGCGCCTTTGAGCCGCTTGCTTTTCTGAAGCCGAAAGGACTGTACCTGATAATACAGTGCTTTCTTAGGCTGTGAGGAAACCTGAGGTAAAAAATTTTCTTCCCAGCTGTTGCTGTGGATACGAGGTCCCAGAGACCATCCCCAAACAATTCCTCACCCTTATAAGGCTCTATGTGCCTAAAGTCAGCATCACCTGTCCAGTGTCGGGTCTCTAATACCCTCCTGACAGAATGGACATTGCATTAATTCTGGATGCCAGCCGGCAAAATATCCCTCTGTGCATCCCTCATATATAAGACGACATCTTTAATATGCTCTTATGCAAAATAGTATCCCTGTTTGACAGGGTCACAGACCATGCTGCAGCAGCACTATCTGCAGGTCTCAGTCTAGTACCTGAGTGTGTAAATACAGACTTCAGGATAGCCTCCTGCTTTTTATCAGCAGGTACCTTCAAAGTGGCCGTATCCTAAGACGGCAGTGCCACCTTTTTTGACAAACGTGTGAGCGCCTTATCCACCCTAGGGGATATCTCCCGGCGTAACTTATCCTCTGGCGGGAAAGGGTACGCCATCAGTAACTTTTTAGAAATTACCAGTTTCTTATCGGGGGAACCCACGCTTTTTCACACTTCATTCACTCATTTGATGGGGGAACCAAACACTGCCTGCTTTTTCTCCCCAAACATAAAACCCTTTTTTAGTGGTACTTGGGTTAATGTCAGAAATGTGTAACACATTTTTTATTGCCGGGATCATGTAACGGATGTTCCTAGTGGATTGTGTATATGTCTCAACCCCGTCGACACTGGAGTCAGACTCCGTGTCGACATCTGTGTCTGCCATCTGAGGGAGCGGGCGTTTTTGAGCCCCTGATGGCCTTTGAGACGCCTGGGCAGGCGCGGGCTGAGAAGCCGGCTGTCCCACAGCTGTTACGTCATCCAGCCTTTTATGTAAGGAGTTGACACTGTCGGTTTATACCTTCCACCTATCCATCCACTCTGGTGTCGGCCCCACAGGGGGCGACATCACATTTATCGGCATCTGCTCTGCCACCACATAAGCCTCCTCATCAAACGTGTCGACACAGCCGTACCGACACACCGCACACAGACAGGGAATGCTCTGACTGAGGACAGGACCCCACACAGCCCTTTGGGGAGACAGAGAGAGAGTATGCCAGCACACACCAGAGCGCTATATAATTTAGGGATTAACACTATATTGAGTGAATTTTTCCCAATAGCTGCTTGTATATACAATATTGCGCCTAAATTTAGTGCCCCCCCTCTCTTTTTAACCCTTTGAGCCTGCAAACTACAGGGGAGAGCCTGGGGAGCTGTCTTCCAGCTGCACTGTGAAGAGAAAATGGCGCCAGTGTGCTGAGGGAGATAGCTCCGCCCCTTTTTCGCTGACTTTTCTCCCGCTTTCTTATGGATTCTGGCAGGGGTATTTATCACATATATAGCCTCTGGGGCTATATATTGTGATATATTTGCCAGCCAAGGTGTTTTTATTGCTGCTCAGGGCGCCCCCCCCCAGCGCCCTGCACCCTCAGTGACCGGAGTGTGAAGTGTGTATGAGGAGCAATGGCGCACAGCTGCAGTGCTGTGCGCTACCTTGGTGAAGACTGATGTCTTCTGCCGCCGATTTTCCAGACCTCTTCTTGATTCTGGCTCTGTAAGGGGGACGGCGGCGCGGCTCCGGGAACGAACACCAAGGCCAGTTCCATGCGGTCGATCCCTCTGGAGCTAATGGTGTCCAGTAGCCTAAGAAGCCCAAGCTAGCTGCAAGCAGGTAGGTTCGCTTCTTTTCCCCTTAGTCCCTCGATGCAGTGAGCCTGTTGCCAGCAGGTCTCACTGTAAAATAAAAAACCTAAAATAAACTTTCTTTCTAGGAGCTCAGGAGAGCCCCTAGTGTGCATCCAGCTCGGCCGGGCACAGAAATCTAACTGAGGCTTGGAGGAGGGTCATAGTGGGAGGAGCCAGTGCACACCAGGTAGTCTAAAAGCTTTCTTTTAGTTGTGCCCAGTCTCCTGCGGAGCCGCTATTCCCCATGGTCCTTTCGGAGTTCCCAGCATCCACTAGGACGTTAGAGAAATAACTGCTAAAGTTACAGAAGAGTTTCATTTTTGGTAAGAAGTCTAAAAGGGGAGGTAAATTTGAAACACAACAATTTTTGTGTGACTAACATGGCAGTTACATGACATACTGTATGATGTTGTGAACAGAGAGGCTTTGGAACGCCCCTCTTTTCCACATGTTCATAGCACAACAGCCTCCTTCCTCTGCTATCATGTAATCACTGATTGGGGAGATGCTGGAGTGCTGAAACACCAATGTACGAGTATACATTATACATTTGTATTGCTATTCTTTCTCTGTCCCTCTTCCATTCCAAATCCATTTTTACGTTCTAAGAAATCCTGCCTTACATTAAAGTGCCTTAATAAATATACTATAGTGTTTTTTACAAACTCCCTACATTTGTGACTGCATGCAGCGAAATTTGTGTAGTTGTTGCTAGGTTCAAAGGAGTCTCAAAAGTCGACCCCTGGTGGTGAGAACCAATTATCGGCTTGCAAGCTGAATTGACTCATGTGAGGGCGCTGCATGAGGTGAGAAGAGTAGATTGCAAATAGAATATTCATTGTTTATCACCAACCTATCAAAAGCTAGAACTAAGAGATGTTGCATTTGAAGTGTCTTAAAAAAAATATTATATAAAAAAAGAACAATGTGGTATGACAGCTTTAATATTTGTTTTACAAATTTTCTCTACTTCACTATTTTCCACCCCTGGACAATTGTGGAAACCTTGCAGCTTCTAAAGAAACACAGATTAGTATACATGAAGGAAGAATGGGGCTAACACTTATTGCAACATGAATAACTTGCAAGGAGAAAAGAGAACAGAAATAAAGAAATGCCACCATAAAAACAATGTATCATTTATATTTATGTTTATGTTTCATTACTTATTTCAGAAGTCCATTTTTCATAGTAACAATGATTACAGTATAGTAACATAATTTTAGAACAAAAATAATATTAACAATATGCAAAAGACAATTAAATCCATAATACTAGCCATTATAGTAGTCTTCAAAGCCAATATCACAATTAGAGGAGTTTAAAGTTCATGTTATTGTACTGTAATATTGTTTGTAATATGAGAAAGATAGTATGTAATATTGAGGAAGCAGAAAGTCTCGTGCCGCGCTGAGCTATCCACATTACACATTCTCAGACAATGGAGTCAGTGACATTTATGTTGAAGCACGGTCAATAGCTGTAGTGTGGTCATCCATTGTCAACAGTTATACAAGCAAAAATACATATGACTCTGAAGTGCACTTGTGTTTCCACTCTGTGTAACAGGCACCACGGACTGTGTTAGCTCCACATATTAACTTTGGGGGTAATTCTGAGTTGATCGCAACAGCAAGTTTGTTAGCAATTGGGCAAAACCATGTGCACTGCAGGGGGGGCAGATATATAATTTGCAGAGAGAGTTAGATTTGGGTGGGTTATTTTGTTTCTGTGCAGGGTAAATACTGGCTGCTTTATTATTACACTGCAATTTAGATTTCAGTTTGAATACACCCCACCCAAATCTAACTCTCTCTGCACATGTTACATCTGCCCCACCTGCAGTGCACATGGTTTTGCCCAACTGCTAACAAATTTGATGCTGCGATCAACTCAGAATTAGGCCCTAACTTTCTTCTCATCCAGTTGCTACTTAACATCTATGAAAGTCAATAATTATTAATATGACACTTCCTGGACCTGTACTGGATTCTCGTGCTTCCTTGACCTCAGGAAAGTCGTGGTATTTATAGCTTTCAAATACAGGGGCAGATTTATTAAGCTCGGTGAAGTGATAAAGTGGAAGGTGGTAAAGGACCAGGCAATCAGCTCCTAACTTCCATATCACAGGCTGTGATTGAAAAATGTCAGTTAGGATCAGATTGGCTGGTCCTTTATCACCTTACAATTTATCACTTCACCGAGCTTAATAAATCTGCCCCTCAATTCAGTAATACTCATATGCTAGCAACAAAGCATTTATAAATTGTGCCCAATAATGCTGTTGCACATTGTTATTGAATTGGCTTGTGCTTTTGATATATACTATAGTGAGTACAGAAACTTGTCTTAAAAACCATGTAGAGATTGACTTGAAAATACAAACATCCCGACAAAAATATCAGACAGTATAGTTTTGGAAATGGATAATTTACATTGCACTCAGCACGCATCAGGAAAAATGCACTATGGGCCTAATTCAAGGTTGATTGCAAAAGCAAAATCCTCCTCTAATTGGCAAAACCATGTGCACTGCAGGGGGGGGGGGGGGGCAGATATAACATGCAGAGAGAGTTACATTTGGGTGGGTTATATTGCTTCTGTGCAGGGTAAATACTGGCTGCTTTATTTTTACACTACAAGTTGGATTTTAGATTGAACACACCCCACCCAAATCTAACTCTCTTTGCACATGTTCTATCGGCCTTCCTTGCACTGAACATGGTTATGCCCATTTTGCGATCAACCTTGAATTAGGCCCTATGTCACCTATCCAGAGGCAGTTTAAGCTGTGTGTAGTCTCCATGTGGGCCCTCACCTCTTTTGTTGGCGCATGCACCGGGTAGACAAAGACATTGTACCAGCTTCTATTGCACATGCACAAACCTCTAGCTAAATGGCATTGGTGCCATTTTCCTGGTGATTTCTCTAACGCGACAATGTAGATACCCAGAACATTGGCAGTAGTGGTGATTTCTGTGGTGCTTGGCAGAGATGTAAGTATGGTCTATAGGTACAGCATGTGCGGTGTGGGCCAACCTGTACCCAGGCACCTGTGTGCCCTCTATAGACACGCCAATGCACCTACCACTTTGTGGGCTGATCTTATATTTATGACAGTGCAGCCAATCAATTCAATAATACCTCTACGCTGCTCATTGAAGTTAATCTCAAGTAAACAAACATTTAATCAAAGAAAAAGACACCTACCCATTACAGCACGAGCAGGTAGTTACAAGCGATGGCAATAAAGCAGGAAGGAACTGGGGGCTGCAGGCGGAGGCTCAGAGAGCCACCTGTTGTCCATCACTGGAATAGAGTCTCACTGGTAACCGTGCTGATTTTTCTATGAATTATGTGCAGTCCTACATTTTTTAGCCTTGGGATAATGCAGTAATCTGACAATTCTAGTGTAAAAATGACATACACCATAGTGTAACTGTACCCAGCATACTAAACTGAGATATGAAAATATATCACAATTTTATTTTTCACTTTTGCCTCTTGCAAACTGTCATTTTTCACATTTACCGTTTTCCTGACCACAAGAAGATCCAGCGGCAGACACCATTACTGAGCACATAGCAAGCATTCAGGACTCTAAGTTATGTACAGTAAAAGCCTCTAATTTGCATTTTGTTTAGAAATTACATTTTTTTCTGTTTAACCTCTCTTCCTTTATTTTGACTATGTGAAATCTCAGCCCTTCCTGACAGGAACACTTTTGAACAGTTGACCTTTACTGTTCTTTTTCCACTGAATATTTTTTAATTTCTCCAATGGTGAATGCCTCATATAAAAATGGAAAGACTGCATTCATTGAGACCAGTCAGTTGGGGGATTGATTAATATAGGATTGAAATTTAGAACATGCACTCCATTTGTGGTTATATAAAAACATCTTAAGTATCAGCATACTGAAAACTGAAACTGAATTACCGTGACGACTGCTTAAGCCCCCCAACCCATTGTAATATGATGTTTTATTAAGTTGTAATGTTTTCTATATTCGTTCTTATGCTGCACAATAGCTGGTAATGTGTTTATTGGATCATATTTGGCATTATATTGTTGTGTAATGGACACACCACCTAATGAATGATATAGGGGAGCTATAAATAGGTAGTAACCACCATTGCCTTTTTCACCTTGACAAAGACAACGTTGAAACGCGTTGGTGGTCAGTGCACATTTAGCAGCTTATCGGGGCTTACCATTAGCTTGGTGGATTCCATATTCTTGGGAGGGATACATCTTTCTTTCTTTTTTATCCCTATGGTTACACCTGCCCCTATATCCGGTATGCTGCTGAACATCACCTATGGTGAATCGTTGTTTTAATATTAATCTTGCAGTGCTTTCATCTGTTTTTAATATGGATATTGAATACATTTTTACCATCAAGGATCTTCTCCTTGACAGTGACTGATCATGTTTAAAGGAATAGTGGTGTAAATAGTATTTACTACTCTGACTGCTTTTATGGATTTGTACTTCATAAGCAAGTAATTCTGTAAATGCTGATACTTCAGTTTCTTTTATATAACCACAAACGGAGCGCATGTTATAAATTCCAACGCTGACAAGGTCCCCCTTCCAGAGATATTCATATAGGTATCTGACACGTGTAATGCAGAATGCGCTAGAGCTCTGTGACAGATCTATAGTGTGTTATTGTCTGTGGCCAATAAAAAAGTGTTCAATTATTCATGTACAGATCTACACTGCACAGCTCTGTGTAAATGACCCAACACTATTATCACTACCTTTCAAAAGTAGAACAGTATAACCAAGAATCAGTGGTGCATATGTGATACCCTGTGGGGGTATCCCTGCAGCGTGTCATGCAGCCCTAATGGCAGCCAGGACTGCCTGAGGGACTTTTATGTGGCAGGCACTTTTAAAAGTGTTAAAACCCCTTCCCTGGTGCCTGTAATAGATGGGACATTAGGACCCAGGGCCGGCCGCCGGATGCCAGAAAGCGGGAAACCCTGGAATCCTGCAGGATTGGTCGCTTTTGGAGCGGAAGCAGAGAGGGGAGGACCCATGTAAAAAGAGCAGCGTTGCCGCGCTGCCAGGAGGGCTGGACTGACCTGCGTGCGGAGGGGATCAAAGGGAGCCGCCAGGAAGAGAAGGAGCCCAGCGCCGCTGACCGCTGCAGCAGTGAGTGAGGAGAGCCGCTGGCGGGGAGGCAGGACCTGACGCTGCGCACCGCCGCGCTGACAGCGGCTGGAGAGAGAGAGCTGGGACCCGACTACAGCCGCCAGCCTCTCTGTTGCTGGAGAGCGCCGCCGACGTCACGTGGCCGCCGGGAGCCGAGGAGGTCACGCTGCCGGGAGCCGAGAGGAGGAGGAAGCGGAGCCGCCAGCCACAGCTGAGACCCGCAGATCAACTCCGCTTGTCAGCCGTCACCCGCTCACGAGCCGCAGACATTACCCGCGGGCCGGGACCCGCCAAGGGGGAGAGCTACACTGAAGGGAGAGCCCTGCCCGGTCGGACGCTGCAGCCGTAAGTGTGGAGCCACCTGCCTGCCTGAGACTTGGGGTAAGCCAGGGGAGTACCCCACCTACTGACACTCAAGCTAGCTAAGCCCTCATTCCTCACCCATGGGCCCTGATAAGACTGAAAACTTCTGGCCTGCCCCATAGTAGCCCATGCAGAAGGGCCTATTTGTATTACCCTCAAGGATAAAGCCAGTATTAGTGCCCTAACTATTACTGAGGCACTTCATATCTCATGCCTCACCCCCTGAGAGGAAACCTACACTAAAGTTATATTGAGGCTGGTACAATCTCACCACGCTGGTCGCCCTGCAGTCGGGTCATTCACATCACATGACTCTTGTAGTCCACCTAAACAGAGACGCTTAATAGATCTCTCCGGATTGTGTTTCAAGTTAAAGACTGTCTTTTATTCAAGGTTCTCTCGCTATCTAGTGGTGTGTTAATATACGGTCTGGACATTCCTGCACCCTCCTAGTTAAAAGGACATTTGGGATTTCTTCTGAGCTTTAGAGAGCGTTTATGCTAATTATGCAACTGATATGTGATAAAGGTTATCTTGATTATGCAAATGATATGTGATCACGTGTATGCTATGATGCAAATGTTATGTGATGCGCCACAGTGTGCCTTCTGAAGCATGATTGACTCGCTAAACGACACGCGAGGTCATTAAAAGGTGGTTGTCCTTCTTGGTTAAATAAACGTGTTGTCACCGCCCATTTGCTTTTCCTTTTATCGGTGGGGTCCTCCTTGGGGTGATCATTCTTCTGCCACAGGCTCCTAAAGAAGAAAACGGGAGAAGTCCCAGAACTGCAGGCGTCGATTGAAGAAAGCAGGTACGATTGCACTCTCACACACAGGGGGCCTATCACACATATTCAGCATAGCTAAAATGAACAGGACACTCGGTACGTACCTTATTATTATTATTTAATTATATGGTGCCACAAGGGTTCCGCAGTAGCTAACAAATGAGCGAAACAAGAAAACAATGTCTTCCAGTACAAGACAATGTAGGACAGGTATATGGTATATAAACATTTCTGCATCAGGGGACAGCACACTGAAATAAGTATCAGGGTGGCAGAAACCAATGGCTACGTGCCCTTGTAGGGAGTATGGAGTAGAAAGTAATCTAAAAGAGAGAAAAGCACAAGAGGGGAGAGTGCCCTGCTTGTAATAACTTACAATCTGAAAGCAAGGGGCAGACAGAGAAGGATGACATAGTTGGGCTAGAAATGTGCATGTAACAGTGGGCTAGGATGAGAGATGGCTGGGTTTGATGAAGAAGTGGGTCTTGAAAACCCGTTTAAAGTTTTGAGGGGGAAAGTCTGATAGGGAGAGGTAGTGAATTCCAGAGGTAGACAGCACCACTGCCGAAATCTTAAACGGCAGTTGGCAGGAGAGGCGGCATGTATTTGTGGAGCATAGAGGGCGATGGGAGTGTAAAGGTAGATAAGGTTAGATATGTAAATGGGAGAGGAATGGGTGAGGGCTTTGTAAGTGGATGTGAGAACCTTCAATTGGATTCGGAAGGGGAAGGGGAGCCAGTGAAGGGCTTGTAAGAGAGGGGAGGTGGATGTAGTACGTTTGTAGAGGAATATGAGAAGGGCAGCAGCATTCAGGATATATTGGAGTGGGGAGAAGCAGTTGTTAGGGAGGCCAGATAGGAGGAGATTACAGTAGTCCAGTCTGGAGATGACCAGTGAGTGGATGAGGGTCTTAGTGGCATCCTGTGTGAGAAAGGGTCTGACCATGGAAACAGTTTAGAGATGGAAATGGCAGGACTGTGAGAGGTACTGAATGTGTGGTTTGAAGGAGAGGGACGAATCAAGGATAACTCCAAGACAGCATACATGAGGGCTACAGGATATAGTTGTGCCATTAATAGATAGTGAAATTGTGGGAGGTGAGGTAATGTGGGAGGGTGGGAAGTAGATAACATGTCTAAGACTGAGCTTAAGTTTAATAAAGCGCTGGGGCATCCAAGGAGAGATAGTAGCTGGAGATACGTGTTAAGAGGGATGCAGAGAGGTCAAGGAAGGAAAGGTAGATTTCAGTGTCATCAGCATAGAGATGATATTGGAAGTCGAAGAGCAAATTAGCTCACCTAAAGAGAATGTATATAGAGAGTAAAGGAACACCTACTGTTATGGGAAGTACGGTGGGGGTGGAGTCATGAGGGGAGATAGAGAAGGAGCAATCCGATAGGTAGGAGGACAGCCAGAACAATGGAGTGAAAGATTTGCAGGAGAAAAGGCTGGTCCACAGTGTCAAAAGTTGCAGTGAGGTCAAGGGGAATAAGCAAAGAGTAGTGGCCCATAGATTTGGCAGGATGGAGGTCACTGCAGCCTTTTGTGAGGGCTGTTCAGTGGAGTGGAGAGGTTGGAAAACAGACTAAAATGGTTCAAGCAGGGAGTGGGAGGAAAAAAGGCAGTAAGGCAGTTGTGTGGATGGCCTTTACCTGCTTGAGTCTCCGGGAGGATGACCAATAGGAATCATACCGAGGGGGGATGTCAGGTGCGGCCACTGCGGTGTTAAGAGTTAACTGTAGGACATAAGACTGGCAGGGGTGGAGCCACTGTCATGTTCTTTCATGAACCTGCAGTGTGAGAACTGACGGCTCCATGAGCATGTGGAGAGGTGCTCCTGGAGGTGCTGCCAGGTGGAAGCAGTGAGACAGACTGTAAGCTGTGCTGCTTTACCCAGGCAATCGCCAAATCTAAATTCTTAGTTTCCATGTCAACAGGTATTTGTCGAGCCCTGGATTAATATATGGATATTATAGTGTCCAACAAATAACTGTCTAGTGCATAGTTAGTGGACCAACCTTGTTACTAGTATGTTACAAGTCACTTGAGTATCCAGTTTTCGCCAGTATGAAGAGAATGAGTTTTGCTGTGAGACAACTACAAGTAATGGCCCCCAAGTTAAGAAGACACAGATGGAGACAAGCCTAAGGTCAGGACAGACAGACAACGTTCAGAGACAAAATACAGGCAAAGGTAATGGTATTGAAACAGGCTTCATTGGTAGGGGATAATGTGACACCAGATGGCTGACAGAGGGAAGATCAGCAACAAGTAGAAGCAGGTAGTCAAAATGTAGCATAAAAATAGCAAATTTACCTTTTGTGGAAACAAAATACGTCTGCTGTTGTCAGTAGACCTTTTACTGGCTTTCAGAGACACGTACCAATTACAAAATATAATATTTGGATGGAAAAGGTGCAGGATTGCGCATCAGCAGAGATGCAGAAGCTGAACAAGGGAATACTGCTATGAGTAACAACAATAATTTTTTTTCTAGCTTGAAACAAAATATACTGTACTGTAGATTAGATTTCAGGGAACATTTTTTGCAATATAATTTATTTTCTTTACTCAAGACCACAGAATAAAAAATAAATGAATAATAATAATAATGGCTAAACAATGATATCGCATTCAACAATCTGTATAAGTGATATTTAAAGGAGCGTAACCAAATGAAAACATTATGCGCCTGATTCAGGGTTTGGAGCAGCTCAGAAAGAAGTTGCATATTTGCCCCTGGACAAGACATGCTGCACAGCAGGTGGGGCAGATTTATCACTTCTCCAGGCTTAATACATCTGCCCTATGGTGCCCTTGTGTGTTTGCATGCCAGTGTGGATGAGATAGGGCACCATAAGCCCTTTCCAAATCTATGAAAAACAATTTTTTCTGTAGCGCTGGGTGATACTGTCTGGTGAGCAATACAGATGTGTCCTCATATATCTAGCCTCAATACGCCATGCAGCGAGATGCCTGGCATGAGTGAGCTAGCAGGTCCCATGCAATGTGAGGCATCTTTTTTGCCAAAAATGCAACTCATTGTCCAGCTAAGATGCACAAGGAGACTGTGCTGTGTAATTTATATATCTGTGTTTGCAGCTCTGTATAAGCAGCACAACAGAACTTAGCATGGAAAAAAGACACATTGTAGCACTTCATATACAGATACAGAGACTCAGTCGCAGACAAATATACAAGTGTCACACATCAAATTAATCAGCACAGTCTCTTGGTGCCTCCTAGTCACATCACAGTGCAACTAAGATGCATTTTTTGGCAAAATAGATGCAAAAAAGACACCCAACACTAGCAGAGTCTCATGGGACCTGGCGCAACTGCAGTACAGATGTATGAGGACACATTATGTATGTGAGTTACCCCACATTTATTATCAAGCAGAACAATGGATTAAAGGATTTGCAGGCCCATGGATTTGGCAGCATGGAGGTCACTGCAGACTTTTATGAGGGCATTTTTAGTGGAGTGGAGAGGATGGAAAACAGACTAAAATGGTTCAAGCCATTGGGGACTGCAAACAAAAGGATATGGTAATATTGCTGCTAATGAATGGAATTCTATGGACATACATTGGATGAGTTCCTAGCCAGAGTTTGTTTTAATCTGATATAGGAGTTACAGTGGCATCCTTTTTTGAATCAGAAATGGTATTTCTATGGTCTTATTGTGGCATCCCTTTAATGATTGTTATACATAGATGAAATTATTTTATTAAAATATACTGGTATGTGTATATATTATATATAAACTGTACTATTAGCATTTGATGTGGCAGCAAGCGCTGTTATACATTTATTTCTTTGTTAGACGATATATCTAGGGGATTCTGAACACCCCCATACCAGCTGCTGTTGACAGCTCACTTGAATAATATATTTTTCCATCCGTTAAAATTTAAAAACAGGGTTTATTGTACATAGTGGCTTATGTCTATATATTATAATGAATAGCGTAATTATACAAAAACAAGAGTGAAAAAATTCAAAGATAAAAGTAGTACATTAGAATGTTCCTAATGTAATTCCTTTTATGTATTTCCTCATGTTAAAGAACAAACACGCATTTTAGCTATTATTATTACTATTTACTTGTTGGCTAGTTGTGGCTGTTTTGCATTCATTATGCATAACACACGCCCTGAGAACTCACATGAAATTACATGAGCAGAGCAACAAAAAAAGGGGCACAATTACAAACTTGTCTTGTGTGACATCTCCTGAATAAACTTTACCAGGTGAGATGAACGCTATTCACAAATGGATGGGAAGAGCCACAATAAAAGGGATTACAGCTCATAAAAGGACCCAGAATTTGAATACGGCTGAGATATGAGATTTATTATTAAAAACTTGCTCAAAGAACACAGTCAATCTCAGTAATATATTCAGTGACTGATTTAGAATCAGGAACAGTAGGGCCTGTGCCTAGAGGGGACTGAGATGCTGAGAAGCAGTTATTTCCCTGCACAGTTCATGTGTCTTAACTTTCATCAGCAAAGAAATGTACATTTAGTGGATGAGAAAAAAGCTCAGTTATCCAAGAAAGGGATACTTCTGCTGGTATCCGTTCACATGGTCGACCATGTTATGGTCGACAGTCATTAGGTCGACCACTATTGGTCGACATGGACACATGGTCGCCACATGAAAATGGTCGACACATGAAAGGTCGACACATGAAAAGGTCGACGTGAGTTTTTTAACTTTTTTTTCTTTTGGGGAACTTTTCCATACTTTACGATCCACGTGGACTACGATTGGAACGGTAATCTGTGCCGAGCGAAGCGAAGGCACCATGCCCGAAGCATGGCGAGCGAAGCGAGCCATGCGAGGGGACGCGGTGCACTAATTGGGGTTCCCAGTCACTTTATGCAAAAAACACCAAAAAAAGTTAAAAAACTCATGTCGACCTTTTCATGAGTCGGCCTTTCATGTGTCGACCATGTGTCCATGTCGACCATGTCAATGTCGACCAATAGTGGTCGACCTAATGACTGTCGACCAGAACATGGTCGACCATTCATACCAGAACCACTTCTGCTGCATCCTGCTCTGTGACAGGGCCAATGGAGCTAGTAAAAGTTTGGCTAGTGGTATGAATTGGACATAGGATGATTATTATCAATTTATGTGGCTAGCTAACAACACAGATTTAAAATATGACTTTCTAACATAAGGCTAAACCATCTGTACAACCACACAAAAACAAATGCAACCATCCCACAATATTCTAAAACTGTCTGAACAATTTCTGCCACTGGAGTGGTGACAATTGTTTCCTCCCCCTCCCGCACCCGTTTGCGCCTGCCAGCAGATATTTAATCAGTTCTGTCGACGGGCACAATATCATGATTTCAGCTTGCTACCCCCCTGGGTGTGGCAAGCTGGAATGCATGAAAAGTGACACATTTGGGCACCCAAATGGGACTTTTTCATGATCCCATGAAAAAAGTTGCCTACTGCCTATATAAAGTGAATTGAACAATATGCCTATACCACTGTTTTGACAACCACATGCCAATACTTTCATCTTATCTGTAAGGCACAGGTTTTCAGATAGCAGTAATACTATTATCATTGGCTAACTGAAAATTTTAGCCCGAGGTACAAGTACACAAAATACAATCAGCAGTGGCCCATCCCTAAAATGCAGTTCTAGGTATACAGCTAAGCCAGGGATACATTTCTAAAAGGACAGAAAGCAAATTTAAATTCAAAGTCGCTACCCGCACATTAAGCCTAGATGAGAGAGGCTCCATCTGTAACGTGCAGAGAGAGTTAGACTTGGGTTATTTTGTTTCTGTACAGGGTCAATATTGGCTGCTTTATTTTTACACTGCAATTTAGATTTCAGTTTGAACATACCACCTCCACATCTAACTCTCTGCACGTTATATCTGCCCCCCTATAGTGCACATGGTTTTGCCCATTAACTAACAAATTTGCTGATGTGATCAGATCTCAATTAGGCCCTTAGTGCGGATGTTTCCTCACAGATCTTGAGGAAAATTGGTCAAATACACCCTCTAAGACTTCATGTGTGGGGTAACCCATAGATTCCGTCAGTTAACGTGGAATGTATGGGTTAACGTATGTGATTTGCGGGTTTACATTGCTGGGGAAATTGACTAATAATTGAATAGCTTTGGTTGTTAAACCTGGAGCTTTACCTGTACAGTTAACTCACCGGGTAATTGAAAAATAATTTTGTTAACAAATCCTCCTAATAAATAGATAACTCTACATTTTAGTGTTTGCAGTTTAAAATATCCTGTATCAGCAATCAAAACCATTAGTTCAGTAAATACTAAATATTTAGCCATTATTCTTCACCCCAAAATCCATGCAGTCCTACAGTAAGAAACCATTTAAAAAAAAATTATAAATAATTTGGGGGCAGATGTATTAACCTGGAGAAGGCATAAAGAAGTGATAAACCAGTGAGATGTGCAAGGGGATAAAGGCACCAGACAATCAGCTCCAATATGTAAATTAAGTTAGGATCTGATTGGCTGGTAAGATGTCCTTGGTGAAGGCTTTTTAAATGTTCTTTATCCAATTTTTTTCAATACTCTAATGTGTTCCTCAATTCAGACTTTTAATGGACGTGTTGACATTGCCACATATTTGTGTACATGTATTCCAGTACACATAGGACCTTGTGACTTTTTGAAACAGTGGTGTCTACTTGATGCTTACCAGGCTTTGTTGATATGCACACTTTTAGCATTTCACTTTAACTCCATTGGTAGGATGTAATAAGGGTCGGACTGCCCATCTGGCACTCTGGCAAATGCAGGGCCGATGGGCTGGTAGGTCGGTCCGGTCCACAGAGAACCGGGATTGCCGTGCGCAGCATAGCTCCCAGCTCTGTTTTGTCCCCCGCTAACGACGACGCCTGTAGTGCCCCATTGCTAAGCAATATGGGAGCATGCGCAAGTCTACGACCCTGACTCGCGGCACGCCCCCGTTTGCAGTGTCCGCGTGCCCGTTGCTAAGCAATATGGGGGCGTGCTGCGAGTCCATGCCCCTTGACTTGTGGCATACTCCCATTTACAGTGTCCACACGCCCCTTTCTCAGCGCACGCCACCCCTTTACGTGCGTGCACACGCGGATACCAAGGCCGGAAAAGACCTCAGTCCATCCCTGGGTGTAATCATGTAGTCTGAGATTGCCCCTTTAAAAAAAGTCAGAGATTGTCCAGCATCCTGCACCTGTGGCAATCTCGGACTCCATTACATCCAGGGATGGACCGAGGTCTTTTCCGGCCTTGGCATCCGTCGTATTTGTGCAAGCAAATATTTAAAAATATTTAAAATATTTTTCAGAAATAGTCTCAAATGCTCCCTATTTCTTATAAATCCATGATTTGTATAGAATGTGTGCATCTTTATGGATTGCAAATTGTTCTAAAGTGCAAATGTTCATTTATGCTGTTTAAATTCTTTAGAGAAAATAAATGTTGTGAAATGTTTTTGTTAGATTACACAGCTGCGGTACCTGTTTTTATCACATATAAACATTCAGTGGTAAGATTCAAACAATCTGCTTCTTCTGATTAAAATGTGTGCTCACTTTCCATAACAAAGGAAGTAGACATGACGTAACAGGTTGCAGTAAAACTAAATATTACAGTATAACTAGATAAATATAGTAAGTATTAGATGTATTCCATAAAACAATAAGGGCCACAAAACATGACTCATACATTGAATTAAATATCTCATATCTAATACGATTAGAAAATGCATAAAATATTCATCAGAGAGAGAGAGAGAGAGAGAGGCCAAAATATTATAACCATTGGGTTAGTGTTACCGCTTGCCCAAGACTTTACTATTGGTATATTTCATAGGGAATATTAGCCCAATGCGATGAATTGCATCTCTCCGTTCCTAAAGGTTTGATGGTAGCGGATCCAGAAAAATCTATGCTTTTGTTCTATTGTCTGCATATCCTCATCCTACCATCAGCATGGTGTAATAGAAGACATGACTCGTCAGACTACATGACCAATTTCCAATCATATACTGCCCAATTCCTATGTTCCTAGCCAAACTGGCGTTTTGTCCTATTTGCAGCAGATTGGAATGGTGTACAGACAGACCTTCTGCTTCTGTTGTTCATACAATGTAATGTGCAGTGTACTATTCATTAAAATGACATATGACTTGGTCCCTGATTTAGATTATCCATAATTTGATGCACAGTGGGACTGAACAAGTCTACCTAATCTCCGTTCTACTTAAGCATCCAGCAGCAATGTACAACCACAGGCTTTGGGCTGTGTCTGCTGGTCCACTCTGTATACACTTTACCAACTGCCGCCCCTGAACAGTTATGATTTTGTGACTTGGTTCACAATATACTTTCACTGTAAAAGTCCTTGAGTGCCGTCTATTCTTTATATACTGTATAATACTGTATATGGGGTCTGGTAGGGATATTTAATTGAAGTTGGGTATGGGATGCCGCTGGTCAGAATACCAACAGTGGCATCCCGACCATTATAATACCGACATTCTGAATGACATTAGTTAACTTTTTCCCTTATCCTTATCCTAACCCTCCCTGCAGCCTAACCTTAACCCTCCCATGCATACATTCTGGATCTCGGCTGTCGGGATTCTGGCGTCATATATTCGTATGCTCCTTATTGTGTTCCATGCTTTCATCTGAAAGTTCATTACTGACCCGCATGCAGAGACATCCTTCATTTTTTTGCAAGATTAATTCAGTGGTGCCCTACAGTGGCCGGTGCCCCTAAAGCTGCCTAACAGTAGAGCCGGCCCTGCGTCCAGTATATTTCTTGAGGACCTGATGATTGACCTCTGGTCCTAATGATGCTCATGATGTTGTGTGTTGCTTCTCTGATTTGCAATAACAGCCAGAATGATCACATTTCAGCCTGAACAGCTGTCAGAGGAGGAAAATAGGGCCAGAGGAATATAGAGAACCATAAGGTATCAAGCTGGTGGAAAGGATAGTGGCGTACATCTTCCACAAGAACTCCACCATATTTCTCACTGTATAATAATAATAATAACAACAACAACAACAACAACAAAAAACAGGCATATACAGTAATAGGGAAAAAAAAAGGTTGCTGATAAAGATGCCAACACTGTCATCTGCCCTTCATATGTTTATTCTAATAATGCTGTAAGCTAATGAAGTTTTCATTATCATGTGATTTTTCTGATCTATTCCTGAAATTTTAAAGGCATGTTGTATCCAACCAAATACATATTTGACTCTGTTTGCAATTTATGAACATAATGAAGCAAAACGCTTGTGTATTACGCTGGCCAATCAGAGCCAAGAAAGCTCCAATATGTGATAGATTTACAGTATTCCTTCAAATACAGCATATCAGTAGCTTGTGTCAGCAATAGAACGCCAATCTTCATGCATTTACTGTACATTCACTATAAAAGCTCAGTCCTGTAATTGTTGTGCTATTTCTCTGATGTTTAGAACATTCACCGCTTGCAAGTAGGTAAAACAGATTATTCAAAATAAAATATTACTTTTCCACAGTTGATACATTTACTGAATTTATGTTGTAGATTGCTGACTTTGTGTCTCATTGGCACCACCACAGGGCAGAACATAACATTGAGTTATAGGACTACAAATATGAAGTATGAAAACACTGCCCTGCACAATTTGTTGTGCATTAGTGGGGACACCTGGAAGATGCTAAGGCTTTGGATGTACAAGCTGGTCTATTAAGCTGTATTGCCTGCATGGAATGCTGCCATGTTGCCATGGATATGACTTTCACACCAGAAGGACATTAAGTCAAGCACTTGATTTGTTGTTTAGCAGAAATAGAGGTGTACTGAGAAACACAATACTTTCGGTTTTGGTCTGATGAGTCTAAAACTCCAGAGCTGTGTACAGATACAGTTGTGTAGGGTTAGATTAATGCTTCTCTGTAATGAGAAAAAGTTCTGGTTATAGTAATGATTTGAGCTCACCATGGAGTCTAAAATTCCATCAGATACACTGACATACAGAACTATTTCTATCTGCCTAATGAGCACAGAGGAACACACCTGCCAGGAAATAGATCACTGAATCATTTGGCTCAGGGTCTGCTTAAAATACCATCTACTATCCTAATGAGAAACATGATTGCAGAATGAGAAAGAAACTTTGTTTCCTGGTCTGTTTTGGACATTATAACAAGCACCTGGAACACTATGCACATAAGTTTATTTGGCTGTTCTGCAGTCTCTTGTAACCTGGTAATGAAGTACTGTACTTAACGTGTCATCACTGTTTATGACATTTCACAGTGCATAACATATGAAAATGCAACATTAACACTGAAGTACGTTTCTCAGTGTTTCTATAATAGCCTGTATGATTATTAACATTTGCTTTATTTTTATACCTTCAGCACATTTCCCTTGTTATGCATGAGAAATATAAATATTACAAATAAGATAGCCTACCATCAGGTGATTTTAGGCAAAGTATCTATTCCGCAGATAATGCTGACATAGGAAGTCTGTAAAAGAACGGAAAGGCAGAATGGCTGTGTCTGTATAAGAATGGCAAGGCAAGGGTATGCAGAGACTAATATAAACAGCATCACTCATGAAGTAATGGGAAGACGATGAGATCTGATGGACTTTGATAGTGGAATGATTGTCGGTGCGAGTATTAGCAAAACGGCTGCACTGGTGAACTGTATAATGATGCAATTCACCCCAGTCCACTTAGTGGCCACCTGCATCTCTCCTCCGAGAGGTGGTGGTGGGGTTTGTAGGTTAGGGGGTGCTAAGCTGAAGCGTTGCCTAGGGTGCAGAGAGACCTTGCACCGGCCCTGCTGGACAGTAAGACATACTATAAGGTGCACAATATGACTGACCTCAGGTTTCCAGTTCCTTATAATGTTTTCTCTGTCCTAGAGCTGCTGTTTACAGAAATTACTGCTATACTCAATCGTCTGATTAGAATAATTATTTAGATTTAGGTTACCAAAAATCCTCATTACACAAATTTCTGTAATAATGAACTTAAACATTATAATATCGTAATACAGTTAGCTTTATGGGGACATAGGGGGTATTCAAATGATGTCGGATCCTTTCTGACGGAAAGGATCTGACATTTCAGTATTCAATGAGCGGCCAAATCCGACAGGATTTGGCTGTTCTCGACAATGTCAATCCAACTTTTCTTTAAAGTTGGATTGACATTGTCGGAAACGGGGCTAAAACCTGTCGGATTTGGCCGCGAATCCGACAAAACACGTGGATCCACGTGTTTTCTGACAAGTCAGAATTGCCAACCTATCGGAAAAATGGCAGCCTGATTGAATAGGTCGGAACACTTGACAACCTAAAAACTTAGGAAACTGCTGTGGTTCAGACAAGATGGTAGTTCCGACTTCAATTGAATACCCCCCATAGTGTAGCACTGCTGAAATTGACAGTCTGGTAAGTATAATAAAATCTCAGTATACTGTATGGGTCTCTAAAAATAGATAGAGGTGATGGTATATATGATTGAACTGTAGTGAAAATCTATGGTCATCTATCCAATTTAACAGCTAGATTATGAAAAATAATAACAGGTTCCACCCAACATGACCCTCTCCAGGAGGGACAGAATGCTCTGCTTCTGGACTTTTCTCTCAATGTATGATTGCCATCACCTGAGCTGAACACATTAATGGAAAAGAAAGGTGTTTCACCACAGGTGATGGCAATCATAAATTAAGAGGTAAGTCCAGTAGCAGAGCATTCAGTCCCTCCTGGAGAAGGTCATGTTTGGAGGTACATACCTCCCAACATGACCCTCTCCAGGAGGGACAGAATGCTCTGCTTCTGGACTTCCCTCTTAATTTATGATTGCCATCACCTGTAGTGAAACACCTTTCTTATCCATTAACCTGTTCAACATAGGTGATGGCAATCATAGATTAAGAGAAAAGTCCAGAAGCAGAGTATTCTGTCCCTCCTGGAGTGGGTCATGTTGGGAGGTATGGAGGTATGTAATAATAAAGTTACATATTAAGTAAAGGAAGAAGACATTGCAGACTGCCTAGCTGAGGGCAAGGGAAATTACAGAAATGTACCAGAAGATACTCTGTGGTTACCCAGGAACTAATAGTAAAGTACCTTACAAGGGCACTGAACTATTTCATGGTCAGCAGGATTGTACACAGGTTAAATAGACAAAACTTTTATCTTTTTCTGGACAGCAACGTTCTATATGAATTACTGTGCCAGTTCGAAAGACCAGGGCTTTCAGCATGTGCTAGAGGTGGACAAAGGCGGCACACAAAGACTACGGGAATTAATGATTCTTAGGTTGCTATGCGCTATATAAGTGTCAAACATACCAGTAAATCCTGACTACATATCCTGATAAGTCAATGCTGAATCCTACTAATAAATCCCAAGTATGTCTAAGAATTAATACAATCACAACGACTAGTGATACATAGACACACACTGAGGAGCCAAAACATTATGCACACCTGCCTAATATGCTTTAGCTACTCCGTGTGTTGCGAAAGAAGGTCTGGCCCACCAAGGCATGGCCTTTACAAGACCTCTGAAGGTGTCCTGTGCTATCCTACTTATTATACCAACACATACCACAGATGCTTGGTTGGAGTGAGATTTGGTGAATTTGGAGGCCAGGGACAATACCTTCAACTCTTCATTACAGATGTGTCCTCATACATCTCTACCAAAAGAGGCTATGTGGCGTGGCGTTGCCGAGATTTACCTCCGTCACTCTATTGTTCAACTAATATCAGCAGAAGTGTGCGTACACATGCTCCCGCAAATGCCACAGACAAAATACACTGCTGCAAAAGGGTAGCGGGGTGCTGTGCTACAGAGGTGGGGATGCAGTGCAGTCCAAACTTCAAATAGGGGAGCCACACCAACAGCCAGTGAGTCAATTTGGAATGGCAGTTGGTGTGGCTCCCCTATTTGAATTTTGGACTGTGCTGCAGCCCCACCTCTGGTGCCACCACTGGTATGTTCCCCAAACCTCTCTTGGACAATCTGGGCCGAGGGTTTTCCAGTAGAACGTTGCCCAAAACATCACAATTACTCAACTAGACTGTTTTCTCATGCATCCTGACTCCATGTCTTTCTTAAGCATACAGCACACATGTAGCTGGGATTCATCAGACCAGACAGCCTTCTTCAATTGGTCCATGGTCCACTTTCCAACACTTTTGTGCCTAAAGTAGGGGATTTTCACTGTGGAAAGGAGATAGCATGGGCACACTGACCGACCCATGTATGGACCCACCATGGATGATGTTGTGCACCCAACAAGCCTTGCTCTGACCCATGCAACTGACATAACAATATGGCCCTTATCACTGTCATTCACACCTGTCCATATCTTCTGCATGCAACATATTGACTACGAGTACCTAATGTCAGCTTGTCCCTGACTTTCACATACAGTATGCCTTTGTTAAGAGATCACCAACATTATTCCTTAATATTGGAGTGTTTATAATGTCTTCGCTCATGGGTGTACAAATAAAGAATTAGTAGTGGCATCATTGTGATGGATGTATTAAATCTCACAGCAACAAAGCCAAAAAAGATCATATGTAGACCTGTGCAAATATCCATATACCTGCAAATGATAGTTGTATAGGTAATATCTACTGTATTCTACCCCACAAGTTTTCCATGACCAGTTCCCTTCATTACGTAAATTCAGTATTGCCATTATCAGGAGGCCTGATGGATCCATTCTGTCGAGAAAATGTGTTTACATTGCACATTCATAAATAATCCATAAAAACAGAAACATGATAATGTACACATTCTAGATGTCCCCAGCTGCACTACTTGGCTGTACAATACAGGAGATACAGTGTTCTGTATAAATCATGTCAGCATCCAACTGGAGAGGTTCTTATAGTACATCTGGAGATTCTGTGCTGATGTGAAGAACTTTGTTTGCTATAAAGATGCTTTAGGATAATGTAAACATACAATCATAATGAAGTGATACAGATGTTGTAATGATTTGCTATTTCAAATATAAGAACAATGAAGTCTTTATGTATGTTTAGTATCTTACACCATTTAGGGGTCACATGGTACTTGAGATTTTGCCACTGGACACCATTAAAAAGGTATCCGAATGATAGGCTGACAGTCAATGGGTCAACCACTATTGGTCGACATGCATTAGGTTGACATGGACAGAAGGTTTTTACAATTTTTTTTCATACTTTACCATCCACATGGACTACAATTGGGAATAGTAACCTGTGCCAAATGCAGTGGAATGAGGCACCTTGCCTGCAGCAAGGCGGGGGAAGCGAGCCATCCAAGGGGACGTGGTGCACTAGTTGAGGTTCCTGGTTATTTTACAGAAAAAACAACACCAATTTAAAAAACAAACAAACTGATGTCAACCTTTTCCTGTATTGACCTTTTCCATGTTGACCTTTTCACCAAGTTAACCCTTTTCCTATGTCGACCTTGTGCATGTCAACCTCTTGAGGTCGACCTTGACACTGTCGACCTTTTTCAGGTCAACCCATTGATCTATAACCCATTAAAAAGTTTGATAAATATATGTGACTGTAATAGTGCCTCTGTGATTTCTTTTCAAAGTAGCTTGCCAATTATACTGTTTGAAATTAGAATTCTATCCGTGCAGTATGTGTGATAAACACATTTTACACGATTGATGACCAAAGGTTAAACCAATCTGAACAAGGCTGTAACTATGGGTGTGGAGTGATGCCGCTGCCCGGAGGGCAGGGCTCTGGGGACAGCACCATTGCTACCTCACGGTCCCTGCATCTGGCTAGCAGGGTGCAGTACCAGCCAGTATCGATGCTGCTGCAGTGCCGTTCAGTGTCCTTTGAATGCTCTAGAAATACACAATGCAGCCTGTACTGCCCCCTGAAACATCCTGTTCCTCCCGACAAACCTGCCCACACGGCATGACACCATGCGCTCAGGGGGCATGGCCACCGCGGAGTATTGTTCACGCTAGTCTGTTTTAGCAGGGTGCCGAGTCCTGCCCGATTTTTAAAGGGCAAAATGCACCCTGCCCATTCAGCAGTGCCCTACTAAAACTGCCTGCCGTGCCGCCATCGCCACTGCACGAATAGATGCTGTGCACACGCACGTGACATCTATTTACAGGAAAGGGAGCACTTGGGGGAAGCCCAGCCACGTACCCATCACTGATGCTGACAGCTTGAGCACTCCCCCTGTAGTGCTGTGGAGGGCCAGCTAGCCACGCCCCCTTTCCGCACATGTGCACAGAGTACCCCTGCGCCCTGCTGGCCCAGAACCCTGGAGGGAATACTAACAAATCATAATAAAACCCTGTTATGTTGCTAATTCTGAATGATGAGACTACCCAATTTTACACTGTTAAATCATGTATATCATTAGCACTTGCCCTTTGCAGTTAGGTTGCCCTTTCTAATATACTCTAATTTAAAGTTACAGTATGAGAAATGAGAGAACCTCAGTTGCAGCAAGATGTGCTACCCTTTAAGTACAGGCTGCTCAAAGTCTGCAGTGAAAATAAAAGATAAAATATATAATAATAGTAGTAATACATAATAAGTAACATACTCTCCATACCAAAACTTGTTTATTAATGTGAACCACCAGCTCTTCTGTAAGGTCTACAAATATTTAACTACAAAAATTCGTACTTGACACAAACTAGAAAAAATCTCCTGCAAAAATAAGATTGTTCAATTTATTCAAATCTCCTTGATGATAAACTACAACACAGTTGTAAACAATCCAAATTTGTATACGAGAAAAACAAGAGAGAATAATCCTAATTGCTCTCTGTGTTTTTTGCAAACCTATACTTATTTATGCCAAAAGACAATGAAGTTGACTCCTTGTCTGATGGTAAAGTGACACTTACAATAACCAGATACAAGTATTTGTCAGTGCATTGTAGCAAATAAAATTAATGCTATATATTAATCAAAATATTGTGCTGACCGATATGATAAATGAAGGGTATTTTACAAACCACGAGTTCAAGTTTTATTGGCCACATATCTGTCGGATGTCCTCAGATAAATGAAATATAATGTCTGTGTTGTGTCAATTGCATTTTTTGTAATTGAATTCTACATTAATGAGAAACTCTTAAACATATGCCTGTTAATTATTTAACAGAATACAGTTTGGGTTACTGTCACTCTACAAAGTGCCAGACTGGATCAGCAATCAGAAAAATACTTTACAAATAAGAAAATGTTATATGAATTTGTATTATATATTTAATATGACGCCATCAATTCACCTTGGAAGTTCCACCATGGCTTGCGCGCTTATACGGTTTTAGCGCCAAAAGCAACTTTATTAACATGCTATAGTGGCCGTTAATGAGCTAAAATAGGCTTTTCCACTTATTTTGTTTGCAAACTAACAAGGTGCAAGCAGGAATAAGCAACGGCGGCTCTACCATGAGTGACGGTTAGAGTGGAGCCTTTAATGTTTGGCACTTTGGGGGTTATTCAGAGATGGACGCAGATCTTGCTTCCCGCAGTAAGATCTGCGTCCATCTCCTCATATGCTAGGGGCTGCCCAGCACTGGGCAATGCCGCCCAGCATGTGTGGGGCCACCTCACGAAGCAGCCGCAATTTAATTGCGGTTGCATCAATTTAAGGTCAACCCCTGCCTGTGCAGTCAGGCTGCGCAGGCAGGGGGTCCGCTGCCATTTTTTTTATTGGAGCAGCTGTGTGTGACGCCACACAGCCGCCCCGAAAATGCTAGTGACATGCCCCTGTTTCGACCACCACGCCCCCACAACATCGTCCCCCAAACGCCTACTGCTGTCAATCACCTTGCGGCCCAGGGGGAGACGGAGGAGAAGGGTCACGCAAGTGCAATGTGGCCAGTGCACGCGCACAGACCAGATGGACGTGGCCACTGCGTACAGACGTACGGCCGCTGCATATAGACGCACGGCTGCATCGGCTCCTTCGTGTATAATCAGTATTGTACAAAGCTTCCTAAGGAGGATGGGATATGATAAAGTGCACGGTGAAAGACATTGAACAGAAAAGCTGTTTGTCAAGAATGCACATGAACTGAGATTCCCATCATTATTAGTGTGTCTGAAATAAATGCTGTTTAATGACTCTTCTTTGCCCACAGTGGCCTAGCAGTAATAACTGCCACAAATATAACTGAAAGGGAGCATGTGTCTTTGGGAGGGACATTTACTGTATATCCTGATTCCCATATTCTGCATTTACAAAGCTTAGGTAAGGCATACTAATATGATCTGGAACAATTAAATAGGTATGTGCAGCAGGAAAAAATAGACATACATGATTGGTTTTTGTATTTGCCATATTTTAGAACTAGAAATGTTTTTCTACAACCTGTTCCTTCAAATGCGTTGCCCAGTGAAATAAGTGTGGGTTTAGTGCTGCCAATTGATGATACCAAGGAACCATGGTTATTTTATATTCTGAATACTGCCACTTTCACTCCATTGGAGGGTGGTGGGAGGAGACTATTTTTTAGTGTTCTATGTTATCGTGACACATGTAACTACTGACGGCATAATGTAACCAAATTGTGGATCATTGTACATTCTGGTTAGACAGAGACATAGGGGTCTATGGGGCCTATGGACTAAGCCTTGGCAAGAGATAAAGTGGACGGAGATAAGATACCAGCCAATTAGCTCCTGCCATGTTAAAGGCTAAAGCTGTGTTTGAAAAATGAAAGTTAGGATCTGGGTGGTTGCTATTTTCTATCGCTCCAAGGCTTAGTACATAGACCCCGTGTAATCTTTTCTCGCCCCCTATTATGAACACATAGGCCAGGATCTTATGAAGTCAGAGTTCGGCCAGCATCCCGCACAGCCACTGAACTCGGACTTCATTACATCCTGGGCCAAGAAGACGTTCTGATCAACAGAACACACTACCAGCAGACCAATGCAGTGCAAAGAGCTCACACTCCAGCACGTACGTTTATTTTTATTAATCATTTAATTTAGTGGTTTTGTGTGAAGAGGTAAATAAGTTAGTGATGTAATTAGTTTGTACTTTCTATACCTTCGTTTCTACATATATTGATTTCTGTCTTTTCAATTAGTGACTAGCTAAATTATTGCTTTAATATTAATATATTTAATACACCATTAATCACACCTAAAATGTGTGTACGGAATATTAGAGATCCTTCTGTAGGTTTCAGCAGCTTAAATTACATCTAAAGTTAAAAGTACCTGGCCTATGTATGGGTTTTTTTAACTGACCAATGGCATAATCCTGTCTTTATTTATATTGAAATTACAATTAAATCATATTATACCATGTTCCGTGGTTAGAACGTAGAAGGAGTTTACACCTTAAGTCTGCATAAAATACACAGTATGCTACGTGCATATGTGCACCTATCCAGCAACTGAGAACCCTTGGAACATGTATAGAAATGGTTGTTAGTGACTATATAACAGCTGTGGAATCAAAGTTATAAAAGACATTTTGAAGTACACTAAAGTTGGCCATATAACGTAAGATCATCTTTCCAACCAACCAATTAGTTGGCTGGTTTGAATAAAAATCTGGTACTATACGGGAGCAAATAACATTTGACCAAATGCTCCCAAATGCGCCCCCCCCCCCAAAAAAAAAAAAAAAAAAACATGTAATTTGCTGCCACACATTATTGGATTTTTGTTCCAGCCAACTAGTTTCATGGCTGTAAAGATCATGTTAAGGTTATGGTCAGCTTAAGTCAAGATATGGAGTTCTTTCATGTACTGCATTTAGTTTATAATAAGTTAGATATATATAAAGCAAGGATGCAATACATAATTGCTATATATTTTAATGATAAAATATACATACAGTAATTGTACAAGTGTTGATATCTGGTAAATAAGCTGCTTACATGACCCTTGCTTTTGAGCTTAAAGATTTCATTTTAATAGAATTCCATTAGAATTTATGTGCCAAGCCTTCCAAGTCCTATAAGATAGCCTTCCAGGCTTGCTAGGTCAGGTGTTGCATGCAGAATGGGCTGGATCATGTGAGCTGTTGATGATTCAACAACAAATACAAATAAACTCAAAGGGCTATATTTACAAAGCAAGAACGCTTGTAAACTGCCACTTCTCAGCGGGTCTGAGGTAAAAATTTAAAGTGGCACTAAAATTCAGGGGAATATTTAATTGGCCACAAGGTTTTTGTGGTAAATATTGCAGCACAACCAATTTTTAATTACCGCAGGTATGCATGCTCCCGTTATTCACGGTATGCAATTGAAAAAAACATAGGTTGCACGATTTTTACAGCAAAAAACTATGGAGGAGGGGGTGCAGGGTAAGGGGGTGCAGGGTGAGGGGCATTATAGGAGAGCAGATGTGCGGGGAGAAAGGGATGCAGGGTGAGAGGTAATGGAGGGCAGTGTGCGGGAAGGGAGTGCATAGTAAAGGGTAGTGTAGGAGAGTGTTGTGTGAGGAAGGGGTACATGATGAGCAGTAGTGTATGAGAGCAGTGTATGCAGGGCGGAAGAGATGGAGTGTGAGAGGTAATGGAGTGCAGTGTGCAGGAAGGGAGTGCATAGTAAAGGCAGAGACAGAACTACCGCCAGTGCAACCAGTGCATTGCACTGGGGCCCGCCTCTTTCCAGGGGCCCAAAGCATGTAATGAGTCAAACTGACTCATTACATGCCGCTGTGTGCTGCGGGCAACCGCTGCCCGCAGCACACAGCCGCCTGAACAGAGAGGAGAGGAGCAGCAGTACGGAGGAGAAGGAGGAGGAGGGAGGTGGAGGAGGGAGCCGCAGCAGCGCTTTACTACTGGTTGAGGCGCTGCTGCTGCTGGCCCTCTGCTTCACTATAGGCTGTCTTCCGAGAACAGCCTATAGTGAAGCAGAGGGGCAGCAGCGCCTCAACCAATAACACAGCGCTGCTGCGGCTCCCTCCTCCACCTCCCTCCTCCTCCTTCTCTCCTGCCCGGGAATCGTGACCAGAAGCTGCACCGAGGAGCCTGAGCCAACGGAGAGGGTAAGTATAATTCATTCTTTCTTTTCTTTTCTTATCTTTCTTTTCTTTCTTTCTACAAAAAGGGGGACTGTCTGCCACAATGTGTAAAAAGGGGGAATCTGCCTGCCGCAATGTGTAAAAAGGGGGAATCTGCCTGACGCAATGTGTAAAAAGGGGGAATCTGCTTGCCGCAATGTGTAAAAAAGGGGAATCTGCTTGCCGCAATGTGTAAAAAGGGGCAATCTGCCTGCCGCAATGTGTAAAAAGGGGGATGCTGTCTGCCGTAATGTGTAACAAGGGCACGCTGTCTGCCGTAATGTGTAACAAGGGCACGCTGTCTGCCGTAATGTGTAACAAGGGCACGCTGTCTGCCGTAATGTGTAACAAGGGCACGCTGTCTGCCGTAATGTGTAACAAGGGCACGCTGTCTGCCGTAATGTGTAACAAGGGCACGCTGTCTGCCGTAATGTGTAACAAGGGCACGCTGTCTGCCGTAATGTGTAACAAGGGCACGCTGTCTGACGTAATGTGTAACAAGGGCACGCTGTCTGCCGTAATGTGTAACAAGGGCACACTGTCTGACGTAATGTGTAACAAGGGCACGCTGTCTGCCGTAATGTGTAACAAGGGCACGCTGTCTGCCGTAATGTGTAACAAGGGCACGCTGTCTGCCGTAATGTGTAACAAGGGCACGCTGTCTGCCGTAATGTGTAACAAGGGCACGCTGTCTGCCGTAATGTGTATCAAGGGCACGCTGTCTGCCGTAATGTGTAACAAGGGCACGCTGTCTGCCGTAATGTGTAATAAGGGCACGCTGTCTGCCGTAATGTGTAACAAGGGCACGCTGTCTGCCGTAATGTGTAACAAGGGCACGCTGTCTGTCGTAATGAGTAACAAGGGCATGCTGTCTGCCGTAATGTGTAACAAAGGCACGCTGTCTGACGTAATGTGTAACAAGGGCACGCTCGTAATGTGTAACAAGGGGACGCTGTCTGACATAATGTGTAACAAGGGGACGCTGTCTGCAGTTATGTGTAAAAAGGGCACGCTGTCTGCCGTTATGTGTAAAAAGGGCACGCTGTCTGCCATTATGTGTAAAAAGTTGTCAAAGTCGAAAAATATTGTAATGCATATACCCTGTACTAACCCCATGCACATGTCCGCTGCACGTGCACTCAGTCCGCCGTGCCTGCACATATCCGCAATTTGCGTAGGATCGCTCCTGCGATCTTGCGCGTGGTATGGGTATTTACGGAGGAGTTTGCGAGCGCGTAGAGGGTTTTTAGAACATTACATATTTAACCCAAATAGTGCATTTTGTACACATAGTTCCTCTACACCACATCAGTGAGTATCAACAGTTTAAACAGTTCCAGGACTAAGGGATTCGACTTTGCATGATAGGAAGGGTCAGATAAAGGTTAGAAGGTGATGTCTAGTATCCAGCTGTAGGGTATTTTAAGGGTAACATTCCGGTATTGGTTAGAGAAAGATCGCATGTTCCAGCGTATAGTTATGTGCAAAAGTAGAATATAGATATTAACTGTATTTACTGTATATTATGTATGCGGCGGGAATCCAGAGGATACCACCCACCAGAGCAGTTGGGGAAAGACATCGCCCATCTTTTCAAAACAACCTATGACCACTCCTGTAATGAAAAGACACATCTCAGTGTCCAATGGACAATGAGATTACAGTGACCATTGTATTATGTATGTAAGTTGTGTATAAAAAGACCGTTGTTGCCTGGCCGGTCAGAAGACTCTGAACGCTTTCTACCTGACAAGTGGAGGACCGGCCGGGTTGCGCTTGCGAACATTCTCACGTATGTACATTCTCTGTAGCCATTACTCTGTTTTAGATTTATCTTGTTAGCCTGTAGTGTATGATTTGTACTGTTTTACCTTTTGAAATAATCCACGGTGGCCTTAGAACCCTGTGGTTTCAACTACAAATCGGTGTTGTGTCTTCACTTTCCTGCAAGGGTTTAAAAGCATATTTAACTGTATAAGGTTTATAAGCATTGATAAGGTGTACGCACTGCGGGTACTTTATACCGTCAGCGCTACTTAAGGTTTAAGGTATAACATCGTTGCAGTACTTTGCTGCTAAGGGTTTAAAGTGTAATCATATCAATACATTGTATCACTAACAAGGTTTAAAGGTTATCAATTATGTGTGCGTGCGCTGTGCGTACTCTGTACACTCAGCGCGGCGTGTGGACGCCAAGTACGTACCACGTACGGGACTTTGTACGCAAATAGCGTACAAAGTGCGTAGCACGTGTATTCAGTCTAACGGCCATAGCGGCTCCACGGTAAAAGTGTATCTAGAGGTATAGCTTTATGGTTTAAGATAATATCGACATTATCAAAGTGTACGCTGTCTGCCGTTATTTGTAAAAAGTGTACGCTGTCTGCCGATATGTGTAACAAGGGCACGCTGTCTGCCGTTATGTGTAAAAAGGGGGACGCTGTCTGCCGTAATGTGTAAAAAGGGGACGCTGTCTGCTGTAATGTGTAAAAAGAGGAATCTGTCCGCCGTAAGGTGTAAAAGGGTCTCTACCTGGTGTAGTGGCGCTACTGTGCGGTGTAATTTGAATAATGGAGACTACTGTGCACCGTTTTATGAATTGGTATTATTTTGTGGCCACACCCCTTCCCCACGAAGCCACGCCACTATGTATTTTTGCTCGCGCCTACGGCGCGCACTGCCCCTGTTTTGCATGCAGGGGTGGGGCTCCGATGCCGTTTCTTGCACACAGTGCTAAAATGTCTAGTTACGGCACTGTTGCTAGGTATCCATTTCGCTGGCACTGAGCAGGTCCCCCTCACCAGATCCTCTCCAGGGGTGAGGGGGTGGACTTGGATGGGATGGGGAGCCCAAAGCATTTTGTCGCACCTGGGCCCACCGCTCGCTAGTTCCTCCACTGAGTAAAGGGTAGTGTAGGAGAGTGTTGTGTGGGGAGGGGGTACAGGATAAGCATGAGAGCAGTGTGTAGTGCATGAGAGCAGTGTGTGTGTGGAGGAAGAGATGGAGTGTGAGAGGTAATGGGGTACAGTGTGTAGGAAGGGGGTGCATAGTGAAGGGTAGTACAGGAGAGCGGTATGTGCGGAGGGGATGCAGGGTGAACGGTAGTGCATGAGAGCAGTGTGTGAGGGGAGGAAGAGATGGAGTGTGAGAGGTAATGAAGTACAGTGTGTGGGAAGGGGGTGCATAGTGAAGGGTAGTGCAGGAGAGCAGTGTGTGTGGGGTGAAAGAGATGGAGTGTGAGAGGTAATGGGGTACAGTGTGTGGGAAGGGGGTGCATAGTGAAGGGTAGTGTAGTAGAGCAGTGTGTGTGGAGGGGATGCAGGGTGAGCGGTAGTGCACGAGAGCAGTATGTGTGGGGAGGAAGAGATGGAGTGTGAGAGGTAATAGGGTGCAGTGTGTGGCAATGGGGTGCATAGTGAAGGGTAGTGCAGGAGAGCAGTGTGTGTGGGGTGAAAGAGATGGAGTGTGAGAGGTAATGGGATACAGTGTGTGGGAAGGGGATGCATAGTGAAGGGTAGTGTAGGAGAGCAGTGTGTGTGGAGGGGATGCAGGGTGAGCGGTAGTGCATGAGAGCAGTGTGTGTGGGGTGGAAGAAATGGAGTGTGAGAGGTAATGGGGTACAGTGTGTGGGAAGGGGGTGCATAGTGAAGGGTAGTGTAGGAGAGCGGTGTGTGCAGGGGGATGCAGGGTGAGCGGTAGTGTATGAGAGCAGTGTGTGTGGGGAGGAAGAGATGGAGTGTGAGAGTTAATGGAGTGCAGAGTGTGCGGGGAGGGTGTACAGGGTGAGGTATACCCACATGCATGTATACGTGGAAAAGAAAGAGCGTGGGAAGCACTACAATGCTGTTGGAAGGTGAAGAGATGACTTTAGCATGTCAGGGTGGTGGAGGAGGAGGAGGAGGAGGAGGAGGAGGAGGAGAGCACCGCCTGTAACTCTGCATAGTCCATACTTCCGTGTACACATTTTTGGTGCATGTGTAGTTTAAATTAATGTGAGATATGCTCCTCAAATTAGGACATGTTCTGCTCAGCGTCACTCACCAGGTCATTATTAGCACAAGTGTGAAGGCCACCCTAACAAAACTCAAATGATCTCAAATATAATCGCAAGATTTGATGAATGTTTTAGTATAAAGCTTATCCATAAGGAATCATCAGCCACATACTAAACTTTGTTGAGCTATTAACAAAACATTTCCTTATGGTTTGTATAACACTCCCTGCAAGAAAAGCCAGAAAAGCAGAAACTATATGATATATTCATTAAGAAAATAAAAATATCATAGTAGACTCCCACTTTTTCGGTAAGTCTCCCGCACCCACGGAAGAGTGTCCAGATCTCCTGCATCCCACCCACTTCCTAAATGGTGTGTGGGATGAGGAGATAACACCTGGTATTTGCAGCTCAGCAACGAGGGGGCAGGGCTAAATCATGCAAAATCGCATCATTTAGCTCCACCTCATGGCCGTGGACTTGTTGGGGCCTAGCGACGTGACCCTTGAAGTGGCTCACGGGGTCTTCTCTTAAGGCTTCTCCCAGAGATGAGACAAAAAGATTTTAAACCTACCGGTAAATCTTTTTCTCCTAGTCTGTAGAGGATGCTGGGGACTCCGTAAGGACCATGGGGTATAGACGGGCTCCGCAGGAGACATGGGCACTATAAAGAACTTTAGAATGGGTGTGCACTGGCTCCTCCCTCTATGCCCCTCCTCCAGACCTGAGTTAGAGAAACTGTGCCCAGAGGAGACGGACAGTACGAGGAAAGGCTTTTTGTTAATCTAAGGCAGGGTTGGGGAACCTTTTTTCTACCAAGAGCCATTTGGATATTTATAAAATTCTTCGGGGGCCATACAAAATTTATCAACTTAGAAATGAGCCTGCCCCCAGTACTTATTCCCCAGTAGATATGCCTCCAGTAGATATGCCCCCAGTCACTTGTTATGCCCCATTAGATATGCCCCCTAGTAGTGACGCTTTCACACACATTAAAAGAAAAAAACTCCACAATACTCACCAGCCCCCCTCCTGCTTCCGGACCGTTGCCCTCCGCCTGGCCCGCTCGCACCTCAGAACTATGGGAGAGACGTCATGACATCTCTCCTATAGCACCGCACAGCCGCACACTGCCAGAGCCGGAAGCCGGAGCTCAGGAGTGAGCTCCTGCCTCCGGCTGCTGCTGAGGGGAAGAAGCCGGGCGACTGCTAGTAACAAAATCTCAGTGGGCGACCGGCTAGGTGAGCCTGGCTGGGCCGGATCAAGTGGCTCTGCGGGCCTTATACGGCCCTCGGGCCTGAGGTTCCCCACCCCTGATCTAAGGGCAAGATTCATACCAGCCCACACCATCCACACCGTATAACATGGAATATACGAACCAGTTAACAGTATGTAACAAAACAGCATCAGCCCGAGACTGATCAAAACTGTAACATAACCCTTATGTAAGCAAAAACTATATACAAGTCTTGCAGAAGATAGTCCGCACTGGGACGGGTGCCCAGCATCCTCTACGGACTAGGAGAAAAAGATTTACCGGTAGGTTTAAAATCTTATTTTCTCTTACGTCCTAGAGGATGCTGGGGACTCCGTAAGGACCATGGGGTCTATACCAAAGCTCCAGACCGGGCGGGAGAGTGCGGATGACTCTGCAGCACCGATTTAGCAAACATGAGGTCCTCATCAGCCAGGGTATCAAACTTGTAGAATTTGGCAAAAGTGTTTGACCCCGACCAAGTCGCCGCTCGGCAAAGTTGTAATGCCGAGACGCCTCGGGCAGCCGCCAAGAAGAGCCCACCTTCCAAGTGGAATGGGTCTTAACCGAATTTGGTAACGGCAATCCAGCCATAGAATGAGCCTGCTGAATCGTGTTACAGATCCAGAGAGCAATAGTCTGCTTAGAAGCAGGAGCGCCAACCTTGTTGGCTGCATACAGGACAAACAGAGCCTCTGTTTTCCTAACCCGAGCCGTCCGGGCTACATAAATTTTCAAGGCCCTGACTACATCAAGGGACTTGGAATCCTCCAAGTCCCCCATAGCCACAGGCACCACAATAGGTTGGTTCATATGAAACGAAGAAACCACCTTAGGCAAAAATTGAGGACGAGTCCTCAATTCTGCTCTATCCACATGGAAAATCAGATAGGGGCTCTTGTGAGACAAGGCCGCCAATTCGGACACCCGCCTTGCAGATGCCAAGGCCAACAACATGACCACCTTCCAAGTGAGAAATTTTAATTCCACTGTTTGAAGAGGTTCAAACCAGTGAGATTTTAAGAACTGTAACACCACGTTAAGGTCCCATGGTGCCACTGGAGGCACAAAAGGAGGCTGGATATGCAGCACTCCCTTTACAAAAGTCTGGACTTCCGGGAGAGAAGCCAATTCTTTCTGAAAGAAAATTGATAGGGCCGAAATCTGTACCTTAATGGAGCCTAATTTCAGGCCCATATCCACTCCTGTCTGCAGAAAGTGGAGAAAACGGCCCAGATGGAAATCTTTCGCAGGAGCATTCTTGGCCTCACACCAAGATACATACTTTCTGCAGATACGGTGATAATGCTTCGCCGTCACCACCTTCCTAGCCCTTATCAGAGTAGGGATGACTTCTTCCGGAATGCCTTTTCCAGCTAGGATTTGGTGTTCAACCGCCATGCCGTCAAACGTAACCGCGGTAAGTCTTGGAACACGCAGGGCCCCTGTTGCAACAGGTCCTCCCTGAGAGGAAGAGGCCATGGATCTTCTGTGAGCATTCCCTGAAGATCTGAATACCAGGCCCTTCGAGGCCAATCGGGAACAATGAGTATTGTCTGCACTCTTTTTCGTCTTATGATTCTCAATATCTTTGAGATGAGTGGAAGAGGAGGAAACACATAGACCGACCGAAACACCCACGGTGTCACTAGGGCGTCCACCGCTACTGCCTGAGGGTCCCTTGACCTGGCACAATACCTCCGAAGCTTCTTGTTGAGGCGTGACGCCATCATGTCTATTTGAGGAAGTCCCCAACGACTTGTTATCTCTGCAAAAACTTCTTGATGAAGTCCACACTCTCCTGGATGGAGATCGTGTCTGCTGATGAAGTCTGCTTCCCAGTTTTCCACTCCCGGAATGAAGACTGCTGTCAAAGCGCTTACATGATTTTCAGCCCTGGTGGCTTCCGCCATTGCCACTCTGCTCCTTGTTCCGCCTTGTCGGTTTACATGAGCCACGGCTGTGACGTTGTCTGACTGAATCAGAACCGGTAGGCCGCGAAAAAGATTCTCCGCTTTACGCAGGCCGTTGTATATGGCCCTCAATTCCAGTATGTTGATGTGTAGACAAGCCTCCTGGCTTGACCATAGTCCCTGAAATTTTTTTCCATGCGTGACTGCTCCCCATCCTCGGAGGCTCGCGTCCGTGGTCACCAGAACCCAGTCCTGAATGCCGAACCTGCGACCCTCTAGAAGGTGAGCACTCTGCAGCCACCACAGGAGAGACACCCTGGCCCTTGGGGACAGGATGATTTTCTGATGAATGTGAAGATGGGACCCGGACCATTTGTCCAGAAGATCCCACTGAAAAGTCCTCACATGAAACCTACCGAAGGGGATGGCCTCGTAGGACGCCACCATTTTCCCCAGTACTCGAGTGCATTGATGAACTGACACCCTTTTCGGTTCCAACAGGTCTCTGACCATGTTCTGGAGTTCCTGGGCTTTTTCCATCGGGAGAAAAACCCTCTTTCGTTCTGTGTCCAGAATCATGCCCAAGAAAGATAGCCGAGTCGTTGGAACCAACTGTGACTTCGGCAGATTGAGAATCCAGCCATGTTGCTGCAGCACTCTCAGGGAGAGCGACACGCTTTTCAGCAACTGTTCTCTCGATCTCGCTTTTATCAGGAGATCGTCCAAGTACGGGATAATTGTGACTCCCTGCCGGCGCAGGAGCACCATCATTTCCGCCATTACCTTGGTGAAAATCCTCGGGGCCGTGGAAAGCCCAAACGGCAACTTCTGAAACTGGTAATGACATTCCTGTACAGCGAATCTCAGGTACGCCTGATGAAGCGGATATATGGGGACATGAAGGTATGCATCCTTTATGTCTAGTGACACCATAAAATCCCCCCCTTCCAGGCTGGAGATAACTGCCCGGAGCGATTCCATCTTGAATTTGAACTTTTTCAAGTACAGGTTTAGGGATTTTAAATTTACAAAGGGTCTGACCAAGCCATCCGGTTTCGGGACCACAAACAGGGTTGAATAGTACCCCTGCCCCTGTTGAAGTAGGGGAACCTTGACAACCACTTGTTGTTGACATAGTTTTTGAATAGCAGCTAAAACTATCTCCCTTTCTGGGGAAGAAGCTGGTAAGGCCGATTTGAAAAACCGGCGAGGAGGCACTTCTTCGAATTCCAGTTTGTAACCTTGGGACACAATTTCCAATGCCCAAGGATCCACCTCTGACCGAACCCAGACGTGGCTGAAGAGTCGAAGACGTGCCCCCACCGACGCAGACTCCCTCAGTGGAGCACCAGCGTCATGCGGTGGATTTCGTAGAAGCCGGGGAGGACTTCTGCTCCTGGGAACTAGCCGTAGCAGGCAGCTTTTTCCCTCTTACCTTACCTCTGGCGAGGAAGGAAGAGCCCCGACCTCTTCTGGACATATGCGACCGAAAGGACTGCATCTGATATTGCGGCGTTTTCTTTTGCTGTGGGGAAACATAAGGTAAAAAGGTAGATTTGCCCGCGGTAGCTGTGGAAACCAGGTCCGCGAGACCTTCCCCAAATAAATCCTCACCTTTGTAAGGCAAAACTTCCATATGCTTCTTTGAGTCAGCATCACCCGACCATTGGCGGCTCCACAGGGCTCGCCTAGCAGAAATCGCCATGGCGTTGGCTCTCGAACCTAGCAGACCAACGTCTCGCTGAGCGTCTCTCATATATAAGACTGCGTCTTTAATGTGCCCTAAGGTCAATAAAATGGTATCCCTATCCAGGGTATCAATGTCAGCTGACAAGGTATCCGTCCAAGCCGCAACAGCGCTACAAACCCCAGCCGACGCTATTGTCGGTCTGAGCAAGGCCCCCGCATGTGTATAAATAGATTTTAAGGTAGTTTCCTGTCTGCGATCAGCAGGATCCTTGAGGGCGGCCGTATCTTTATTGCAATAATCATATAATGAATACTTTTGGCCACCCTTAGGTGTAACCTCGCATCATCGTAGTCGACACTGGAATCAGAATCCGTGTCGGTATCAGTGTCTGCTACTTGGGACAGGGGACGTTTCTGAGACCCTGAAGGGCCCTGTGACACAGCCAAAGCCATGGATTGACTCCCTGTTCTATCCCTGGACTCTGCTTTGTCCAACCTCTGATGTAATAAAGACACATTTGCATTTAAAACATTCAGCATATCCATCCAATCATGTGTCGGCGTTGCCGACGGAGACACCACAATCATCTGCTCCACCTCCTCCTTGGATGAGCCTTCCGCTTCAGACATGCCGACACACGCGTACCGACACCCCCTCACACTCAGGGATATATCCATATGGAGACAGTTCCCCAAAAAGGCCCTTTGGAGAGACAGAGATAGAGAGTATGCCAGCACACACCCAGCACCAACTGACACTGGAAACCAAATTCCCAGACAAAGCAGCGCTTTTATATAAAAATAGAATTATACACCCACTGCGCCAATAAAAAGTGCCCCCCCCCCCCCCTCTTTTTTGCCCTCTGTCACCGTGTTCAGCAGGGGACAGTCCGGGGAGCCAGCTTCCCTGCAGTGTGCTGTGGAGAAAATGGCGCTGGTTAGTGCTGGAGGATCAAGCTCCGCCCCCTCAGCGGCGGGCTTCGGTCCCGCTCAAATTTTCTATACTGGCGGGGGATTCTATAATATAGTGCCTCCGCAGCCTCTATATATATTATTAGTCCCAAGAGGTTTATAATTGCTGCCCAGGGCGCCCCCCCTGCGCCCTGCACCCTTCAGTGCCCGCTGTGTGTGTTGTGTGTGGGAGCAATGGCGCGCAGCGTTACCTCAGAGAAGATCTGAAGTCTTCAGCCGCCTTTGAAGTCTTCTTTCTTCTTATACTCACCCGGCTTCTATCTTCCGGCTCTGTGAGGAGGACGGCGGCGCTGCTCCGGGACGAACGGCGAGGGTGAGACCTGCGTTCCGACCCTCTGGAGCTAATGGTGTCCAGTAGCCTAAGAAGCAGAGCCTATCATTTAAGTAGGTCTGCTTCTCTCTCCTCAGTCCCACGATGCAGGGAGCCTGTTGCCAGCAGTGCTCCCTGAAAATAATAAACCTAACAAAAGCTTTTTCAGAGAAACTCAGGAGAGCTCCCCTGCAGTGCATCCAGTCTCCACTGGGCACAGGAATCAACTGAGGTCTGGAGGAGGGGCATAGAGGGAGGAGCCAGTGCACACCCATTCTAAAGTTCTTTATAGTGCCCATGTCTCCTGCGGAGCACGTCTATACCCCATGGTCCTTACGGAGTCCCCAGCATCCTCTAGGACGTAAGAGAAATTAAAAAGTAGATGAGTATGGTTTATCGGTCATGCAGGTTTGGCACTAATAACATTAATTTTAAAGATTATTGGAATGAAGTTTTTAACAGACATCGTGGTTTTGAGAAACCTGTCTTCCTCCCTTTACGCACTTCCTGCTACGGTAAGTAAAATATAATTCATTATTGTTGGCCCGTACCTGTGGGCTAAGCAATCTCATATCATGATTCAGAGAACCAGGAGTTTGTACTGTAAACCAGTGATTCTCAAATTGGGAGCCATGACACCCTAGGGGCAAGGACAGCGACAGGGGGGTCAAAGGGGACACCTGTACCAGGCCCCAAGGATCAGAGGGGCCCCAAGTATACGCCACTTAGTGTCCGGCAGGGATGTGAGCAGTCTTGTCCAAATAGGGCAGCAAGCTGTAGGTGGTGTGGGCGCAGCCTCACAGTGACAGGAGCCTCTTACACAGTGACTGTGAGGCACGAGTGTGCGCCCGCCCTTCCAGTTTCAGCTCTGCTGCAGGCAGTTATGGGACATGTAAGCAGCTCCACTGGACAGGATTCCTGTGCCCTGCGCAGGCCTCTTCTGGTGAGGTGTGAGGGCCATATTGTACCTGCTGTGCGGTGTGAGGGTTTGGATACTGGCGAGTGCAGCGCAGGTGAGTCTTCCCCCTGGGTAAGAGTGGTTTGGTGAGGGCATACAGGGGTTTGGAATGGGGTGGGGGAGCTGAGAATCAGCATGGAGTTATTGGGGATAGACAGACCGTGGTATATGTGGAAGAGGAAGAAGAGATATACATATTTATATATGTGTATACTGTAGATAAATAAATATATTTATTTAATAACAGTTGATTATATATCGCAGCAAATTCCGTTGCGCTTTAATATACACACATATATATATATATATATATATATAAATATTCTGAGGGGGCCCCAGAGATATCACTGTACCGGGCCCCAAGATTTCTGTTGCCATCCCTGCCTAGGGGTGCTGCAGGGCACTTGAAGGGTGCCATGGGTTGGTGGTGCAGGACACTGGCGTATTTATAATGCACAATTTACTTAATTTAATAACTGTCTTCAGAAGTCCTCAATAAGAAACTTTTGGCCTAGGGGTGGAGTGAAAAATAAAATGCTGATACTCTAGGGTTCCGTCATTTAAAAAAGTTTACCCAAGGTTTATACTAACATTTCCTCAATTAAAAAAAATTCTCAGGATCACTATTCATAATGTAATAATTACTAGTGAATATTTAATTCCTCCCCGCAAGTGGCTCTTATAAATGCATGTGAATACAAAAGAATAACAGAAGATACTAAATATGAAGCATATTTATATGCTGTGTTCAGATATCAATTCAGTATAATCACAGTATTCCAATATATGTTAAATGAATATCTCTGGTGAAGGAAGTATCATTTCCTTGGAAGGAACTGAAATATTATTGAATATAATGAATGATTGTTACTCTCAGCAGATCCTAGTGACGTATGTAGTCTTGTAATTAAATTATGATTTCATATAGAATTTCCTGCCTTCTAACAGACTCATGTACAAAGAAACCAACACTACAACACAGGCATAAAAACATATTACAACATAACCTCAGTGTTTTAGTTGAACTTGGAAGGAACTGAATGTTGGAGATCCTTGCAGATGTGGAGGTGGATTCAGACAGGTCTATATTGTTTTGTTTTTTTCTCTTGTGAGTATGTTTTAATAGGATATCCCTTTAGACCCTCCCCTTTTGAATAAAAATGTATATTGTTTTATGATATTGTACCATAGTGAATTTATACGTTTATTGTAGTAAAAAAAAAACACTACAAGCTCTCTATCCTCTTATTTTTAGGAATTCTTTAACTTTGATCTGGAGATGGTTTAAGAACAATTTGGTCTTGTCATTTAAGTTTGCACTGAAATCTAGACATATTTACTTCTGTTACTGCTAACTGACTTTAGGCCAGTATAATTAATATCTCTGTTAAGCATTTAGACATGTTCTATGTATTTTAATGTGTTGTTTTATTGACATACAGTAAGTGCATGCTGTGCTTTGCAGGTCATTGCCTAGGTGATGGCTACACTGTAGTGGTGGCACGCCACCTTAGAGAGTCAGTCGGACGTCTGTGCGGCGCACACACAGCGACATCATCGCGACCCCTGCCAGGGTGCTATTCACAGCAGGAAAGGCACTGGGTGATTGTACATGTTATTTAAGGTAGGTTTATTTTTTGTTTCATAAGAAACGTCCTGACGAAGGAGGACTGTGCTCCTCTGAAACGTTGACAGCAGAGATATGTACACTTGAGTAATTGTTGACAAAATCTCCTATGAGAACCATTTGCTCCCCTGATGAGGCTTTTGTAATATTTGGCTTCGGCACAAGGAGCAGCTGCTAATTATACATGCACACATACGTACGCAACTACGCACACTAATTCTCTGCAGTTTAAGGGCCTAATTCAGCATGGATCGCAAAATCTAAATCTTTCTCTAATGGGCAAAACCATGTGCTGTAAAGGCGGGGCAGATGTAACATGTGCAGAGAGAGTTAGATTTGGATGGGATGTGTTCAAACTGAAATCTAAATTGCAGTGTAAAAATAAAGCAGCCAGTATTTACCCTGCACAGAAACAATATAACCCACCCAAGTCTAACTCTCTTTGCACATGTTATATTTGCCCCACCTGCATTGCACACTGTCACTGTGCTCCTCTGTTCACCGCATCTCTGACTCCTCTGTTTGCTCCACGCTGGTGTGCCTGCATCCCCTATTCCCCATCTGTCTCATACTGGCTCACCTATCCCCAAACACATACCCGTTCCCTATGCCACAGAGCAGGGGTGCATGCACCGACCCTGCACTGTTCCAGTGTACAGAATGCTGGATGTCACGATCCTAGCGCAGCAATTCTCCAGATACGCCAATCTGAGAACGTTGCCCCGGAACACCTTTACTGATTACCTCAGAGTGTGGTAAATCCACACAGTAAGTGCCACCTGCAGAAGTACCAGTCGCTGCGTCTGCCAGGCTAAGCAACTTTTAGGGACCACGCCCAGGGCGAGCTTCTGCTCTCACCCACACACAAAGTTATTAATACGTCAAAATTTGGTAACCTGACCACTCGAGGGTTTGGGTTTGGAAAACACAAATTCCAGAAAAACAATTAAGATTTTTTAATCCAAGTAAAAACTTCAAAGCTTATTGTTACAGAAAAAAGAAAGTTACAAGAATATAGTAGTTGTAAATATTCACACACGTAAATACAACTACATTCTATGGTACAGATGTGTCCTCGTATGCTTATCCTTTCTGCAGCATATGGAGTAAGATGTGTGACATGACTTAGACACTCCTCCATAGGTAGTGACAGGGGTGGAACTGCTGGAGACAATGGAGTCAGTAGCCGTTGGGCACAAGCCCTGAAGGGGGCACCTCCTCCACCCATTGTCTCCCATTCTGTGTCTTAGCTGCTGTAACAGTGTAGCCTCCAAGCTGAGTGCATTAGCGACACTCCTGCTCTGTGACCTGGATTGGGTGCCCTGCTCTAGTTGCGGCCGTGAAGTGACATCCATCCGCACATGACCCTGACTGAAGAGATGATTCATCATGTGAGTATGCAAAAGATGGGCGGAAAGACGGTCACTCTGTGGATTCAGGGCAGGCACAACACACTAAGCAGAGTATGCAAAGCAGGGAGTCACCAAGCTGGAGAGGCACTCTCCCCACTCTGCTACCATGCTGACTGACAATGTGCCTGTTAAACTGTAACACAGGCAGCGGCACTGGCAGAGTGAACCGTGGCTCTTCTGGTGTCAACTACCTCCTCTCTCCTCCCCGCTGCACCTGTCAAGCTTTATGACAAGCAGCAGCAATGGCAGCATGAAGTGTGGCTCTTCAGTCACCAGGTGCTGATCTCCAGAATCAGATCTCTCCTTCACCTCTCCTTCCCGCTGCACCTATATGACAGACAGGCAGCAGCAGTGGCAAGCACTCCAGTATTCAGCACTGCACCCCCCCCCCCCTTATCCTCCTCTCCTGTGGACATTATGTGTAAGGGGCACTACTTCTGTGGGCATTGCGTGTAAGGGTCACTACTACTGTGAGAATTCTGTGTATAAGGTGCACTACTACTGTGGGCATTATGTGTAAGAGGCACGTCTACTGGGGGCATTATGTATATAAAGGGCCCTACTACTTTGGGCATTATGTGTAAAGGGCACTACGTGTAAGGGTCACTACTACTGTGAGCATTCTGTATATAAAGTGCACTACTACTGTGGGGAAGGAGGCTACAAATTTATACTTTGCAGGGGGGGGGGGGGCGCGCCGAACACTTTAGCACCGGCCCTGTGTGGATGGGAGTCAGGACAGCAAGGTGTCCACTGAGGAACTGCAGATAAGCAACAGTGGGCAGTCTGAGCCTGTGACTTGGGAAGTTAAATACAGAACACAATTACGGAGTCTTGAAAGTGCAAGCCCTTAAGAGGTGTTTGGGGGTGGAGCCATTCCATATTCCTGGGCAGACTGACATATTTAAAGTATTTCAGTAGTGAAATAATGTCTTTATGGTGTTTCTAAGATATATATATATATATATATATATATATATATATATATGCAGATGTCCAAGAAATAACAGCGGCACTCGAGGATTTGGGTGAAGTAATCAATTAGTATTCAAAAAGATGATTACATACAAGCCATATGTATCACATATATATGTGAACAAAAGAGGTAGTATAGCGCCACTTGTGAGGTTAGAGTCTCAGTAAAGAACCATATGAATATATTAGAAATTTCTATTATAAAAGCTTTTAAGCCCACGTAACCTTATAAAATGGTGTCAGCCTACCCCTAAAAATACAAAACTGCTATGGGTGGTCAATATAAGCCCAACGCGTTTCGTCTCAACAGACTTCTTCAAGGGGACCCCTTGAAGAAGTCTGTTGAGACGAAACGCGTTGGGTTAAATATTGACCACCCACTATTCACTAAGCTAAGTTTTGAATTCCTATCCTTTTAAGTGTATTATGGACAAAAATTGTTTATATATTTTTTATATTTTTGTTTTTAAAAAAACCTTTATTGCAAACTGTTTTACTCTCATATATATTAAAAGTATTTTTATAAATTTTATAACTTTTTTGGCTTCTAATTTTAAGCTTTTAAAAACATAGTTTTTAGCCACACTTGTCGCCAGTACCCCTATCCCCCCCCGTTTATATATATATATATATATATATATATATATGTATATATTTATTTCCGCTCTTCGTCTGTGCTGGCATCTTCTTGGGATTGTGGGAGTAATTCAAACTTGATCGTAGATATCCTAAATTTAGCACATCTACGATCACTTTCACAGACATGTGGGCGGATTCCCAGCACAGGGCTAGTCTGCCCCGCATGTCTGGCTCTGCCCCCCACCCCGCACATGTACAAAAGCATCGCACGGTGGTGCTTTTGTACCTGAAGAGTAGCTTCTGACCAGCGCAGCTCCTGCGCGCTGGCAGGGAGCTACCTGTCACTCTTCGGGTCACAGCGGCTGCGTGCGACGTCACGTAGCCGCCACGGCCCGCCTCCTGCACAGTCCGAGCATGCCTGCGTTGCCTGGATCGTTCCACTAAAACGACGGCCCAACGCCGGTGGCCCGTCCACTCGCACCCATCGAACGCCTCTGCCTGTCAATCATGCAGAGGCTATAGCTGGGCTGAGATGCCGATCGCATCTCTGGCATGCGCCAGCGCACTGCGGTGCCTGCGCACGCGCAGTTCAGACCTGATCACCCACTGTGCGAAAATGCTCAGCAGCGATCAGGTCTGAGCCCCCGTGCTCGCAAGTATTACGTATTTGTGGTTCACTCAGATTTACAGCATTGTCTTTGCTGACTCTGTATTGGTTTCCCTGTACTGTGTGTTATTGTCCTGTGCTGGCCAAATAGGGTGCAGGTTCCATGGCTGGAATTCGGGGTTAGGTTGTTCTCTGTACACCCCGATGCCCAGTGCTGTAAAACCTGCTCTGCCTTTCTGTTCTGAGTTCCTCATTGGGTTCCAGGGCCAGGTTGTATGTCAGAGCAGTACCAGGGATATAGCTTCCTTAAGTTATTCCCTCACATTAGACTTTGATTCTTGATTTGAGTCCTGGTTCCATTTTACTAGCATTATGCTGCTTTGAGTTTCAGGGGGTCACCTTACTTCTGGAGTGTGTCTCTAGCCTAGCTGGCCTTTGCTGGTCACTAGCCTAGGGGCGGTCTGGAGACCTGGCTGATTCCTCTGGCTCAGTATCCTTGCATATCATCAGTTTGTGGTTTCTATGTCTCACTAGGGTGCCTAATCTCCAGTTAACGTATGAGTCAGAGTAACATCAAGATTCCATTTTCTGTACGTCTCAGCTCATATCCAGGATTCCGAACTAGATCTAAAGAATCCAAGAACTGTGATAGGAGGCAGAGAGTGAATGCCAGGGAAAAGCAGCAGTGCTGGCAGGGGAGGAGAGAAGTGACCACCAGGGAGGTGCAAAACTGCTTGGCTGGGAGGTAGAGAGTGACCACCAGTGAGCTGCAGCACTGCTGGCCAGGGAGGAGGGGAGTGACCTCCAGGGAGCTGCAGGATTGCTGGCTGCAGAGAAGGGCAATGACCTTTTGCAAGTTGTACATGGCTGGTGAGTGGCTCTATTTAGTTTCATTACAATGTACCCCTCCTAAAATATTGTTATTAAGTGAGGGCACTATGAATTGCAGATGCTCTTATGCGGCACACTGTAAAGAAGAGGTACTCCTGTGTGACACACTACAAATTAGGAGTCAGGAAATGGGCACATGTCAGTCTTATGGCATGTTGAGAGGTCTGAGGGGCATAGAAGGGGCCTGTGTGGTCTACGAGTTTTCATATATTTTGGTTGGGTACGATTATCTGGCCTTTAAACTTTAAGATGGCTCTTAGATTTTACTAAAAATCAGCCCCAGATATTCTGATTGATATTGTTAATATCAGAAACACATGGTTTTTCCCATGTTTAAGAGTCTCTGCTGAACAGGAAATAAATGAAAAAATAAATAATATAAAAATTAAGCTAATTTGGTACATTTTGTTCTTAAGCAGTTTCTCAAGAAACAGAATGTGAATATTAAATCCATTTAAAATGGATATTTTGTCATTATGAAAAAATTTACAAAACAACATTTTCTGTGATAGTGAAAGAGGTTATAAATATACAGAAACATGGTTAGAAAGTCCAATATTTAAATGTTACTTGAAGCATAAAACTACAACCAAAATGATGGCAAAATAAATAAAGTGAGAAACATTTACTTACCTCAATACCCCCAATAGCCATCCTGCAAGCCTCCCTAGTCACCTTAACCGAAGGCTCACAGAGAAGGGCAGGAACAATCCTGGCATTATACCTTCTGTGCGTGCCAAAGGCCTGCACACGCACATTAAAGAGGCGTGGGCCTTGCCATGTGGGGGCATGGCTACATATCACGGGGGTGCATTGCGCCCATCTGTGTTTTATGGGGGAATGCTGGGAGTAACAGGGGGGGTTACGAATTTTGGGGACCTTGACTTGTGCACCTCCCTTGTCTCACTGTTGCTGCTGAGCAGAGCACCGGGAGGCGGAGTTGTTTGGCCTGGCTTTTAGGGCAGACCAGGCACATCAGGCCAGCGACCAGTCCAGCTGTGGTGAAGGGAATATGACAACGCTGCTAGGAATTTGAAAAATAATTGCACACAGAGTATGAGAGATTAGCAGCTATTAGGAAACATGCCAGAAAGGAGAATTAGGATAGGGACATGGCCGTACCTAGGGGGGGGGGGGGGGGAGAGAGGGGGGCGCTAAGGGGGCATGCGCCCTGGGCGCCGGAATGAGGGGGGCGCTAGAGAGCAAGGATAGCCTGACCATTGCGCTTGGTATGTGCGACTGCGCTGCTGCAGCCACAGCCGTCTCAGTCAGTCCGCGGCAGCCAGTCACCTGCCGCCGACCTAATTTTGCACCAGTCCCGGCCGCCAGTCAGCTTCCGCCAGTCCCAAACCGCCAGTCAGCTTCCGCCAGGCCCGGCCGCCAGTCCCTGGCCGCAGGCACACAACGACAAGGCAGCAACACTGGGGCAGGAGGCAGCCCTCACACTGGGGGCTACCAAGCAGCAGATGAGCTGCTTCAGGTCACCAGGGAGCACAGCCAGTGGTCATCGCTGTCTGAGCACAATCAGGAGCTTCCCCTGGGACTTTAGTGGAGGCACTGGTGCGCCCATGTCCCAGCCAGCAGCACAGTTGTTGGGGGGCGCTAAATTACTGCCTTGCCCCGGGTGATGCGAATCCTAGTTTCGGCCCTGGTAGGGATGCAAGTATAATTTTCATTACACATTTATATAACCTAGCTCTATGCAAAGTTAAATATTTCATTTTGAATGGATTTATTCTTGAAATTTGTGTTGGGGATCCATTTACATAAACATCAATAAATGTTTTTACATTTTCATTCTGCTTAAGCCATGGCACAAAAACTATTTTGCTTTCCTGTTTTGTGTGTATTTACATTGGGGATGCACTCAGAAAGATGCACTCAGAATATCCACATTGATAATGTCAGTACCACAATATTGACAGTTATGATGTCAACACTGCTGAAATGTCAACAATGAACATGTCAGCATATGAAGAATGACGATATTCTGCAGTGTCCGGAGAGTCAGGCTACAGCATCGAAGGGTTAGGCTAAGGGAGAAGGGGGTTCTGGGTTTGGCACTAGGGGAACAGTTAGGCTAAAATAAGAATTTACTTACCGATAATTCTATTTCTCGGAGTCCGTAGTGGATGCTGGGGTTCCTGAAAGGACCATGGGGAATAGCGGCTCCGCAGGAGACAGGGCACAAAAAGTAAAGCTTTACGATCAGGTGGTGTGTACTGGCTCCTCCCCCTATGACCCTCCCCCAAGCCTCAGTTAGGTACTGTGCCCGGACGAGCGTACACAATAAGGAAGGATTTTGAATCCCGGGTAAGACTCATACCAGCCACACCAATCACACTGTACAACCTGTGATCTGAACCCAGTTAACAGTATGATAACAGCGGAGCCTCTGAAAAGATGGCTCACAACAATAATAACCCGATTTTTGTAACTATGTACAAGTATTGCAGACAATCCGCACTTGGGATGGGCGCCCAGCATCCACTACGGACTCCGAGAAATAGAATTATCGGTAAGTAAATTCTTATTTTCTCTATCGTCCTAGTGGATGCTGGGGTTCCTGAAAGGACCATGGGGATAATACCAAAGCTCCCAAACGGGCGGGAGAGTGCGGATGACTCTGCAGCACCGAATGAGAGAACTCCAGGTCCTCCTTAGCCAGGGTATCAAATTTGTAGGATTTTACAAACGTGTTTGCCCCTGACTAAATAACCGCTCGGCAAAGTTGTAAAGCCGAGACCCCTCGGGCAGCCGCCCAAGATGAGCCCACCTTCCTTGTGGAATGGGCATTTACATATTTTGGCTGTGGCAGGCCTGCCACAGAATGTGCAAGCTGAATTGTATTACACATCCAACTAGCAATAGTCTGCTTAGAAGCAAGAGCACCCAGTTTGTTGGGTGCATACAGGATAACAGCAAGTCAGTTTTCCTGACTCCAGCCGTCCTGGAACATATTTTCAGGGCCCTGACAACATCTAGCAACTTGGAGTCCTCCAAGTCCCTAGTAGGTGCAAGGCACCACAATAAGCTGGTTCAGGTGAAACACTGACACCACCTTAGGGAGAGAACTGGGGACGAGTCCGCAGCTCTGCCCTGTCCGAATGGACAAACAGATATGGGCTTTTTTGAGAAAAAAACACCAATTTGACACTCGCCTGGTCCAGGCCAGGGCCAAGAGCATGGTCACTTTTCATGTGAGATGCTTCAAATCCACAGATTTGACTGGTTTTAAACCAATGTGATTTGAGGAATCCCAGAACTACGTTGAGATCCCACAGTGCCACTGGAGGCACAAAAGGGGGTTGTATATGCAATACTCCCTTGACAAACTTCTGGACTTCAGGAACTGAAGCCAATTCTTTCTGGAAGAAAATCGACAGGGCCGAAATTTGAACCTTAATGGACCCCAATTTGCGGCCCATAGACACTCCTGTTTGCAGGAAATGCAGGAAACGACCGAGTTGAAATTTCTTTGTGGGGCCATCCTGGCCTCACACCACGCAACATATTTTCGCCACATGTGGTGATAATGTTGTGCGGTCACCTCCTTTCTGGCTTTGACCAGGGTAGGAATGACCTCTTCCGGAATGCCTTTTTCCCTTAGGATCCGGCGTTCCACCGCCATGCCGACAAACGCAGCTGCGGTAAGTCTTGGAACAGACATGGTACTTGCTGAAGCAAATCCCTTCTTAGCAGCCAGAGGCCATAAGACCTCTGTAAGCATCTCTTGAAGTTCCGGGTACCAAGTCCTTCTTGGCCAATCCGGAGCCATGAGTATAGTTCTTACTCCTCTACGTCTTATAATTCTCAGCACCTTAGGTATGAGAAGCAGAGGAGGGAACACATACACCGACTGGTACACCCACGGTGTTACCAGAACGTCCACAGCTATTGCCTGAGGGTCTCTTGACCTGGCGCAATACCTGTCCCGTTTTTTGTTCAGACGGGACGCCTTCATGTCCACCTTTGGTATTTCCCAACGGTTTACAATCATGTGGAAAAAACTTCCCGATGAAGTTTCCACTCTCCCGGGTGGAGGTCGTGCCTGCTGAGGAAGTCTGCTTCCCAGTTTCCATTCCCGGGATGAAACACTGCTGACAGTGCTATCACATGATTTTCCGCCCAGCGAAAAGTCCTTGCAGTTTTTGCCATTGCCCTCCTGCTTCTTGTGTCGCCCTGTCTGTTTACGTGGGCGACTGCCGTGATGTTTTTCCCACTGGATCAATACCGGCTGACCTTGAAGCAGAGGTCTTGCTAAGCTTAGAGCATTATAAATTTACCCTTAGCTCCAGTATATTTATGTGGAGAAAAGTCTCCAGACTTGATCACACTCCCTGGAAATTTTTTCCTTGTGTGACTGCTCCCCAGCCTCTCGGGCTGGGCTCCGTGGTCACCAGCATCCAATCCTGAATGCCGAATCTGCGGCCCTCTAGAAGATGAGCACTCTATAACCACCACAGGAGAGACACCCTTGTCCTTGGATATAGGGTTATCCGCTGATGCATCTGAAGATGCGATCCGGACCATTTGTCCAGCAGATCCCACTGAAAAGTTCTTGCGTGAAATCTGCCGAATGGAATTGCTTCGTAGGAAGCCACCATTTTTACCAGGACCCTTGTGCAATGATGCACTGTTTTTAGGAGGTTCCTGACTAGCTCGGATAACTCCCTGGCTTTCTCTTCCGGGAGAAACACCTTTTTCTGGACTGTGTCCAGAATCATCCCTAGGCACAGCAGACGTGTCGTCGGGATCAGCTGCGATTTTGGAATATTTAGAATCCACCCGTGCTGTTGTAGCAGTATCCGAGATAGTGCTACTCCGACCTCCAACTGTTCCCTGGACTATGCCCTTATCAGGAGATCGTCCAAGTAAGGGATAATTAAGACGCCTTTTCTTCGAAGAAGAATCATCATTTCGGCCATTACCTTGGTAAAGACCCGGGGTGCCGTGGACAATCCAAACGGCAGCGTCTGAAACTGATAGTGACAGTTCTGCACCACGAACCTGAGGTACCCTTAGTGAGAAGGGCAAATTTGGGACATAGAGGTAAGCATCCCTGATGTCCCGGGACACTATATAGTCCCCTTCTTCCTGGTTCGTTATCACTGCTCTGAGTGACTCCATCTTGATTTGAGCCTTTGTAAGTGTTCAAAATTTTTTTTAGAATAAGTCTCACCTAGCCTTCTGGCTTCAGTACCACAATATAGTGTGGAATAATACCCCTTTTCTTGTAGTAGGAGAGGTAATTTAATTATCACCTGCTGGGAATACAGCTTGTGAATTTTTTCCCATACTGCCTCCTTGTCGGAAGGAGACCTTGGTAAAGCAGACTTCAGGAGCCTGCGAAGGGGAAACGTCTCGACATTTCAATCTGTACCCCTGGGATACTACTGCTGAGAACTTGTCAGAAGCGGTGGAACGCTTCTGTTCCTGGGAATGGGCTGCCTGCTGCAGTCTTCTTCCCTTTCCTCTATCCCTGGGCAGATATGATCTTATAGGGACGAAAGGACTGAGGCTGAAAAGACGGTGTCTTTTTCTGCAGAGATGTGACTTAGGGTAAAAACGGTGGATTTTCCAGCAGTTGCCGTGGCCACCAGGTCCGATGGACCGACCCCAAATAACTCCTCTTCCTTTATACGGCAATGCCGTTTGGAATCTGCATCACCTGACCACTGTCGTGTCCATAACATCTTCTGGCAGATATGGACATCGCATTTACTCTTGATGCCAGAGTGCAAATATCCCTCTGTGCATCTCGCATATATAGAAATGCATCCTTTAAATGCTCTATAGTCAATAAAATACTGTCCCTGTCAAGGGTATCAATATTTTTAGTCAGGGAATCCGACCAAGCCACCCCAGCTCTGCACATCCAGGCTGAGGCGATCGCTGGTCGCAGTATAACACCAGTATGTGTGTATATACTTTTTATGATATTTTCCAGCCTCCTGTCAGCTGGTCCTTGAGGACGGCCCTATCTATAGACGGTACCGCCACTTGTTTTGATAAGCGTGTGAGCGCCTTAGCCACCCTAAGGGGTGTTTCCCAACGCGCCCTAACTTCTGGCGGGAAAGGGTATACCGCCCCTAATTTTCTATCGGGGGGAACCCACGCATCATAACACTTTATTTAATTTATCTGATTCAGGAAAAACTACGGTAGTTTTTTCACATCCCACATAATACCCTCTTTTGTGGTACTTGTAGTATCAGAAATATGTAACACCTCCTTCATTGCCTTTAACGTGTGGCCCTAATAAGGAATACGTTTGTTTATTCACCGTCGACACTGGATTCAGTGTCCCTGTCTGTGTCTGTGTCGACCGACTAAAGTAAACGGGCGTTTTAAAACCCCTGACGGTGTTTTTGAGACGTCTGGACCGGTACTAATTGTTTGTCGGCCGTCTCATGTCGTCAACCGACCTTGCAGCGTGTTGACATTATCACGTAATTCCCTAAATAAGCCATCCATTCCGGTGTCGACTCCCTAGAGAGTGACATCACCATTACAGGCAATTGCTCCGCCTCCTCACCAACATCGTCCTCATACATGTCGACACACACGTACCGACACACAGCACACACACAGGGAATGCTCTGATAGAGGACAGGACCCACTAGCCCTTTGGAGAGACAGAGGGAGAGTTTGCCAGCACACACCAAAAACGCTATAATTATATAGGGACAACCTTATATAAGTGTTTTCCCTTATAGCATCTTTATTATATATTTCTAACGCCAAATTAGTGCCCCCCCTCTCTGTTTTAACCCTGTTTCTGTAGTGCAGTGCAGGGGAGAACCTGGGAGCCTTCCCTCCAGCCTTTCTGTGAGGGAAAATGGCGCTGTGTGCTGAGGAGATAGGCCCCGCCCCTTTTTCGGCGGCCTCGTCTCCCGCTCTTAACGGATTCTGGCAGGGGTTAAATATCTCCATATAGCCTCCGGAGGCTATATGTGAGGTATTTTTAGCCAAAATAGGTTTTCATTTTGCCTCCCAGGGCGCCCCCCTCCCAGCGCCCTGCACCCTCAGTGACTGCCGTGTGAAGTGTGCTGAGAGGAAAATGGCGCACAGCTGCAGTGCTGTGCGCTACCTTTAGAAGACTGAGGAGTCTTCTGCCGCCGATTCTGGACCTCTTCTTACTTCAGCATCTGCAAGGGGGCCGGCGGCAAGGCTCCGGTGACCATCCAGGCTGTACCTGTGATCGTCCCTCTGGAGCTGATGTCCAGTAGCCAAGAAGCCAATCCATCCTGCACGCAGGTGAGTTCACTTCTTCTCCCCTAAGTCCTTCGTTGCAGTGATCCTGTTGCCAGCAGGACTCACTGTAAAATAAAAAACCTAAGCTAAACTTTTCTAAGCAGCTCTTTAGGAGAGCCACCTAGATTGCACCCTTCTCGGCCGGGCACAAAAATCTAACTGAGGCTTGGAGGAGGGTCATAGGGGGAGGAGCCAGTACACACCACCTGATCGTAAAGCTTTACTTTTTGTGCCCTGTCTCCTGCGGAGCCGCTATTCCCCATGGTCCTTTCAGGAACCCCAGCATCCACTAGGACGATAGAGAAAATATATTCACCACCGAAACCACAAGTCATTATGTCATCACTGCCCGACCAGGAAGACACTGCTGGAGCCACTGTACCATGGGGGTCATTCCGAGTTGATCGCTAGCTGTTTTCGGTCGCTGCGCAGCAATCAGGCAAAAAAGCGGCACTTCTGCGTATGCGGCGCAATGCGCACGCGCGACATACTTTCACAACAGCCGATGCAGTTTTACACAAGGTCTAGCGAAGCATTTCAGTCGCACTGTGGCCGCAGAGTGATTGACAGGAGCAGGGCGTTTCTGGGTGTGTACCGACCGTTTTCAGGGAGTGTTCAAAAAACGTAGGCGTGCCAGGAAAAACGCAGGCGTGGCTGGGCAAACACAGGGCGTGTTCGTGACGTCAAAACAGGAACTGAATAGTCTGAAGTGATCGCAAGCGCTGTGTAGGTCTGGAGTTGCTCTGAAATTGCACAATTTTTTTTGTAGCCGCTCTGCGATCCTTTCGTTCGCACTTCTGCTAAGCTAATATACACTCCCAGAGGGCGGCGGCTTAGCGTTTGCATGACTGCTACAAACTGCTAGCGAGCGAACAACTCAGAATGACCCCCCAAGTCATCACTGGACTACCAAGAATGTTTTGTCAACCTTATAATCATGTCGACATTTCATCAGTGGCTACATAACGAATGTTGACTATATGACTATATGACCATGTCAATATTCTCATGTCAACATTATGAATGTCGACGAAATATACCACACCCTTTGTGTTGATCAATCACATTCTGATAATGGAATCTGGGGCAGCAGCCATGACCAGACCTGCTTGTTATTTTGCCTATACCTTTGATAAAATTTTTATCTTAAAACCAAGGAGAAAGCTTAAAATGTACAACCTAACATGTGAAAATGATATATGATACTGACAAACAGGGCCAGGGCTATGCTGAATAACCCAGACAATAAAACACTGTGAAAAGCATGGTGTCTACGGATACGTGAAAGTGAAATGCAGCCCCATCACTCGCCAGATGACAGATTAGCTAATGAAGGTGTTTAACAGTTTGGCCTGAAGGGAAAGAAAACAACACTGACCAATTCCACCTGTCACTGCTGAGGGAAAACATCTAACCTGTGTCATTAAGTTTAAATGTCTAAAAAGTTTACATGCATTTAGTTAGTATTCATAAAAGTGCTAATTTGTAAAATAATTATATACATATTTATCTCATATAATCGTCTATCTTAACAAATGCCAATAAGGATTAATAAATAATTTAGTCTCTAATGCAACTTTTTCCTGTATAATACACAATTTTATAACACTTCTTGTAATCATAATATATTTACAAATGCTAAGCAACTTCTAAAAACTTTAAATAAATTTAGACTACGATGTTAAGCCTTTTAGTGGAATTATTACTGTTACATTATACTGAAAAATTTAGTGCTTTATGGTTCTAGTAGGGATCAGTGGCGGAACTAGCGAGCGGTGGGCCCAGGTGCGACAAAAAGCTTTGCCCCCCCCCATCCCATCCCATCCAAGTCCACCCCCTCACTGGTGGAGAGGATCTGGTGAGGGGGATCTGCTCAGGGCCAGGGAAATGGATATCTAGCAACAGTGCCGTAACTAGACATTTTAGCGCTGCGTGCAAGAAATGGCATCGGAGGCCCCCACCCTCTATGTAAAACAGGGGCAGTGTGCGTACGCGCAAAAAATATAGGGGTGCGGCTTTGTGGGGAAGGGGTGTGACCACAAAATAATACCAATTCATATAACGGTGCACAGTAGTCTCCATTATTCAAATTACGCCGCACAGTAGCACCACTACACCAGGTAGAGCCCCTTTCACACCTTACAGCGAATAGATTCCCCTTTTTACACATTACGGCAGACAGCGTCCCCTTTTCTACACGTAACGGCAGACAGCGTCCCCTTTTCTACACGTAACGGCAGACAACGTCCCCTGTTTTACACATAACGGCAGACAGTGTCCCCTTTTTTTTTTTACACATAACGGCAGACTGCGTCCCCTTTTTTACACATAACGGCAGACAGCGTCCCCTTTTTTACACATAACGGCAGACAGGGTCCCCTTTTTTACACATAACGGCAGACAGGAAAGAAAGAAAGAAAGAAAGAAAGAAAGAAAGAAAGAAAGCAAGCGCTGGCAGTCAGGCTCCTCGGTGCAGCAGCTTCTGGTAGATCCCGGGCAGGAGAGAAGGAGGAGGAGAGAGGAGGAAGCCGCAGCAGCGCAGTGTAGTTGGTGGAGGCGCTGCTGCAGCTTTAACCCCTCCTTCACCATAGGCAGTTCTCCGTCGCTGTGAATGCTGGGATGCGCTTCCCAGCATTCACAGCGGCGGAGGACAGCCTATGGTGAAGGAGAGGGACAGCTGCAGCAACGCCTCCACCAATTACACAGCACTGCTGCGGCTCCCTCCTCCTCCTTCCACCTGTGGCCGCTGCGCTCCTCTCCTTGGCGGGCGGCGGTGGCCCGCAGTACACAGTGGCATGTAATGAGTCAGTTTGACTCATTACATGCCGCTGGCTTTGGGCCCCTTGACAGTGGCGGGCCCCAGTGCAACGCCACTGCTCCAGATTGAATGTGCTGCACATTCAATCAGGTCCGACCTGGGAGCATGGCTGGGATCGCCCAAGATACATCGGATGCAAAAGGACAGCATACGATGTATCTTGGACCGATCCTGGCCCCCGGGAGGCTGCTGTGGTGATCGCCTGCGATCGCCTCCGACATGTGGTCGCTCTAGTGTATGGGGCCCTTTTCATTTGCTCCTTTTAACAGGACTCCTATTTTACAGTCTGTGGCTTCCTGACTATCTGCTTCAATTCCCTGCTCCACACAATGCTGTCAATTATATAGGCCAAATATTTTATTGCACTAGAGTACAGAATGTAGTACACAGTATTCGAATGGTGAGCTAGGTTTCAAGTGAGAGCAATCACATAGGAGAAAAGTCTCATGCATGAGGATAAATTCAGTAAATCTCCAATGTCATCACTAACATATTCCCAACAGGTGACTTTCAGAATGTCACATCAGATCAGTAGGAGAGCACTTGGCAGCTTGTGAGCAGATTGCCTACCCACAAAATTGTAAACATTGCTACAAGCACGAAAATCTCCACCGTCTACAATAAACTGTCCATTAGACTGGATTGCCGATATATGCAAATATTAAACCTTTGAAATTTAAAATCACCCTTATAATGTACTGCATATGTAGATTCTTCTTTGGGTACTCTCTAATAATAAATAATAGATACTTACTCTAAAAAAACCTACATAAAAGGAAAAACACAGCAATACAGGAAAAAAGTAAATTAAGAGTATACTGTATGTTGCGGTTTAACTTTTAGAAAATCATTAATTTCCTCTAGACATCATATGTTAAGAAATTATTGGATTAAAAGTGAACCTAAATCTTGAGATCTTCTCCAAAATATTCCCTCCTCTCAAATCATTTTTCACCTGCTGGATGCCTAGATATAAACAAGGAATTGCGTATCTGCACACTTATGTAATCTTATATTTAAAGACGAGAGATAATTCCCCTATGCTCAAGGATTGATTCAATATGTCTTTGTATTTTGAAGCTAAACATACTTTTTATAGGAATGCCTCCTTTTATAGATATGGTAACAAACCGGGTAAATGATTGTCCTTTTTATTGAAAGGGCGTCATTCTTCTTCGGTAATCAAACCCCTCCGCACTGGTGATGGTACTAGGGTCAGGACTAATGCCAAGATTACTGAGGTGCTGAGCTCTTTATATTCCCAATTGTTCTATTCCCTATTCTTAGTAATTTACCCAATAAAGAAGCCTTTTGGGCTAATCTCAGTTTACCTCGGATGTCTGACATTCAAGCCTCTTCCCTTATGGCACCTATCTCGGTGGAGGAGGTGGAGAGGGTGATTAAAGCACTAAAGACTGGAAAGGCGCCGGGACCAGACGGCCTCTCCAATGATTGTTATAAAATCCTATTGTCCCACATACGTGACACATTACAGGTATTTTTTAATGAGTTGCTTTCAGGTCAGGCCTTGCCAAGCTTTTTTAACTCAGCATTTCTTAGGGTGTTGCCAAAGCCGGGTAGGGATCCGGAACTCCCGGAATCATATAGGCCCATTTCATTGCTCAACACGGACTATAAGTTATTTACAAAGATATTAGCAGACAGGATGAAACTTATATTGCCCTCTATTGTCCACCCAGATCAGTCAGGATTCATTTGGGGCCGTCAGGCTGTTGTCAATATCAGAAAAGTTTTAACAGTGATGCAGGGGTTACATTCTTCCTCAGATACTGGCACCAATGTTATCCTGTCACTTGATGCCGAAAAGGCATTCGATATGGTAACTTGGGACCATTTATTCGACACCCTACATAGGTTTGGGGCCCCGTCTGCCTTTGTAGATGTGCGGGCCCGCTTATACAAGGACCCTGCCACCCAGGTGTTAGGAAATGGCTATATTTCTTCCCCCTTCTACATTCAGAGAGGCACTCGCCAGGGGTGCCCCTTATCCCCACTACTCTTTGCTCTGGCCCTGGAGCCGATGGCGACAGCTCTCTGTGGTGCGTCTTCCTTTCGAGGCATTTTTGTTGGCAGACTGGAGGTTAAGATAGCATTGTTTGCTGATGATATGCAGCTTTTATCTCTGACCCCAGCAACTCAATAGAACCTATTGTTTCTATCATTGATAGCTTTGGATCTTTTGCAGGATACAAGGTTAATCTTTCCAAATCATAATTACTGCCTCTATCAGGAGATGCATCATCTTTTAAAGATCACCCTGTTTTATCTCAGTTTCCTAGGACCCAGGGGGCTCTTAAGTATTTAGGGATAATGATTCCCACGTCTCTGGAATTGTTGTATGCAGTTAATGTTGCACCGGTCCTGACGGCTCTTCGTAACCTCCTGAACGGGAGGGTTAATTTGCCTTTGTCCTTGCTAGGTAAAGCCACTGTCCTAAAGAGCATGGTGTTCCCGAAGCTTTCATATATACTACAGATGTTGCCATTACACCTTACAAAAAAGGACTGCAAGTCTGTGAATTCCATGTTCTCTAGGTTTCTATGGGGAGGGAGGAAGCCAAGGATTTCTTATGCTAAACTTCAGCTGCCACGCGCGGAGGGGGGGTTGGGGATTCCAGACTTGGAAGTTTTCAGCAGAGCTGTGATGATCCGCTATGTCACGGACTGGTTATGGCAGCGCTCCTGTTTTACCAATTATCCATTGGAAGAGGAATTGTTTGCCCTCTTTTCCCCCAGCGCTCTCCTTCACACCCCAAAAAACAAACTGCCGGCATCACTCAGGATGAATATTATTCTTTCTGACACCCATGGAGCTTGGCACTATTCCAATTCTAAATTACATAGAAACATAGAATTTGACGGCAGATAAGAACCACTTGGCCCATCTAGTCTGCCCCTTTTTTATTATCCTTTAGGCAATCTCAACCCTTTTTGAACCTTAATTCTTAGACACCCAAACTCCTCCCGATACACAACTTTCGGGGGGATCCCTTGCTTCAGTCCTGGGTTGGAAAATGCTACTTTTAAGCTGTGGAGGGAGCGGGCAATTTCGTCTATTAGAGACGTATTTGACCCCGGTGGGAGGCATGTGTTGCCTTTTGAGGAATTGAAAGCCAGATATGGTATATCGAATTCCAATTTCTGTATGTACTTGCAAGCCCGACATTTTATCACTACTATGGCCGCCCCTATGTCCTCACCAGACATACCGGATCCGATAGCCACCCTCCTCACTCTCACGAACACCTCTACCTATCGATTATCATATTATTATGATCATATACGGGTGGCGCAGACGGAAAAGTTGTGGTACCGTACGTTTTCTAATTGGGAGGGTGATGTACCAGGCTGTCCAGCTCAGCCAACCCTACTGAGTTCATGTCAGTCTACATTTAAATATTTGCACTCGGCACAGCTTCAGGAAGTGTATTTTAAGATACTGCATAGGGCTTATATAGCTCCAGCCCAAAGAGTGCATATGATCCCGGACGGGACTAGTGAATGTTTAAAATGCCACGTGTCACGGGCCTCCTTTTTTCATTGCTTTTGGACATGCGAGAAAATTGCTACGTTTTGGAACAAAGTTATTGTCTTTATTAACCAGACTCTCTCATTGGGGGTTTTCAGAGACCCCATAGCCTATGTAACTGTTTTGAGGGCTGGCATCTTGGCCCAGATAGGAGGCGAGTTGTGCCCATTCTCACGGTCATTCTCACGGTGGCTAACAAAGTTATTTTGAATCATTGGACGAAAAGGTCGTCTCCCTCTTTAGGGGAATTAAAAAATGTACTTCTACGTGTTCTCTACTTTGAACGCCAAGCCACCTTGCCAGACATTGAGAGGGGCGTTGCTCACTTTTATTCGAAATGGGGGCTTTACATCGACAGCTTAGACATTGCTACGCAGGGTCATATTGAAAGACTCTTTGAAAATACCTCTTGGATTCTTCATAAACGTGTAGATGCTAATTGTTGATGTCTATGTACCTTGATGTTTTGAAGTTGATGAGGTCATAGATTGTATGTACTATTCGTGATCCATGCGACTAAGGAGTGAAATGTCTTGTCTTCCCCTCCCTCCCTCCCTTCTTGTGTTTCCCCTTATCATTTTCTGATGTTTATTAGTGGTATATACTAGTTTATAGCGTATAAGTGCAGGGTATGCAGAATTGTATGGCACAAATTATAGTGTAATGAGATACCCGCAATTTCAGAAATGTGTGGCTGTATGTATTTCTGCTCCTCTTTTATTGTTTGATTTGCCACTGTATGTAACTCTTTACCTCATGAAAATAAGAAAATAATAAAACAGTTTAAAAAAAAAAAAACATGTCTTTGTATGACTATTTTACTGATTCCAGTAGGTGGTGCTGCAACTACAGTAGGATTACAAGCATTAAACAAAAGAGAAGAAAAAAGTACTGTATACTGAGCTCACAATTTAAATAAATTGGTAAAACTTAACTTTTAATATCCTCGTTTGTATAAAATCTTGTGATATGAAATCACAGTTGAGTTGAATAGGTATGTCAGGCTTCTAGAATATTTATTATGGCAGACTGAAAAGTGGTTAGATACACTATGGGTGAATAAACCTCTTTAAAATGTTATAAATGTGTCCCGGGATCCTGGTTTTCAGCTTCCTTTTTGTATGTCCAATACATTAGAGATGGCAGGAGCATTCTAATAAGTAAATAACCTTGCAGAGTTGTAGATAATAGGATTCTTTATTTCAAAATTGAATTCCTTGATTGAGACGTGAATCTGGAAATGACTGCGGTAGAATGTGCATTTTGGTTACGACCGCTTGTCAATTCTGTACAGTGATGGAAAGCTTCAGTGATTCTTTCATTCTTGCTTTTTGGAGGAATGCAGCTGGAAGTGAGAATGTTCTTAAGTGTGTTGGCCCTTCTATAAATTATTCTTGCATTGGATTCTGCTATTTTTGTGATGTCGTCATCTAGAGTGAAGAGAGAGCGGTGTAGTCTGATGATGTTTTCCAGATCTTTTGTGCTGCTGTTAAATTGGGACATGAATAAGGTTTTCAAGTTGTTTCGCGATTTTGTTTCCATACTTCAGGAGATTTTTCCATTTCCAGTACTTTCACTTTTATTAGGGCCTCATCCACTTTTTTTCTTATCAGAATTTCTTTTGAGAATGGTTTGTATCAGATACTTGCTCAGGGCTTCAAATACTGTATGGTTGGAACAATTTCTTCTTAGTTTTCTGAACTGGCCCCTTCGAATACGTTTGATCCGATTCCTATTGTGATTGCTGGATGCTAACAAATATATGTTATAGTCATTTTTTTTAATAAAGGTTTTTGTTTATATATTTCTATTTTCTTTGTCTCTCTCTAATAAGTCTAAGAAGTTTACCTCCTTTTTGCTGGTGGTGGTGGTGGCAAATTACAGGTTGACTTGATTACTATTACAGGTTGAGTATCCCTTATCCAAAATGCTTGGGACCAGAAGTATTTTGGATATCGGATTTTTCTATATTTTGGAATAATTGCATACCATAATGAGATAGCATGATGATTGGACCCAAGTCTAAGCACAGAATGCATTTATGTATCATATACACCTTATACACACACAGCCTGAAGGTAATTTTAGCCAATATTTTTAATAACTTTGTGCATTAAACAAAGTGTGTGTACATTCACACAAAGCATTTATGTTTCATATACACCTTATACACATAGCCTGAAGGTCATTTAATACAATATTTTTAATAACTTGTGTATTAAACAAAGTTTGTGTACATTGAGCCATCAGAAAACAAAGGTTTCACTATCTCACTCTCGCTCAAAAAATTCTGTATTTTGGAATATTTGGATATGGGATACTCAACCTGTACTATTGATATAGTCTACTACACAGTTCTTCAGCTTGTTCTCTAATCTGCTCCATATGAGCATGACATCATCTATGTACTTCATAAAGCATATTGAGTTTTCCAGGTATGGGTTGTTGTCCTAAATGTTATCATCTACTCATTTTGCCAAAAAGAGGTTTGTGTAGCTTGGTGCGAAGCATGTACCATTGCTGTTCCAATTAGCTGTTTGTAGAAATCCCCTTCCTGCCAAAAATAGTTATGAGTAAGGATATATTCTATGTTGTCCATTAGGAAGTTGATTTATGCATTGGGTAATGTGCTTTTTGAACACAGATAGTTTAATGTTCCCATACATACCGCTATGTGTCTTATGCAGTTTTAAAGGCACTTGACATCATATGTGCCCTACATATAAGAGTCTTTCCATTGGATTTCTTGAATTTCTATAATACAGCAGTAGACTTTTTAAGATAGCCCTGTTGTACTGAAACAAGGCTTGTAAGAAGATATCTATGTACCCAGACAGATTAGATGGTATTGAATATATATATATACAGGGCCGGCGCTACCATTAGGCAGCTTTAGGCAGCTGCCTATGGGCGCTGGCCACTGGAGGGCGGCATGCTCCAATTAAATATATTTTACACAAAAAAAAAATATTTTGATAAGTAAGCCCAGACCAGGGGCGGCCGCGGCGAGGGTCTAGCCTGCCACAGCCGTCAGTCACCTCACCGGCGCCAGTGTATTGATTTCCCTGCTCCATGTCTCTAACAGAAATAGACGGAGCTGCGCGTATGAGAGAGCAGGTCAGGAGACGGGCGCCGCCCACACTGACAGCCTAACACGCATCCTAGGCGCCGTCAGCACGAACATGCCGTGCGCTTGTGCGGCGCCCGTCTCCTGACCTGCTCTCTCATACGCGCAGCTCCATCTATTTCTGTTAGAGACATGGAGCAGGGAAATCAACACACTCACGTAGGTGAGGTGACTGACGGCTGTGGCAGGCTAGACCCTCGCCGCGGCCGCCCCTGGTCTGGGCTTACTTATCAAAATATTTTTTTTTTTGTAAAATATATTTAATTGGAGCATCTGAAAGGCAAGAGAAGTCTCCCTATCCCCTCCCTCCCTGCCGCCCCGCGCCTCCCTATCCCCTCCCTCCCTGCCGCCCCGCGTCTCCCTATCCTCTCCCTCCCACCCCGCGTCTCACTATCCCCTCACTGCCGCCCCGCGTCTCGCTATCCCCTCCCTCCCCGCCGCCCCGCGCCTCCCTATCCCCTCCCTCCCTGCCGCCCCGCGTCTCCCTATCCTCTCCCTCCCACCCTGCGTCTCACTATCCCCTCACTGCCGCCCAGCGTCTCGCTATCCCCTCCCTCCCCGCCGCCCCGCGCCTCCCTATCCCCTCCCTCCCTGCCGCACCGCGTCTCCCTATCCCCTCCCTCCCCGCGTCTCACTATCCCCTCCCTCCCCGCCGCCCCGCGCCTCCCTATCCCCTCCCTCCCCGCCGCCCCGCGCCTCCCTATCCCCTCCCTCCCTGCCGCCCCGCGTCTCCCTATCCCCTCCCTCGCACCCCGCATCTCACTATCCCCTCCCTGCCGCCCCGCGTCTCGCTATCCCTTCCCTCCCTGCCGCCCGCGCCTCCCTATCTCCTCCCTCCCACCCCGCATCTCCCTATCCCCCCCTCCCTTCCACCCCGCGTCTCCCTATCCCCTCCCTCCCACCCCACGTCTCCCTATCCCCTCCCTCCCACCCCACGTCTCCCTATCCCCTCCCTCCCACCCCACGTCTCCCTATCCCCTCCCTCCCTGCCGCCCCGCGTCTCCCTATCCCCTCCCTCCCACCCCACGTCTCCATATCCCCTCCCTCCCTGCCGCCCCGCGCCTCCCGATGTTGGAGTTGCCTACAGCAGCGGCAGCTCCGGAGACAACAGGCAGCGCTGTTACCTCTATTTCCGTGCCCTCAGCAGCTCCGGCAGCATCTGCTTCCTCCGGGACTGAGGAACCAGGACCACTAAGGCGAGGGGTGGGGGGAGTTGTGCTTGGTGGCAAGTGTCTGGGCAGCTCACCCCCAGATCACTTGGACTGCAGCTCCCCCCCTTGTGATCTGGGGGCGAGCTGCAGTCCAAGTGATCTGGGGGTGAGCTGCAGTCCAAGTGATCTGGGGGTGAGCTGCAGTCCAAGTGATCTGGGCAAGATCACTTGGACTCCAGCTCACCCCCAGATCACTTGGACGCAGGGACAGGGAAAAATAAATAAAATAAATGTAAAAAAATTATATATTTATATCACAGCTGCCCGCCTCCCACCGCTGACAAGCGCTCACTTCTGCACGCTGCACCGCCATTGAAAGCTGACCACCGCAGACCACAACTGGCGGTGGTCAGAGGGACATCAACGCCTCAGCGAAGAAGGACAGCTTAGTACCGCCGCATCCCCCGCAGACCATGGGCTCATCCGCCACCGACAACCACAGTCCCTTCCGCACCTCCGCTGCACATATCAGGTAATGTTACCCTATGTCCCTGCTGTCACGCTCTCAGTCCCTGCTGTCACTCTCTCTCCCTGTCCCTGATTTGTGGGTCATACCGTTTGCTATAATGTGAATTTCGGCTCATACCATGTGCTATAATGTGAATTTCGGCTCATACCATGTGGTAAAATCAGAATTTTGGCTCATACCGTATGCTGTAATGTGAATTTCGGGTCATACCGTGTGCTATAATGTGAATTTCGGCTCATACAGTGTGGTAAAATCTGAAATTTTGGGTCATAGCGTGTTCTGTAACGTGAATTTCGGCTCATACCGTGTGCTGTAATGTGAATTTCGGCTCATACTGTGTAGTAAAATATGAATTTTGGCTCATACTGTGTGTTGTAATGTGAATTTCGGCTCATACCGTGTGCTGTAATGTGAATTTCGGCTCATACCGTGTGCTGTAATGTGAATTTCGGCTCATACCGTGTGCTGTAATGTGAATTTCGGCTCATACGGTGTGCTGTAATGTGAATTTCGGCTCATACGGTGTGCTGTAATGTGAATTTCGGCTCATACGGTGTGGTAAAATATGAATTTCGGATCATACCATGTGCTGTAGTGTGAATTTTGGCTCATACCATGTGCTGTAGTGTGAATTTCGGCTCATTCCGTGTGCTGTAATGTGAATTTCTAGATAGTATAAGAATTTCTAGATAGTATAAGGGGTCCTAATACACTGAAGGACACGCCCCCATTTGAGTGGCCACACCCCCTCTTCCGGAGGCGCGCGCATAATTGCAACCTTCACTTTTCCATACCCCCACTTCAAAATGTCCACTTCGACCACTGTATATGTATGTGTGTGTGTATATGTGTGTATATGTATGTATATATATATATATATATATATATATATATATATATATATATATTATATATAAAATCTCAGTGCCTCCCCAGCCAATGACCTCACCGCACATCACTGCCACAAAGTTCTAGTTACAACCCTGGTGCCTATCTATAATACTGTATAAAACTACAGACTGTGGTATTATACTATATATGGATGTGGGGCTGGATGCTTTTTAACTTGTGTGCATTTAATATAATATTTGTCAGGTTTTCTTTAGCTGTTATTTGGCTGCTTCAGGAGGATCAACATACTGTTAACACAGCCTCTAGATAACGTGATCACTCCACTGTCCAAGCGACAGGGGAAGGGGAGGGCCGGGAGGACGGGGGGGGGGGGGGGGGGGGGTGTAGGCAGAAATTTTGCTGAGAAATCTTGCACCGTCCCTATATATATATACATATATATATATATTATTACTGAAATGATAGGAAACCTACGGTTCTTTTCTTATAAGAGGTCTCTCTCAGTTTTTGAGAGTATTACTAATTGGTATCATTTTTCCAGATGGGCGTGGGGGTCTCTTTTGTATTTTACTGTAGGGTTGCAGTTTAGTTTCTGGTATGTGGTTGTATCAGAAATTCCATCTCTACTAAGTATCTGGACGTATCAAGAACATTTTGCCTCCACCTTTGTCGGATGGTTTTATGATGTTGCTTTTGAATTTTCTAAAGGTTTCCATAGCCACTCTCCGTTCCATAGGTTCATCTTGATTATTTTTTTGGGGGGTAGGTTGTCGATATCATTCTTGACCAGTTTTTGAAATGTTTCCAGGAAGTACCCTTTTACGTAACTTGGGTAGTTGCTTTATGGTTTCAGACAGGTATATTGATAGGAAGTGAGGATGTCTTGTGAGTTGTTGGCAATTAGATTTTTCATATAGCATTTCTTTAGGCATATGTTTCTGACAAATGTAACTTCTTAACATATGACATCCGAGCAATTAGCATGCTTTTAAAAGTAATACAGCAAAATATACACTTTATCCAATTTTTCCTGAATTTATGTATTATTCCTCTACTCGTATTGTTGTACTTGTATCTATTGTTTTTTGTATTTTTTATTTTTTGCATTTATATGATGTATTTGTTGCATTTATTTTTCCCAATCTGTTTTTTTCTCATTCAACTAGTTTTCCAAACTTCTCTTCCTCTTTCCTTTTTGTATTCTCTCAACATTAGACAATTTCTCTTCTGTACGTGGTATTACCATCATCCCCCTTATATTTGTACCATCCCCATTCCCCACACTTTTCCCTCATCCCCATACATTTATCTTTTCTTTCTTTCCAATCCTTGTCATACACTTCATTCCCACACTTAAATCTTACATTAATGATCGCAGCATAAATTCCGCATCTACCCTGAATTCACTTGCAATCGAGCCCAGGTATAGTGCCTGACGGGGTAAAAAAAAACAACAACTGAACACTGAAACTAATAATCATAGAGTTTTTGGACTTTGAATGATCATATACAATAAAGAAATGTTTTCTTCCCGTTTTTAGCAATGAACTGAAGGCCAATAAGGAGCACAAGTGCTATATTTAACCAATCCCTTCCAGGAACAGGTATCCTTGACAAAATCGCCCAAGGGAGATGAAATGTGTTGGGCCTGCTTCAGTGAACTGGTCGGAGCTCTGTATAGAGAGGACTGTGACATGACCATGCTGGTAACGCCACACCCACTGCTCTCAAAAGCGAGCAGAATGCCTGACAAAGCAGCTGATAGAATGCCTCCTCCCTGAAAACAGGAACTGATGACAAATTCCAGATTAGCTTGGGGTGGCTAGAGTGAGGTAGGTTAAAAACACTGTTCCTCACTAAAGTCTTTTCTCAAGTCTTGCAGCACAAAGACTTCCCCAGAAGGGCTATAGTCATTTAGGGGGGAATTCAATTACCCACGGTATATTACCACAAGTGAAAAAGGGATGTAGCCTCAGGCTTTAACGCCCATGGGGGGCATGCAATAAGCTTCGATCATTTCGGAGCTAATGAATTCGCCCCACTGAGTTTTCAATTATGGACATTTTTGTCCATTTTGAAGGCATTTTTGCCAATGTCTTTTCACTTTTTTGTAAGTGAAAAAGCATTGGCGAAAAATGCCTCAAATTTGTGAAAATGGCCCACATTTTCGATGGAAAACATGTGGATTCGCCAATACACGTGTTTTCCGCCCCTGCCGTTTTTTTTCGCCTAGGCAAAAATCCGGCCCTGCTATTGCATAGGGTTAATCCCCATTTACCCTAAAAATAGCAAAAAGCTCAGTTTTTTTCGCCTAGGCAAAAAAAAACCTGAGCTAATTGCATACCTCCCATGGCTATTCAATTGCATTCCATTTTTTACCCAACAGTCTTAATTCCCGTTAAATTAGCATGGTAATGGGTGTTAACAAGCGTTAACAGGTGTTCACACACAGAATCCGTGAACATTTTGGAAATTCAACAGGGTCATGGCACCCCTTAACCCACTGGTTATCAATTATTATTTTTTTGCCCCTGTCCAGAGGCGTAAAAAAAAAAATCCCCAATATGGGCTGCCGGCAGGGGCTAACTGAATAGCCCTGGGGAATCAATTAACATGTGGCAAATTACTGTGTCTAACGGAATCCCATCTTAGTGTGTTTCAAAACCATTTGTTCTGCTGACTCTACTATTTAATACCAATCCACCTCCCATCTACCTCCACTCTGCCCTCATCCTGCCTACTCCACTTCCTCCTCCTTCCTGTATTCTCTTCTCTGAACTTGTGTTGCCTTTTTTCTTCGACCCTATAGTGTCTTCATCCTATTCTCATCCTCCATATTACCTCTAATGCAGTTCTGATAAATCTAATTTTTTTATTTACTATATCTTTGTTAGATTGTAATTTACTTTTCACAGTCCAAGTCATGGAGCCCCACTTTGTAATTTAAAGGATCTGCTGCTAAAATCTTGGTGCCATATATCACAGGGCACCTTCTTCTGGAGTCCATGCTCGACCGGTCACAGATATTTTGGTGGCACAAGGGGGACAGACACAATATTATCAGGTGTTTTTATCAAGATACAGCATATCCTGCCCAGCATATGCATCTACACCACACTGAGGACATTCCTCTCCATGTCTGACCCTCCTATGTTAATGAGGGTTGTCATTCAGACACTGGCAGTTGTTAGAAGATAAAACAACCCCAAGTTTGCCATATAAACTGAGTGGTTTAGCAGAAATTCAACTAAAAGCACCAAGCAAACAATAAAGAAATAGTAGAGATGAGCGGATTCGGTTTTACTCGGTTTTACTCGGTTCTCAAAACCGAATCTTATTGGCTATCCAAAACACGTGACATCCGTGAGCCAATAAGATTCGGTTTTGAGAACCGAGTAAAACCGAGTAAAACCGAATCCGCTCATCTCTAAGAAATAGTCAAAAAATTATGTCAGATGGCATTATTATTGTAGATTTGTATTTATACTTAATTCAAGAGTACTCTTTAACCTTTTTGCTGTGCCAAATTCTCTATGTGCTTGTCGCATTCAAAATGGAATCTCAGTAAATTGGTAAACAGTATGCACATCGATTTTATCTTCTTTGTTTTTTTTTCCAGAAGACTTTTTTTGTAGCATGTCAAATGAAATGTAACCAAAATAGCTAAAAAAGCTTTTAATAAACACCACAAAAAAAACACTTTGGTATTAATCCACCTTTCCAAAGCAGGAAAAAAACAGGCTTTTACGCAGAGGTTTTCAGCAAAGCTTACCATTACTAAAACTTAAGAAGCTACCAAAATAATAGTATAAAAAACTTTTTTTTTTTTTTTTCATTTGATCAAAGATAGGAGACATATGGGCATGAGACCGCCCTCTGCCACGTGTGGCCAATTTAATTTTTTGTGTACTGTTTTAGTTATTGTCTGGTATACAGTAACTACTAATAGGGCATATAGGCACAGATTTATTAAGCTTTGGAGAGTGATAAATAGCACAGTGATAAAGTACCAACCATCAGCTCTTAACTCATCATTTTTCAAACACAGCCTATAACATGTCAGTTAGGAGCTGATTGGCTGCTACTTTATCACTTGGTTATTTATCACTTTCCAAGGCTTGATAAATGGGGGCCATAGTATGAAAGAGGGAAGTTCCACATTTGTTCAGGCCAGTAAGGAAAATAGAGGGCGCAATGGGCCTAATTCAGAGTTGTACGCTAATGCAATTGTATTTGCGATTTTCTAGTCTACGGAATAGCTAATGTTACCAAGTGAAGCGGCCGCCCAGAAATGAACAGACGCCCACCAGAGCGATTGCAAAGCCATTCACAACTGCGTACACATTTGCAGCCTACATCCAACAATGGGGGAACACTGACTGCTCGAGTAGGTCTATGGATAAGTAGACTGCAGCAACGCAGGTGCCATGCTTCTCAACGTACATGATTGCAGCTGGTGTCATACACAAGACTCAAAAACAGTCATGATGATACGCCTGCGTTTTTGCCCCCACATCCGTTACCACCACAAACGGTCACTTCCTGTCATTCACTTTGCAAATAAATCCTCACTGCGAGCAGATCTTTACACATGCGCAATGCGATCGCAGCGCATGCGCAGTCTGCCGAACATGCTAAAACATAGGCATAGTGTACAACTCTGAAGTAGGCCCAATGTGCCTTTTCCATGTCTGACAATAGCTGCTAAAGAAACACATCATTTCAAAGAAGGAAGACTGGAAATCAAATATATTAAGGGGCCTCTTTATCACCATCCGCATCCAGGATGCGGATGACAAGTGATAAAATCGCCCACACTCGCACTGCGATAATTGATTACATTGTAGGGATGTATCAATTATGGCATGCCAGAACAGAGTTTGCGGTCAAGCCCCCCCCCCCAGCAGGATAATATACTCACCTGTCCATGCTGCTTCAGGAGGCTGCCGGGTCCTTCTCCTGCGCTGTGACCCCTGGTGCTGTAAAGTGCGCTGCCGTTTTGCAGCGTCACTTTACTGCACCGGGGTCTTATTGCAGCATATGGGGACCTGGGCCCGGCAGCGCTCACCGGAGCAGCGAAGACCGTCTCCCTGGACAGGTGAGTATGGGTGAGGTTTTTTTACACACTGATCAGCTTGTGTGTCCATCGGACACACATAGCTGATCACTGGAGCCAGGGGCAGAGAAAGCTGGGCAAAAGGGTGCTTATCGCAGTGCTGCGCTGTGAACTCACCAGCCTGAGCTGGCGAGATTATCACGGAGCTCACTGCGGTATTTTTTCACATTTTCTTTTTAGTAAATCTGGTCAGATCGCATGGGGAATGCAAAGTGGCTTACTAAAAAAAAGTGAATTAAAGGGTTTGTAGCAGTTTTTCATGAAAACTGCTCCAAATGCCCTTTAATACATTCAGGTGATACTAAAATAATGTGAAAAAGGGTGTGAAAACACCCTTTTTCACAATATTTTAGTAAAAATAATGTTAATAAATAGGCCCCTAAATCTTAACAAGAGATAAAGTGGAGATCGATAAAGAGCGATAAATGACCAGCCAATGAGCTTCCTGTCATTTTTTAAACACAGCCTGTGACAGGGCAGTTAGGAAGCTGATTGGCTGGTCATTTATCACTTTTTATCTGTCTCCACTTTATCTCTTGTTAAGGTTTAATACATTTTGGCTTTGTTGAATCAAATCCTGTATTTAATATTTCCAACATTTCAGAGAAACTGCATCCCACAATCTACAAAGGCTCAATAAAGTGCACCTGTCACACTACAAAAATATTAATAGTCCCCATTGGATGGCCACATTGCTCTCAGATTGTTAAGGTAACACACAGAAAACAGTTTAACTGCACTGTCACTTGCATATCTGGGTACACACAAAATGGACATTATTTGATCCAATTTTCTAATAAATAAGACTCAAATCACTAAAAAAGTAGTTGGTAAATGTAATAAAGTTCCCCAAACAAAATCACTAAGGAGTATAAGGAGAACAGGTTAATGCGTAAGCATCAAAGAAAACTGACTGATAAAGCTTAGATACAATCACACTGGGGTAAATAGATTATCAATGAATTGTGATCTTTATATATTGTGGAATAATGTGTGATTCAAATACACAAGATTATTACTAATTCTACTCGTTTATTGCAATTACATATTTAGTAAAGTAATCCTGATTAGTATATGGACTAGTTAATAAAATTCATTTCAGCACAGCTTGTCCTGATTAACGTTCTACTGAAGTGAATGTAATGGGAAAATAACATAATGCGCATTAGAGGAAAGAAGAGAAAAGAATCAACAATAGTCTACATTATTTTGACAGCCAGAATGGCAAGCTGTCTACTTGTTTGTGCATTGGAGAGGGAAACAATGTACGCTTTTTCTTAGCTAACAGGATAACTGTATGTGATGACACTGACTTGTAACTCTGTATGATCTGGATCTTTCCCCAGCATCACTAGTGAGATATTTCTCTAACGTGACAAACCCAGGGAGGATTAAAGGGGCGCAGGCCTGCATTTATTAGCAGTAGCAATGTCATTAACATTACCCGATACAGGGATTTTTGCTATATCAAGCTCATTATTTGGGAATATGGCTATCAGGACTTGACATCACATGACACTGGAATGTGTAGAAGAGAAATATTTAAAAATTTAGATTTATAGATGTCTAGATTTTTGGTTTAAAATGATAGATCTCTGTTGTTTCACATTTGCCCTTACTCTTTGGAAATTCAAACAGGTAGATTTGACTTTGCACATTCTACATAAATGGTATTTATAACAAAGTAGATGGTAGAGACGTCCTCAGAGGACAATGGGGGTAATTCAGAGTTGATCGCAGCAGCAAATTTGTTAGCAGTTGGGCAAAACCATGGGGGTAATTCCAAGTTGATCGCAGCAGGACATTTTTTAGCAGTTGGGCAAAACCAAAAGAGTTAGATTTGGGTGGGTTATTTTGTTTCTGTGCTGGGTAAATACTGGCTGCTTTATTTTTACACTGCAGATTAGATTGCAGATTGAACACACCACACCCAAATCTAACTCTCTCTGCACATGTTATATCTGCCTCCCCTGCAGTGCCCATGGTTTTGCCCAACTGCTAACAGAATTCCTGCTGCGATCAACTTGGAATTACCCCCCATGTGCACTGCAGGGGGGGCAGATATAACATTTGCAGAGAGAGTTAGATTTGGGTTGGTTATTTTGTTTTTGTGCAGGGTGAATACTGGCTGCTTTATTTTTACACTGCAATTTAGATTTCAGTTTGAACACACCACACCCAAATCTAACTCTCTCTGCGCATGTTATATCTGCCCCCCCTGCAGGGCACATGGTTTTGCCCAACTGCTAACAAATTTGCTGATGCAATCAACTCTGAATCTGATCAACTCCCTATGAGTCCTGTTCTGTTTTACTAGTAGGTTAGTACAAGAACGAGTTAACATCTCATCGATAACTCTCTGGGGTATATTTACTAAGGTGGAATAATGTGGGTGGGAATAATAAGGTGGGAGTTTTTTTTTAGAAGTGGAGATGTTACCCATAACAACCAAGCAGGTTCTAACTATTGTCTTCTAGAAGCAGCTAGATACGTGTTAAGTAGATACCGATAGGTTGCTATGGGCAACATCTCCACTTCTAAAAAAAAACTCCCATCTTAGTAAATATACCCTATGGCTTATGGTGTACCTTAGTGTCATTTTATTATCTTTTAATAAACAAGCCTAAACCCAAAAAATAGCATATCAATATCAATATTACTGAGGGGTCTATTTTGCAAAGTTTTTTCTCCCAAAAATTATGTAGAAACTGCAGTTCTGAATATTTTTATGTATAGCCTCAGCCAGATTTCACATAAAATCTAATTAGCGCTGCAGAATGCAATCCCAATTATTATCAATGACCTCTATATACCAAACTCTGAAGAGTACGGGTTTGTTAACAATCACAGTATTGCCGCAATTATTAATACATAGGTCCCTTAAACCTAGGAAACAAACAGAACATTTTATTACTTTAAAGTGAAGGGTAGACTAATTAACATGGAGAGCCAGACATGTGCTATTTGAGACTGTTCAGAAAATGAGCATCTCTAGTGTGCAGAAAAAGAGCGGCTGTAGATGTGTCCCGGTATTATCTAAAACTGGACAATAGTAACAATGTTTTAAAAGAGAAAGTACATTTAGCGCTCTACTGGAAGGATAAAAGGTAATACTTCTCCTTCAAGTTCTTTGTGGACGCTTGGGTTTCACCAACACGGGGTATATTCTCCAATTGGTATATACAAAGAAAACAGAAAATTGTATATGGTGTAAAACCTTTCGGATAATTATGTATGATTGTATAACATGCTTAGGATAACCAAGTATTATTATGGAAGGGTGATCTCTTATTCTTTATAGAGGTTCATCATGTGCGATTCAGTCAAGAAAGTTGCTCACTTTGGGCCTAATTCAGACCTGATCGCTAGCAAGCAATTTTTGTACTGCTGCGCTCAGATAGTCACCGTCTACAGGGGTTGTATTTTAGCTGTGCAAGTGTGCGATCGCATGTGTAGCAGAGCTGTACAAACTGATTTTGTGCAGTCTCTGTGCAGCCCAGGACTTACTCAGCTGCTGCGATCACATCAGCCTGTCCGGGACCGGAATTGACATCAGTAACCCTCCCTGCAAACGCATGGACACGCCTGCATTTTTCCAGACACTCCCTGAAAACGGTCAGTTGACACCCACAAACGCCTTCTTCCTGTCAATCTCCTTGCGATCGCCCGTGCGAATGTATCCGTCGTACAAACCATTGTTGAGCGGTGATCCGCTTTGTACCCGTGCGACGCGCCTGTGCATTGCGGTGCATACGCAGTTTGGATCTGATCGCCCGCTGTGCAAAAATGCACAGCAGCGATCAGGCCTGAATTACCCCCTTTGTCTCTTACATAAGAGTGAAGTGACGAAACATATAAGTGTGTCTTTATAGAATAGATGCTCACATGAATGCATACTTCTGAGATGTATGTAATCCTCTTAGCAATTGGATACTGTTGCCAATCCAAACTGTATAGGGGATTACACAATTTATTGGAAAACATGAAATATATTCCATTTTAATATAAAAACGCGCTGGCGTTACGTCCATATCTCTAAAATGACCACTGGAAGTAATGTAAAAGTCCCGGGAAAAGTCTTACTAGCTGGTCCAAGAGAGTGGAGCCCCCTAAAAGTCACTAAATGTTCCTTGTAGGCACTGCACCGACGTGTTTTGACCAACATAGTTTTTTTCAAGGTGGTGCTGTAATGGTTTACTAAAAGGATATTTACCTCTTAGGAGGTCTCGTCCCTTCTCTTAGCAGCATCCAGGGTGATGTCACTCAGCCGCCTAGACCTGCCCTAGCAATGGTCCGGACACACCTCCGTTGTCTGGACCGCACCCCCCCCCCCCCAACATGCCCCGCGACCGCCTCTGTATGTGAATCAGGCAGAGGCGATGGCATAAGTGAGATGTCATCGCATCTCACTGTGTGCGCACGCGCAGTGTGTGGCTTCTGCGCGCACGCACACTGCACTGGCCTTCAGCCTACGAATGCTGCCACTGCAGCGTCCAGGTCTGAATTATGCCCAGAGTTCGAGAACAAATGAACAAAGCACAGGAGAATAGGAACATGCTTCCATTTTGGAAGTATTTTCAGCCAACATAAAAAAGCCAGTATCAATTAGATTTGATTTAACAGCTACTTTACTTTTATGTACAACTATACTCTAGGTAACCAAACTTTTCCCATAAGTTCTATATATCATACAGATCAGTATAGACCGCATGAGCATACAAGGTCAGTACACACTTAACTTGCAAGATTTTATATTAATAATAAAGAATATCAGGTAACTAATAGATTTTGTAAACAAAATATTACTTTACATTTCAGGGTAAAGGGAAAATCCTAATTTTTGCCATTGTATGTGAAAATTTGGACAGAAGAAGAACTTGACAAGCACAGTTCACAATGAGAAGCTTCAAGAAACCTCACCAGCGCCACTGGGCATTTTAAAGTCTTCAATTACAGTAAAAACAGTCACAGGTTTCACTAGTTGGTTTGAAGGACTTCTTCTATGATTTCTGAAGAATCTGTTTCCAGCAATATTTTTCAACCTTCTACCTCTCTTTTCAAACCCACAGTAACTATACCAAAGCAATATGCAAATTAGTGTTTTAAAGACAAACATAAAAACGTATAACATACCCATCCTCCCTGTTCTTGGATCCAGTTTTGCAGATGTCTATTAAGGTACTCAGTCATCCATCCTGCAATGGAGTCCACCAAAGGAGACATCTCTCGGTTCACACTCTCCACACACATTACTCCTCCAAATTCAAAGAAAGCTACAATTCGACCCCAGTTTACTCCATCATGAAAAAGCTCCTCCACCACTGCAGCAAAACGAAGACGAACTGTGGATGGAGTTAAATGGAGGAGCCCTGAAATATGTCTGAAGTCTTGTTGGTACATATTGGAAAATTCATCTCCTGCACGGCTCAGTGTCTGAAATAATGCAGGAGGTACAGGTTGTAAAGGGGCATCTTGACCATTATCATCATCATCTGGTGGTTGACCCTCCTCATCTTGGTCAACATTCCGTTCTCTCTGGGCAACATCCAAATCTGCCTGGGGTAAAGGGACTGGGGAAACAGCAGCAGAGGCAGAGCTTCTGGGAGCAGCAGGTGCACTTTCTACAAGAGGAACTGGAGCATTACTTGGAGATTCGTTATTTGAAGAGGAAGCAGCAGGCACATCTAAAGCAAGAGGTTGTCCAGTTTGACCACCAGGTATGGAAAAAACCTCTGCATCATTAGTTAGATTATTATTAGCAGCAGACGAATGTGACAACGCAGAAGAAATTTGTCTCCCTTCTTCCCATTCATAGCCCCTCTGTGACAGCTTATAATGAATGTATTTTACCACTATGTCACGATGATCGTACCCTTCTCTCCTAGGATGAGCCATAGTTTCAAAGAATGGCTGGTTTGAATTCAGTGGTAAAAAAATAAAATCTTAATACAAAATTTTTATAGAAAGAACTAACCCCTCCCAGATCTCAAAACAAATGACTGCAACCCTTACACTTTAGTTGTGAGTGTTTGGTCCTTCTGATGTTCTTTCATTCTTCAGTATCTGTATCCCCCTCCTCTTCCTTCCAGTGGAGTTCTGTACATTTACTGTAATTTCCCCCCTGAAGCTGTTTTCATCGTCAGTTTTTAAGGGACATTCCCTTCTTCACGCTGAAATACAAACACATTTGTTTAATGCTTATGTGGGTTTTCCATTTGTGTATCACACATAACTTTACAAATGTGTATGTATATGTAGGTTGCACACTGAAGGAGAATGAAAAAAATAAAAGGACAGCTAAATGCTGAAGAACTGCTGAAAAAGGTAAAATCACAGACACGCACACATAAATAATATATATATATATATATATATATATATATATATATAAAAATAAAATTTATATAAATTGTTATTTATACACAATGCACTAACCTGTATTTAAATAGATGCACACAGCCAGCATACATAATGTAAGCACTAATGAATTATATATACTCACTCGCTTCCCCAAATAAGGTTCTGGTGTTGGACTTCCCTGTTCATTTGAATCCATGAAATAACTTCCAGAAATCCTGAGGCTATATCGACTTAAATCCTCAGGGACAACTGAATGCATCAGTGAACGTGCCCGAATGTCACATAAGCATCCCTGCAATGCAAATGCTTCACAGGCCACCCAGGCAACCCTGGAGCCGCAGAAAAGCCCCAAATGTAATTTTTCTCCTCTAATCCAAGCTCTTGCAGCAATGTATGCACTCCCATTAATTCAGTCTCTAGCATACACCACACATATGCTTCTCAGCCAGGGCAACGACATAAAATCCCCCTCAACTAATCCAACACAGGCAGCAATAATCTCTGGGTAGTATCAGTCATAGCTTGCAATGGGCAAACAACAGGAATGTTTATATTTGTCTGTCATTCAGTTTCTTTTTATTGTGCTTCCTGCCTTCATCTTGCCTCCCTGTAGTAGAGTGTGTGCTGGAGGAGGCGGGACGCTGCTGCCCGCTGAATGCTGTCCTGCGTGTGTGAGTGTGTGTGACTCTGTGTGTATGTGTGTGTGTGTGAACAGCAGAGAATATATCTTGTGTTGGGCGGTCTGAATTGATTTCCTTCTATTTTTTTTCATGCTGAATACACATGCCAGTGATTTACAGCTCCCTCTAGAGGGCTCTGTTTTGTATGCACTCTGCATTTTACCTCACATATCAGTAAAATGCAGTGTGCAAATATTTTTTTGCTTAAGGTGCAGTCCAGCAATTCCAATCAATATTATTATTATTATAATTTATTACCAGTTATTTATATAGTGCATACATATTCCGCAGCGCTTTACAGAGAATATTTGGCCATTCACATTCAGTCCCTGCCCCAGTGGAGCTTACAGTCTATATTCCCTAACACATGTACATGCACGCACATTCACGCTAGGGTTAATTTGTCGGGAGCCAATAAACCTACCAGTATACTTTTGGATTGGATGTTGGAGGAAACCGGAGTACCCAGAAGAAACCCACGCAAGTACGGGGAGAATATACAAACTCCATACCCTCCAACATTTTAGAGCTAAAAATCGGTACAAATGAGGAAAGGGGGTGTGGTTACGGGTAAAGGGGGCATGGTCACACCCCTTTTCCTATACTTTCAACTGACATTTGGAGAACCAAAAATTGGTACAGACCACAGAAAAAAGGTACTGTACCTGCCAAAAAGGTATAGTTGGAGAGTATGAAACTCCACACAGTTAGGGCCATGGTGGGAATCAAACCCATGACCAGGGGTGTATCTTCCTATTGGCGAGGATGGCACTTGCCAGGGGCGCCGGCCAAGGAAGGGGTGCCACCCGGCAGTGCCACCCGCGCCAGGGTGTAGAATGACATAGTAGTTCTCACTCTCACTACATCCCTTAGCAGTGCTCATCCACTGCAAGACTCTCAGAAGCGTATTGCACTCTGACACTCTCTGTGACTAGAGTCACAATGATGGTGAATATAGCCAGGGAGCAGGGCACTTCCAGGTATGGGGAGGGGCGAGGCACCTCCTCTTCCTCATCCGCTCCCCTTCTCATTGGTCCCACGCAGTCTGTCACCAAACACCAGCCACTGTACAATCAGCACCAGTCAGCAGTGCACCATGCGCATACCTGTACATTTTCTGGTGTACTGTAGCTACACTGCATAGTCTATCCTGGCAGTCTGGACCACAGCTTACAAAGAGCTCTGTATGGAGCGGTATCTAGACCAGTGACTGCCTGTCCAGCTGTGTGAAACTACAAGTCCCAGCACACCTTGTCAACTGGATTTGCTGAGACATGTAGTGCCATCACACCTAGAGAGGGTTTTTTAACGGTATGTATGTGTGCATATATCGCCTCGGTGTCCCTATTCGCACCCTCCTTGTAATTCCCCCTCGGTGTTCCTGCCCGCACCATCCCTATAACTGCCCCCTCAGTGACCTTGCCCATACACTCCTGTAATTCCCTCTCAGTATCCCTGCCCGCACCCATCCCATAATTCCCCCTCAGTATCCCTGCCCGCACCCTCCCCGTAATTCCCTCTCAGTGTCCCTGACCTCAGCCTATCTGTAACTCCCCCCTCTGTGTCCCTGGGTGTGGGAGGCGCCAGTTCCTTAAGATGCCAGGGGCGCTCAGACCCCTAGATACACCCCTGCCCATGACATCAGTGCTGTGAGGTACTAATGCTTACCATTACACCATCTGTACTGCGTAATATCCACAAAACATATTATTAGAGAATCTTAACTATTTTACATAGTCTTGAGTGTGAATTACTCAAAACGTTATTGAAAGATCCACTTCATAGAATTCCAATTATTAATCCAAGTAAGAAAAGTTTTACTGCACTTTGCACTTGCCAATGCTACATTCTTGAGTTACATATATGACTCATATTTACTAATCAATGGATTTTCGAAGCCCTCTATTTTTCTCCAATTTTACACTCCAGATTTAAAGGGCAATACTACTGTATTTACTGCATAACAAACCTGATTCACGGGCAGTACGGATGGTGTAATGGTTAGCATTACTGCCACGCACTGAGATTGTGGACTCGATTCCCACCATGGCCCTAACTGTGTGGAGTTTGTATATTCTCCCCGTACTTGCATGGCTTTCCTGCGGGTACTCTGGTTTCCTCCCACAATCCAATTATATACTGGTAGGTTAATTGGCTCCTGCCAAAAATTAACCCTAGTGTGTATGTGTGTGCGTATACATGCGATAGTGAATACAGATTGTAAGATCTACTGGGCCAGGGAGAGAAGTGAATGGGCAAATATTCTCTGCAAAGCGCTGCGGAATGTGTGCGCGCTATATAAATAACTGGTAATAATTGCCCTTTTAAATATGGCATGCAAAATCGGCATAAAAACAAAGTTTTGAAAATCCAATGCTTATTAAATATACCCATGTGTCTGTATTTTCCTTTGTCTCAATAAAATTTTAATGGACTGCTGATCATCACTTAAAAAAAAAAAAAATAGGTTTACATGAAGTAGAATTGTTCTGTTACATGACATATACTTGCCATTTATATTGTGTAGATTTTTTCGTACATTAAAGCACATATTTTGTATTTTATTCTTTAAGAGAAGGTTATTTTATAAGGTCTTGTATACATGGGTATAAACTCATGTACAGTATGCATAAGGTTGCCAGAATATTCTTTTAATCTGGGACACGTACAGTATGATTTACACAGGTTCTGTGGCTGATTAAAACCAGCTGAAATGCAGGCTTGAATTTAGCCAGCCACAGAACCCGTGTAAATCATAGGTGTCACAGATCAAAGGGATATTATGCAAGCCTATGTATATAGCACACTCCACGAAAAAAACCATATACTGTAAGTGATTACACCCCTCACACATGCTTTCTGACAAGCATTTGCCTTTCCATTATGTTCCAAGATTGGCTCCTGTGTTTAGGGCACCTGAGGGGGTAAGTGTGTATCGTTTGCCAGTTGTCGAAAGGGACTTACTATTGTTCATTTATATTTTTTTGGGAGAGGGCGTGTGGCCATACCTCTCAGATTTGGCCATGCCTCCTCCTCCTTCCAGTACCTGGGCCACGGTGACCTCCCAACCTCCCTGCTTGTATTTACATACTGTATGCTGACACGCATTAAAATATAAAGTTATGTAGGAACTACTGTCAAAGTATCATATAAAAAATGTATGAAGCAGTGAAAAGAGTGGAGAAATGCGCTAGGCAAGAAATTGCCCATGGCAACCAGTCAGCATTGAAGTAACATTTATCAAGTGCATTCTTTATAAGTAGCAGCTGATTGGTTGCCATGGGCAACTTCTCCACTGGCTTACTTCTCCACTTTTTGTAACCACTTCATACACTACCCCCCAGTGCACCAGTGGCAGATTTAAAGGGGGGCGGAAAGGGCGATTGCCCCCGTACATTTAAAACTTAGAAGCCACAGAGTCCCGTACTTCTAGCGACCCCGGTCATGATGATCTGACTCAGTAAGTGTACTGTAGCGGCTGCCAGCTGAGCAACACTGACTGTGAGACTGCTCGCCGCCGCCACCACAGTGCCTGAGAGCAGTTACAGCATCTTCTCCGCGCCCGGACCCTCTGGCCTTGTCCTCCTCCTTCTCAGTGTCAGGACGGGATGTACTAATTGGAGGCCCGTCAGTGCGCCATTTTTTACAGCAGTGGAGCAGACCAGCACCAGTGCGGTGGAGTGCCTGCAGCCTCTGCCTGTCCATGACTATCCTCCCGAGTCTGATTGTCCTGGCTTGCCGCTGTCATGACCTGGGCCAGTGCCTGCCCTGCTGAGCCCTGAGTGGTGAGCCTGATGTGCGGAGGCTGTGAGTGACTGACTGTGTGAGCATACTTTGGTGCAGTCTATTACTGGGGCTGTGTCTGGAATGCATATTATTTGGGGCAGTAGGGGAGGGGGCCTGGAGCATATTATTACAGTTACTGGGGCAGTGGGTGCTGTATGGTGTATAATATTATGGGGACGAGAGAGGAGTATCTGGGAACATATACTGGGGGGCTGCTGCTTGTCTGGAGCAATATTATTATGGGGTGGAGGAGTGGATCTTGAAGCATAGTATTAAAGCATGGGGAGGTATGAATAGAGCATATTACTACTGGGGTTCGTTCTAGAGCATATAACAGGGGTGGGTCTGGAGCATATTAACTGGGTGGGGTTATCTGGGGGAGTGATGGGTCTGGGAGTATATTATTACTGGGGGGGGAAGCTGGTGTGTGTGGCGTATATTATTTCGAGAGTGGGGGGTCACGAGCATCATTTTATCAGAGGGGATTATATTAATATGGAGAGTGGGATTGGAATATATTTTTCTGTGGGGTTCTGGATCACATTATTACAGGCATTATGTCTAGAGTATATAATGATTTGGGTTTCCTGGAGGATATTATTATGGAGAAAGCGTTTGGAGACTCCTTTTAATGTGAATGTGTGTACATGTTGTAGGGAATACAGACTGTAAGCTTCACTGGGGCAGGGACTGATGTGAATGGCCAAATAGTCTCTGTAAAAGCGCTGTGGAATATGTGTGTGCTATATAAATTACTGGTAATAAGTAAATAATTTTAAAGGTCATACAGACAGGGCTGTCTAGCATAATAACATACAGACAAGGGGGGAGCAAGTATGGACAGTGACAGTAGTGTGCTTTGACAACAGAGGTTGGCAATGCCTGGTTTAAGTTCATACAATCTTTAGTAAAACAATATTGAGTAGTCATAATATATATCCTGTTTGCATGTGTGTATTTTTATATTTGCACCATTGATTAAATGTGCGTGTATAAGTGGGAGGGGCTATGAGGAGAGTGGAGGAGTCTTAAACTGCCTGCCCTAAAATTAAAGTCTAGATCCGCCACTGCAGTGCACTTTGCTGCATTATAATTTTGAGAAATGTTAGTAAAATAAACTAAAAAATTGTGTTATATGTCTTCCCAAAGAATGTCCTGTCTGAAGAACATACCCATGGACTCTTCTTAACTTAACGTTTCATTTTTAGAAGCTTTGGTACATCTACCTCATTGTCTAGTTCTTGCTGCACTCTGGAGTGCTTTGATTGGCAACCATACACTCCCATACCAGGTTCTGCAAATCATGTTATCTGTGACTATGGCTATGCTTATTTTCAGCAAACACTAGTTTGATACTTACACAGTACGCTACAATTTACTGCAATACTAATATAGAATTACTATATGGTTTAATTCAATTGCATCGTTGACCCCACAAAACAAGGGTAGCCCCCTGCCTGCGCAGCCTAGCTGCGAAGGCAGGCACACCATCACCATGTTTTGCATAGCAACGGTCGGGTGTGACATTACACGTCCACCGCGAAATGGCTCCACCCCATGCCCCTGACTGCCTCTGCCCATCAATCAAGCAAAGGTGTTTTCATCAATGCGATGCGACCGCACGCACAGAACGGACCCTGGGTGTGCTCACTGGGCAAAAAAATGGGCAGATGCGATTGCATCACTTAAGTGATGCAAGCTGAATAAGGTCCTTAGATCATACATATCTACACTCCCAGGACTTCTGAGAGACTAACATTTTTGGGTAATCACCCAGACCCCTGTAAGAGTGGGTGGATCTCCTGCCAATTGCCCAGTGAAGTGGGCAGGATGGGGAGAATAATACTGGAAATAGTGGGTCTTTCATTTGGCCCCTGGGCTTTTCCCCCTGAGGCCTCTCTCACAACTACTGTACCTAAGGCAATCCTCTAGTCATTGCCCCCAAATAGAGAAAAAAAAACGATGCAATTTAGTAATCCATCTATACCAAATTAGCTCATGTAAAATCCAATACCAAACATCTTACTGAGATTCCAAAGAGAAAAAGTGATGGAAAGATGTCATATTGCCTTTTCAGGATATTCGACAATAACAGCCAATATAGGAACATACTGTATTTATACTCACTTACCTAAACTGGACATTTTGGAAAATCATCATACCGTAGACAAAATAATCTCTGATTGATAGACATTCCCTGAAAATATCAAAGAGACTGATCACTAGATCTCCTTAGTGTGGATATTATTCTTCTCCCATTGACTCGCCTCTACTTGCCTGTCAAGAGCCAATGAGTTCCCAAACCCTCATATCTATTTCAGGTATCACCTAGTTTGTCAATTTATTTTTCCATGTTGTTCCATAGATATGTTAACTTTCAGTTATTGTACTACTGACATGTAATGTTTTTTTTGTTGTGTATATACCCTGTACGGCTCTGCAGAAACTTTGCGGTGCTTTAAAAGACAGTAATATAGATAACAATATATTCCATGGTGAAGAGCCATAACTGAGGTTGTTGCAATGGTTAAAGGACACATGCAAATGAACTACAGCATGTGCGTGTGGAAGAGGTCTCTGTATGTTTACTCAGCACTATAATTGTATTAAAAGTGTGGCCACCAGAAAATGGCCTCTGCATTGTATTATGGTTACTATAATATGTGCTCTGCAGTGTACCACAGTCATAATAAAATTTGCTCTGTACTGTTTTACAGTCAGCATGTTGGCTCTGCATCATACTGTGAGCACTTTAACATGACTTCTGCATTTTATTGTGTACTACTGAGATCACAGAGGAACCACCAGTCCATGTCAGGCAGATTTATTTGTCATATACATGTAGCCATAGCTCCATTGCCAATGAACCTTCCTCCCATGGCCGGTGGAAGGTTTCTAGGCACCCCAGGCAAAAAAATCAACCTACTGCCCCAGCCCCACCCTCCACTGTTACTACCCTTACTGTTACTGTTAGTTAACAGTAACTAACACTGTTACTACTACTACTGCCTTTCAAGTAAAAGTGTGGAGGTGGCATAATAGAAGTTCCACATCTGCTGCATGCATTAAATAGAAGGGTGTCTTTCTCAGACTGAATTCCCACTTCAGGGACAACGCATCCACTCCCTCTGACATCGGAAGATAATACCTCGAAAAGAACTGAGGTACCTTCGTATTGAGATTGGTTGCCATGAGATCTATGTCTGGCTGGCCGAATCCTTCCACTATTTCCTGGAATACTTGCATGTCCAATACCCATTCTCCGGCCTTTACCTAATTTCTGCTCAGATAATCGGCCAACACGTTTTCCTTGCCAGGAATGTGTAAAGCTGTTAGGGACCTTAAATGTTTTTCTGCCCAATACATGATGTATGATACTTCTGTCATTATGGCTTGACTTCTTGCACCCCCCTGATGGTTCAAATAGGCTACCACCGCAGCATTATTGGAAAAGATCTTTAAGTGGCTTCCTTTCAGTTGATCTTGGAATTGAGTATCGCCATCCACATCGCTCTCATCTCTCTTTGGTTTGACAAAAACTTTGCTTCCCTTAGCGACCATTTTCCTTTAAATCCCTGCTGCAGCAGATGAACACCCCAACTGGTCAGACTTGCATCCGTGGTTAACACCAGAGATTGAGGTTCCAATAAAGACATCCCTCGTTCGTATATCCGAACGTTCCTCCGCCAGGACAGGGATTCCTTGGTCTCCCTTGACAATCTTACTTGATAATGCAGAGGCACCTTTTTCCTTGAATATTTCAGGATATCCCAGTGTAGGATCCTCATTCTCCACCTTGCCCAAGGAACTACTTCTATCGTAGATGACATCATTCTCAGAAGCTGTAATGCCACACGCAATGGCAACTTGACCTTCCTCTGGATACAAGCTGCCGAATTTTCTCTCGTCTTCTGAGAGCATGACAACATACTGTAGGGTGTCTATATGGACCACTAGGAACTGTAAAGTTGGGTTGGTTTCAGCCGACTCTTCTCCCAATTGATCAACCATCTGTTCAACTGCAGGAAAGTTAGTTCCTCGTACAACATTCCTAGTACTATCCTCTGACTCTCCCGCAATTAGCAAATCATCTAGATATGTCCAAACAATCACTCCCTTTTCTCTGAGACAAGCTCTTAGGGTTACCAGGACCTTTGTGAAAACTCTTGGTGAAGATGTAAGACCGAAGGGGAGACAGGTGAACGGGAAGTGTCTTCCGCCTATACTGAATCTTAGAAACTTCCTGTCCACCTCGCAGATTGGAATATGAAAATATGCATCCTTCAGGTCTATAGATGCCAGGAAATCTCCTTTCTTTATTCCCAACAGGATCGATTTCAAAGTTTCCATGTGAAACTTTCTTTTCATTGTCCTCTGATTCAGATCCCTTCGATCTAGTATCGTTCTGAACCCGCCAGAGGCCTTCTTCACTAGAAAGAGATGAGACTAAAAGCCTTTTCTAACTGCATCACAGTTGCAGTGATTAGAATTGCATGGCCAGACACATGTGAACAGAAATTTCAAGGCCCGGTACCGTCATGTTTTTGTGGCTACCCCCATCCCTCTCCAGTAAGCACATAGTCTAAATCATCATTTCTATTTGGATGAGAAACGTGCTCCGTCTCCACAGGCCCACCTTACCCAGCCTTAGTTACTCTGTAATACATACAGGAGACCGGATGACGGGATGATGGCTGTCACTATATCGACAGCGGCATCCCGTCAGCCAGAATACCGTCAGTGAGGCGGCAAGTCCCCTCGCGGGCTTGCATCCTTGCCATGCTTCGGGCTGGTGGCAAGCTTCGCTCGTCACAGTTTACTGTATATTCCCACTCAGGTGGTGGCGTGGACCCACCACCCTAGTGGGAGTACGGGTCTGCTGTTAGCATTCCGACCGCCGGCATTTCCCCGTCTGTTACACTTCTTGCAGTCTCTCCCTGGGCAGGCAAGTGGTAGTACTATGATGGCCAGCCTCGACTCCCCATCTGACATTGCCAGCAAAAATGAGATGCAGTGACATCACCAGGTGTAATCTGTCTCCTTCCCACTGTCTACAGCGCACACTCCGCAGTGGATAGAGGGAGATGAGCTATATCAAGAAGGACCCGTGCGGATGCTGGTGGCATATTTGTTGTACAAGTTTGCGGACTCACTGTGTGACTGAAGTAACTGCACAAGCGCTACAGAGCGGGCCACTGTACAGTGGACAAGACTCCAGGCTTTCACAGAAGTTATTTCCATAAGGTGAGCTGCTGGAGGGACACAGGTGGGGTGGGCTACTGTAGGGACGCAGGTGGGAGGATCTGCTGTTGGAGGGACACAGGTGGGATGGTCTGTTGGAGGGACACAGATGAGATGGTCTGCTGCAGGGACACAGGTTGGATGATCTGCTGCTGGAGGGATACAAGTGGGGTGGGCTACTGGAGCAATATAGGTGGGGTGAGTTGGAAATTTGTAGTAAGATGGTGAAATGCTTAGGAGGGTAGTGCTGAAGAGACGCAGGGGATTTGGCATTGGATAAACGAAGGTGGAGATGCTGCTAATAAGACAGAAGGTGCTGTAACATCGCAAGGGGATTGGTGTTGTAGAGCTGTGTGTGTGTGTGTGGGGGGGGGGGGTTGATGCTGTGTGAAGCACAGCAAGATGGTTGTTAAGAGACACAATTGGGGGGGGGATTAGTGTTGTTGATGCTGATGACACACAGGGGGACGACGCAGAGGAGATGATGCTGTAGGGATGCGGAGGGGATAGCGCTGGAAAGATGTAGTAGGATAAGGTCTCTACAGGGAAGTTTACATTTTGCCCTGTCCCAAAACTTCCATTAATATGTATTATCTAGTTGAACATCTGCTGCTGTGCTTTCATGTGAGGCATGTGGTGCATGTGAATAAGGGGTGTATCTGATGGACAAGTCTGTGAATACAGTTTACTGAGCCTTTTTTTTTGCTGGATACTAAATTATACTGTAATGAAATTCCACCACCAATCCAGGACCACTTTAAACCCTGGTCTAAATAGGGAAAAATACAAAGTTTGTGGATGTTACAGAACAAACGAACTAAATTACTGCACATTATAAAGCCCTCCTAATTTCACACAAGCAAAATGATATTCCTCACAATGCCCCCAGTTCATGATGTATGCCACACTGTGCCCCAGTTCACTATGTATATATAACGGTCTACTCCAGTAAAAAATTATCTTCCACAGTATACCCCAGTTCACATTGTACGATACACTGTGCCCTGTACACATATGCCACACTGTGCCGTGTGCTATAGACTGTGGCTCCAGTTCATGTCATACTCATAGGCGTGCGCAGGGGGGGTGCCTGGTGCGCACAGGCACCCCCTAATATCTGTCACCCCCTCACACACACCTGCAATATCGGCGATCGCCGAGTGTGCTCATTTCTCTCCTCCCGCCCATTGCGCCCGCCACCCCCTCCGCTCAGTCTGGTTGTCATTAATTTGTATGGTGCAGCATCATTGACGTAATCCTACTTCCAGTTCCTCTAACCTGTGGGATGTGTCGTGATGATGTCATGCCGCGTGCATGCACGCTCATGCTCCCACCCACGTTCTCTCTCTCCTCATCATGTGCCAACGCCACAGAATACAGCGTTCCTCTTGGAGGAGGACAAGTTCAAATTCAATATCAATATATATTTCGAGAGATTAGGATATAATCAATGGTACTAAAATATACAAATTTAACATATATTAAACAGATTTTATAGATAGATAGATAGATAGATAGATAGATAGATAGATATCTGTGCATCAATCCTCTATATTATTTAGTTTGCATTGAGTACCAATATGTGGTGGTAGACACGCCTGATAGGTGGTGCTAGACACGCCCATTAGGTGGTGTTAGACATGCCCAATAGGCTGTGCTAAACACGCCCTTCTAATCGTGCACCCCCTAATAAAATGTCCTGCGCACGCCTATGGTCATACTGTATGCCACACTGTGAGCCAGTTTGGGTAGAGGCTGATTGTTTTGTTCAGGTGCTGAGAGGGGCACAGACTGAGGGTGATAAGACTAGCATTGAGTGGTGTATGTGGAATAAATGAGTGTTAATTCAGACTATGAGGGATACAGGATAGGTAGTAGTGGGACAAGTTGGTTCAGAGAGGACATTAGGTGGGGGTGATAACCAGTATAATGAGTGGGAAACAGATAGTGGATGAGATGGGAGTGTTACAGGATGGGGAGGTCAGCAACTGTATTAGATGACTGCAGTAGACTGACAGTGATGCATGAAAGAACCAGGGAGTAAAAGACGTACAAAAGGGATGTGAGCAGTGATCATCCTGGATGGAGACAATGTCAGAGGCGACTGGTGCTGCTGTAAGCTTACCTCTCTAAAAGTGTGGAATACTGTAGATCCCAATTGCCAGAAACAGGAAAAAGCTCTTGAAGGACCCACAGCGGCTTCTGGTGTGAATGGTGGATTGTACCTTAACAATGCCAGGCCCCTGCTGGGGAGTATGGAGTTGTTTGATGCAGCAGCAGTCTAAGCAAGGACACTTCCAGAGGGAGCTGAGGACTTCCGAAACTAGCACTAACTGACACAGGAGGAGGCAGTTTTCTAGGTCCCCTGCCCACTGATCATGGTAAACCCACTCATTTACCATGTGTTGCTGTTGGGGGAATCAACCAAAATCCCCCTCCCACTGATAATGGTGGACAGGTACATTTGTTACCCTTGTACCTATCTGAGGTTGGTACTGCTCTCAGCACTGCGTTCATGGGTTTAAAACAAACCATTGTCTTATCTGCGTGGATTTTGTATGTTAACCCTGTGTTTGCATGAGTGCTCTGGTGTCCTCCCACATTCCAAAGATATATTGGTAGGTTAGGTTATAGAAAAAACGAACGCGTATGTGTATAGATTTTAAGCTCCACTGCAGCAGGGACTGCATGATTAAATATTCTCTGTATAAGTGCTGTGTAATGTCTGATCACTACATTGAAAAAAAAAATACTTTTATTTATTAAGTCTTTTTAAATATTTTGTCAGGTAGCCAAACCCTCTCCATTTGGATGAGGTGGGTGTTGCAATGCATATTGCACAGGACAAACCTGCTAAGTGGATATCAGAAATGATCAGCGATACTTGGGTTAATAGATAGTCTGGCTAATCAGACATACTTATGCACTTTAGTAGATGCTCCTTCATTTTGCTAAGCTTTTCATATTCAGTTTTCAAAACACAAGAAAACCTAATGAAAAACACAAAGGAAGATTAGGTTTACAGCAGTACATTCCAGCAGTCTTCCTTACATTCACTGGAACAAAATGAAAAGAACACAGTCTGAATCTGGACATCATGCACAGATATGCGACTCGCTGTGTGGGCGTGTAGAAGATGATCAGTTTACAAAATGAACCCAGCTCTTATGAATGAGTGGTAATTCCCAGAGAGCCCCTAGCAATGGATTTTAAAGAGGAGGAGGCGGAGGAGGAAGAGTTATGACCTGTGATGACTGCATGATCTGAGTGCTGCTGGCAGGGAGAAGAAAAAAGAAGAAGAATAAACTGAAGGAATGTTTGATGCCTCTTGTCACACATCTTGGTGTAAATAGAAGAAGACAGGCATGGGTGGTTGATCACTTTACATGTGGGTGGTGTCAAATCATATTGTGATAAAATCCTGCTACAAACCCACTTATTTACCATGTGTTGCTGTTGGGGGAATCGCACACCAAAATCCCCCTCCAGCTGCAGGAGTCAATATTAATACAAGAACTTAGCAACGGTGATTTTACAGAGACTGAACATATAATAAAATAAAAATAGGTATATGGTTTCCATGTCTTGGATATCTAGCTTCTCTTTCCCAAGTTTACATTTGACAGCATTTTACAAAACAAAGTAGTTGTCATAACAAATGTGTGTTAAAAATCAAGATATATTCATTATTTACAGAAAAATAATCAGTTAATTGAGACATAAATGATACAAAGGGGACACTTGCTAAACTGCATACTATGTCCTGGCAGGTGTGCCACACACAAATTTTGCATGCGCTGGGAGAGGCAATACTGTATGATGCAGGCAGCGCAGATTTTCCACACTGCCTTTCAACAGATTGGATTGTTCTTACAAATTAAGTGTTCTAATTGCATATATATTCCTGCACCTCAATGGATCTAGAAATGTATATAATTGAATGCTCTTGAAAAAAGTACCTCACAGAAAAAACCTAGATTGATAACAAACAATTATAGGCATCAAAAATAAGAATTTACTTACCGATAATTCTATTTCTCGTAGTCCGTAGTGGATGCTGGGGACTCCGTCAGGACCATGGGGATTAGCGGCTCCGCAGGAGACAGGGCACAAAAATAAAGCTTTAGGATTAGGTGGTGTGTACTGGCTCCTCCCCCTATGACCCTCCTCCAAGCCTCAGTTAGGATACTGTGCCCGGACGAGCGTACACAATAAGGAAGGATATTGAATCCCGGGTAAGACTCATACCAGCCACACCAATCACACCGTATAACTTGTGATCTGAACCCAGTTAACAGTATGACAAACGTAGGAGCCTCTGAACAGACGGCTTACAACAATAACAACCCGAATTTGTTTGTAACAATAACTATGTACAAGTACTGCAGACAATCCGCACTTGGGATGGGCGCCCAGCATCCACTACGGACTACGAGAAATAGAATTATCGGTAAGTAAATTCTTATTTTCTCTAACGTCCTAAGTGGATGCTGGGGACTCCGTCAGGACCATGGGGATTATACCAAAGCTCCCAAACGGGCGGGAGAGTGCGGATGACTCTGCAGCACCGAATGAGAGAACTCAAGGTCCTCCTCAGCCAGGGTATCAAATTTGTAGAATTTTGCAAACGTGTTTGCCCCTGACCAAGTAGCAGCTCGGCAGAGTTGTAATGCCGAGACCCCCCGGGCAGCCGCCCAGGATGAGCCCACTTTCCTTGTGGAATGGGCCTTGACAGATTTAGGTTGTGGCAAGCCTGCCACAGAATGTGCAAGTTGAATTGTGCTACAAATCCAACGAGCAATCGTCTGCTTAGAAGCAGGAGCACCCATCTTGTTGGGTGCATACAATATAAACAGTGAGTCAGACTTTCTGACTCCCGCCGTTCTTGAAATATATAGTTTCAATGCCCGGACCACGTCCAACAACTTGGAATCCTCCAAATCGTTAGTAGCCGCAGGCACCACAATAGGCTGGTTCAGGTGAAACGCTGACACCACCTTAGGCAGAAAATGAGGACGCGTCCGCAGTTCTGCCCTGTCCGTATGGAAAATCAGATATGGGCTCTTATATGATAAAGCCGCCAATTCTGATACTCTCCTGGCTGAAGCCAGGGCCAGTAGCATGATTACTTTCCATATAAGATACTTCAACTCCACCGATTTGAGCGGCTCAAACCAATGGGATTTGAGAAAATCCAAGACTACATTAAGATCCCACGGTGCCACTGGGGGCACAACCGGGGGCTGTATATGTAGTACTCCTTTTACAAAAGTCTGGACTTCAGGAACTGAAGCCAATTCTTTCTGGAAGAAAATCGACAGGGCCGAAATTTGAACCTTAATGGACCCCAATTTGAGGCCCATAGACAATCCTGTTTGCAGGAAATGTAGGAATCGACCCAGTTGAAATTCCTCCGTGGGGGCCTTCCTGGCCTCACACCACGCAACATATTTTCTCCAAATGCGGTGATAATGTTGTGCAGTCACCTCCTTCCTGGCTTTTACCAGTGTAGGAATGACCTCTTCCGGAATGCCTTTTTCCCTTAGAATTCGGCGTTCAACCGCCATGCCGTCAAACGCAGCCGCGGTAAGTCTTGGAATAGACACGGTCCCTGCTGAAGCAGGTCCCGTCTTAGAGGTAGAGGCCACGGATCCTCCGTGAGCATCTCTTGAAGTTCCGGGTACCAAGTTCTTCTTGGCCAATCCGGAGCCACTAGTATCGTTCTTACTCCCTTTTGCCGTATAATTCTCAGTACTTTTGGTATGAGAGGCAGAGGAGGGAACACATACACTGACTGGAACACCCACGGTGTTACCAGAGCGTCCACAGCTATTGCCTGAGGGTCTCTTGACCTGGCGCAATACCTGTCCAGTTTTTTGTTGAGGCGGGACGCCATCATATCCACCATTGGTTTTTCCCAACGGTTCACAATCATGTGGAAGACTTCTGGATGAAGTCCCCACTCTCCCGGGTGTCCACTCCCGGAATGAATACTGCTGACAGTGCTATCACATGATCTTCCGCCCAGCGAAGAATCCTTGCAGCTTCTGCCATTGCTGTCCTGCTTCTTGTGCCGCCCTGTCTGTTTACGTGGGCGACTGCCGTGATGTTGTCCGACTGGATCAACACCGGCTGACCCTGAAGCAGGGGTTTTGCCAGACTTAGAGAATTGTAAATCGCTCTTAGCTCCAGTATATTTATGTGAAGAGACATCTCCAGGCTTGACCATACTCCCTGGAAGTTTCTTCCCTGTGTGACCGCTCCCCAGCCTCTCAGACTGGCATCCGTGGTCACCAGGACCCAGTCCTGTATGCCGAATCTGCGGCCCTCTAACAGATGAGCACTCTGCAACCACCACAGAAGAGACACCCTTGTCCGTGGCGATAAGGTTATCCGCTGATGCATCTGCAGATGTGATCCGGACCATTTGTCCAGCAGATCCCACTGAAAAGTTCGTGCGTGGAATCTGCCGAATGGAATCGCTTCGTAAGAAGCCACCATCTTTCCCAGGACTCTTGTGCATTGATGCACAGACACTTTCCCTGGTTTTAGGAGGTTCCTGACAAGTTCGGATAACTCCCTGGCTTTCTCCTCCGGAAGAAACACCTTTTTCTGAACCGTGTCCAGAATCATTCCCAGGAACAGCAGACGTGTCGTCGGGGTCAACTGAGATTTTGGAAAATTCAGAATCCACCCGTGTTGTTGCAGCACTAGTCGGGTTAGTGCTACTCCGTCCTCCAGCTGTTCTCTGGACCTTGCCCTTATCAGGAGATCGTCCAAGGGATAATTAATACGCCTCTTCTTCGCAGAAGAATCATCATTTCGGCCATTACCTTGGTAAAGACCCGAGGTGCCGTGGACAATCCAAACGGCAGCGTCTGAAACTGATAATGACAGTTTTGCACCACGAACCTGAGGTACCCTTGATGTGAAGGGCAAATTGGGACATGCAGGTAAGCATCCTTTATGTCCAGGGACACCATAAAGTCCCCTTCTTCCAGATTCGCTATCACTGCTCTGAGTGACTCCATCTTGAACTTGAATTTTTGTATGTACAGGTTCAAAGATTTCAGATTTAGAATAGGTCTTACCGAGCCGTCCGGCTTCGGTACCACAAATAGCGTGGAGTAATACCCCTTTCCCTGTTGTAGGAGGGGTACCTTGACTATCACCTGCTGAGAAAACAGCTTGTGAATGGCTTCCAATACCGTCGCCCTGTCTGAGGGAGACGTTGGCAAAGCAGACTTTAGGAACCTGCGAGGGGGAGAATTCTCGAATTCCAACCTGTAACCCTGAGATACTACCTGCAGGATCCAGGGGTCCACCTGTGAGCAAGCCCACTGTGCGCTGAAATTCTTGAGTCGACCCCCCACCGCTCCTGAGTCCGCTTGTAAGGCCCCAGCGTCATGCTGAGGGCTTTGCAGAACCCTGAGAGGGCTTCTGTTCCTGGGCAGGGGCTGCTTGCTGCCCTCTCTTACCCCTTCCTCTGCCCCGAGGCAGATATGACTGTCCTTTTGTCCGCTTGTTCTTATAGGACCGAAAGGACTGCGGCTGAAAAGACGGTGTCTTTTTCTGTTGGGAGGGGGTCTGAGGTAAAAAGGTGGATTTTCCAGCAGTTGCCGTGGCCACCAGATCCGATAGACCGACGCCAAATAATTCCTCCCCTTTATACGGCAATACTTCCATATGTCGTTTGGAATCCGCATCACCTGACCACTGTCGCGTCCATAAACTCCTTCTGGCAGATATGGACATCGCATTTACTCTCGATGCCAGAGTGCAAATATCTCTCTGAGCATCTCGCATATAAAGGAAAGCATCCTTTAATTGCTCTATAGTCAATAAAATACTGTCCCTATCCAGGGTATCAATATTTTCAGTCAGGGAATCCAACCAGACGACCCCAGCACTGCACATCCAGGCTGAGGCGATGGCTGGTCGCAGTATAACACCAGTATGTGTGTATATACTTTTTAGGGTAGTTTCCAGTCTCCTATCAGCTGGATCCCTGAGGGCGGCCGTATCAGGAGACGGTAACGCCACTTGTTTTGATAAGCGTGTGAGCGCCTTATCCACCCTAGGGGGTGTTTCCCAGCGCGCCCTAACCTCTGGCGGGAAAGGGTATAATGCTAATAACTTTTTTGAAATTAGCACTTTTCTATCTGGGTTAACCCACGCTTCATCACATACATCATTTAATTCCTCTGATTCACGAAAAACTACAGGTAGTTTTTTCACCCCCCACATAATACCCCTTTTTGTGGTACTTGCAGTATCAGAGATATGCAAAGCCTCCTTCATTGCCGTGATCATATAACGTGTGGCCCTACTTGAAAATACGTTTGTTTCATCACCGTCGACACTAGATTCAGTGTCTGTGTCTGGGTCTGTGTCGACCGACTGAGGTAAAGGGCGCTTTACAGCCCCTGACGGTGTCTGAGACGCCTGGGCAGGTACTAACTGGTTTGCCGGCCGTCTCATGTCGTCAACTGATTTTTGTAATGTGCTGACATTATCACGTAATTCCATAAACAAAGCCATCCATTCCGGTGTCGACTCCCTGGGGGGTGACATCACCATTATCGGCAATTGCTCTGCCTCCACACCAACATCGTCCTCATACATGTCGACACACACGTACCGACACACAGCAGACACACAGGGAATGCTCTTATCGAAGACAGGACCCCACTAGCCCTTTGGGGAGACAGAGGGAGAGTTTGCCAGCACACACCCAAGCGCTATAATATATATGGGAACAACCTTATATAAGTGTTGTTCCTTATAGCAGCTTAAATATATCAAAATATCGCCAAGAAATGCCCCCCCTCTCTGTTTTACCCTGTTTCTGTAGTGCAGTGCAGGGGAGAGTCCTGGGAGCCTTCCTCACAGCGGAGCTGAGCAGGAAAATGGCGCTGTGTGCTGAGGAGAATAAGCCCCGCCCCCTATTTCGGCGGGCTTTTCTCCCGGAGTTTTAGATATCTGGCATGGGTTCAATACATACATATAGCCTCAATGGCTATATGTGATGTATTCTTTTGCCATAAAGGTATTAAATATTGCTGCCCAGGGCGCCCCCAGCAGCGCCCTGCACCCTCCGTGACCGCTTGGTGTGAAGTGTGTGACAACAATGGCGCACAGCTGCAGTGCTGTGCGCTACCTTCATGAAGACTGAAGAGCCTTCTGCCGCCTGTTTCCGGACCTTCAATCTTCAGCATCTGTAAGGGGGGTCGGCGGCGCGGCTCCGGGACGAACCCCAGGGTGAGACCTGTGTTCCGACTCCCTCTGGAGCTAATGGTGTCCAGTAGCCTAAGAATCCAATCCATCCTGCACGCAAGTGAGTTGAAATTCTCTCCCCTAAGTCCCTCGATGCAGTGAGCCTGTTGCCAGCAGGACTCACTGAAAATAAAAAACCTAAAAACTTTTTCTAAGCAGCTCTTTAGGAGAGCCACCTAGATTGCACCCTGCTCGGACGGGCACAAAAACCTAACTGAGGCTTGGAGGAGGGTCATAGGGGGAGGAGCCAGTACACACCACCTAATCCTAAAGCTTTATTTTTGTGCCCTGTCTCCTGCGGAGCCGCTAATCCCCATGGTCCTGACGGAGTCCCCAGCATCCACTTAGGACGTTAGAGAAATGAGTATGTAGAGAAAATGATAACACACTTTCAAGCTGCAATATTTTCTAAACAAACCAATAATAAAGATGAAAAAAATAATAATAATCACTGTCAGTTTTTTCCCTCTCAGGATCATGCTTCTTCTTAAGAAAAATAAAAAAATATTGTTGTTACCTGGCAATGCAAATATTCAACCCTTCTTAATGGGATGTTGTCAGACATTCAGAATGTGGACACTGCAATGTTAAAATGTTCAGATTGCTGAAGTGCACATAATGTCGACATTCAACATGTAGACACTGACAAAATGTTGGCATTGTGAATGTTGAAATTATGAGTTTAGGCTGTAACTAGGCTAAGGCTAAAATATCAGTGTCTACCTACAGACCATGGGCATACTTGCCTACCTGACCCTCTCCATGAGGGAGAAAATGCTCTGTTCCTGGACTTTCCTGGTAATGTATGATTGCCATCACCTGTGGTGAGCTAGTTAATTGATAAGAAAGGTGTTTCACCACAGGTGATGGCAATCATACATTACCAGGAAAGTCCAGGGACAGAGCATTTTCTCCCTCATGGAGAGGGTCAGGTAGGCAAGTATGACCATGGGCCTTATCCAGGTTTGTTAACAAACTCAAAAAGTTAGCAATTAGGCAAACCCATGTTGCAGTGCAGGTGGGACAGATATAACATGTGCAGAGAGAGTTAGATTTGGGTGGGGTGTGTTCAAACTGAAATATAAATTGCAGTGTAAAAATTAAACAGCCAGTATTTACCCTGCACAGAAACAATATAACCCACCCAAATCTAACTCTCTCTGCACATGTTACAATTGCCCCACCTGCAGTGCAACATGGGGCCTAATTCAGAGTTGATTGCAGCAGCAAATTTGTTAGCAGTTGGGCAAAACCATCTGCACTGCAAGGGGGGGGGGGGAGATATAACATGTGCAGAGAGAGTTAGATTTGGGTGGGGTGTGTTCAAACTGAAATTTAAATTGCAGTGTAAAAATAAAGCAGCCAGTATTTACCCTGCACAGAAAGAATATAACCCACCCAAATCTAACTCTCTCTCAGCACGTTATATCTGCCACACCTGCAGTGCACATGGTTTTGCCCAACTGCTAAAAAAAAATCCTGCTGCGATCAACTTGGAATTACCCCCATGGTTTTGTCAAATTGCTAACAAATTTGCTGCTGCAATCAACTCTGAGTCACCCCCATGGTTTTGCACAATTGCTAACAAACCTGAATAACCCCTCATGTCCATAACGTTCTATGGGGTCATGATGTGAGGTCATGTTCCCAAAATGTGCGCAATGGGGAGCATGGCCTCTAACCTCATGACGCCAGACACATTTTCTGGTTGCATGCCAGTCCCAATTTCATGCTTTGAATGTTGGAAGGGTTTCCAGTCAGAAGGTCAACAGTGACCATGTTAATTTTCATATGTCGACATCACAATGTTAATATGGTTCAAATTACAGACAGGCACCAGGTTAACATCTTCAAACTGTTAACAGGTTCACAATGTCGACATCAAAAATGTTGCCATGTGAGATGTCGGCATGCTGAGGATGTAGACGGTTAGGGTATGGCTGCAGGGGGAGGTTAGAGTTAAGCACTAGGGGGAGGGTTAGGGATTAGGGGAGAACTACTTACTGGAACACAGCTGCTCAGATGCCTGTTCTGGAACAGATACTCATGTGACCAATTCGATCCAGAAGGTGACGCTGGGACAACGTAAAACTCTGCTAAACGGGATGCAGTTACCATCCAGATGGTCAGGATCCCGATGCACGATACCGGTATTGGAATCCTGACACATTACGTAATACAGATGCCAGAATTTAGAATGGGAACAGAACACAGACGCCGGAATCCCGACCATAGGGATCCCGATCCTCTACACAGTGGCTCAGGTAAGTATTATGTCAGGGATGGGGGGGTGGTTAGGTTTAGGCAACCCCTTTGGGAATTTAGGGTTTGGGTGCAGTGGGTGGAGGCGTAGTTTTAGGGTGTGGGCAGGGGGGATTATGGTTAGAATTAGGCACTTAAAATGGAGTTAGGGTAGGGTTAGACTCATTAACACCCCATCGGGATTTAGACTGACGGGATGCAGCTGTCGGTCTCCTGACCGTCAGCATCACGACAGCTGGCATTTCGTTACCAACCCTGCTAAACCACCAGGAAACTGTCAACCATTCGTACCCAACCCTGTTGAGAGAGATGGCGTGTCGGCATGTCATACCACACCCTTCTTAGCATAGGCACCTTTAGGATAACTCGGACCTCATAAATTGCAAGGAACCACAACCACATTAGTTGTTTAATCGTTGTGGAACACAATTTCATTGGGATTTAGCTTCGTCATTGGTTATCGATTAAATGGTCCAGCATCAAAACTGATAAAATCTGAATCATATCTTAATAAGGGAGAACTTACCAAACTTCCTAACTTATAGAACACGTTTCATAAGGTAGAAGAGCTAGAAAAACTATTTCAATCTGTTATATCAGGGCTGGCCAAACCGGTCCTCGAGATCTACCAACAGTTCATGTTTTCCAGGCCTCCTGGAGATCTGTAGAATTGTCAGTTAGGAATGAATGCAGCACATCTTAATTAGTAATGACTACACCTGTGCACCAGCTAGGTAGTCTGGAAAATGTGAACTGTTGGTAGATCTCGAGGACTGGTTTGGCCAGCTCTGTGTTATATGGTTTTGCTTAGGACCGAGGAAGCTTGGAATTTTAATAAATGTGTTTGAAGTATACTGATGCTGTCCTTCACGTATATAATTTCACTATGGTCACGCTATAGTAGTAGTACACAGAAGGTATTCTACCTCTATTTCCCTACTTATAGGTCAGGACGCTGCAGTGCCTAGTATATGAGGTGGCTAGTTATAAAGTGGCAGCTTAAATCAATAGCAGTGTTATACCTGAATGTCATTAGTTACATCTTCATCTGATATCGACTGCAAAATTGATTCCGACTCCTCCTCTCTCCTCACCAACAGGTAAACCATATTGCAGCAGAGTATTGCATCTGCCTTACTAAAGATTTACTCGGTAAACCATATTGCAGCAGAGTATTGCATCTGCCTTACTAAAGATTTACTCGGTAAACCATATTGCAGCAGAGTATTGCATCTGCCTTACTAAAGATTTACTCGGTAAACCATATTCCAGCAGAGTATTGCATCTGCCTTACTAAAGATTTACTCGGTAAACCATATTGCAGCAGAGTATTGCATCTGCCTTACTAAAGATGTACTCGGTAAACCTACTCAGATCAATATTGGTTTGTTATTTTTCAAATTACATTGCATGGTTAAAAGTTTAGAAAGCTGTTCTAAGTGGATTTATATCTGTACTATGTTAAGAACTTATAGTGATTAAGTGGGGTTTACTGACCTTACATTTGTTAGATTTGATTAACACCTTTTGCTGGAGGAGGTGGAGGGTTGTTGTGTGGGGGAGGGGGTTGTAATCAGGTTCATCATGTGTTTGTAGACTTATTTATTCAGTATAGGTCAGGACGCCAGTGCCTAGTATATGAAGTGGCTAGTTATAAAGGGGCAGCTTAAATCAATAGCAGTGTTATAACCGTGTTAAACCGAAGAAAAACAGAAGGCAAACAAACCAAAAAGATAACAGAAGGACTGCGTTACAACCACAAAACTCAGGACCAGGAGCCCTTCCCTCACCTCTACCATGACAACTCCAGGACCAGGTTTACCACCTCTCTGGCTGAGAACATCAAGTCCCCCCTGGGCCTAAACCTAAATATGAGCAGAGAGCTGTGGGTGGAGAACACCAGGACCAGACTCAGCAGGGACATGTTTTTTTTCACTACCACCCCACTGTGTGCTTTTCCTGCAATGTTTCCCTCCACTGATTGCACATCCTGCCATTGCGCCCTACATACAGGGTACATCATACTACTACACAAGTGTCAGTTTTCCCATATATGCACTTGGCCCTTGTATGGCTCACCTCCCACAGTGTAACCTTCGAAGTGCGCCCAACATGGGTGCCTCATCTGGTACATTTGTGGATGGGATGAAAAATACATGGACCTGATAGTTTTGTCAGAACCCTACTCTGAACTTTAGGACTCTGAAATCACCCCCATTTTGTGTCATCTCTTCTAGGGGTAGACTATTCCACCCTGGGTTAATCCTACGCTGAGCGCCCAAGATGGCTGCCGCACTTGGTACCTTGTGAGGGTGGAATACACAACCCTTGGAAGTTATTGCCCAAAATGCCTACACCAATCCTGCATTATGCTTTCTGTGTGCTTAAGGTTTTCTTTTATTATGTCTGTGTGGCTTATCTATTGCTGTCTTACTTAAATATTCTGTATTATGTGCATTGTTTTTTATGTCTGTAAAGTGCCTTGAGTCCTGTTGGAGAAAGAGCGCTATATAAATAAAATTATTATTATTATTACTTGAGCAGGCATAATTGCCTTAACTGATGGTGTAACTATTGACATACACAACAAAGGGGTATAGTCAATTAAAGTCGGATCCATTCCGACATGTATTTGTCGGAATGGATCCGACAACCCCTATTCAATCCTATCTAAAATTCAACTTTTTCAAGTCGAATTTAGATGGGACCAAGAGGAGAGGGGGGGCGAGCCGCGGGGGGACAGCCGGCGGGCATACCGGTAGTTCAGCGCTACGGAGTAGCGCTGCAGCAGGATGTCACTCAGCCGCCTGACCTCACGGCAGCTTCCACCCGGCTCCAGCAGCGTGCTGGAGCCGGGTGGAAGCTGCCGTGAGGTCAGGCGGGTGAGTGACATCCAGCTACTGTAGCGCTGATCTCCCTGTATGCCCGCCGGCTGTCCCCGCGTCTCCCTGCGGCTCCCCCCCCCCCTCGCCTCCTCTGGGTCCGCATCTCAGTCCGACATCATTTTGATGTCGGACTGAGATGGTCGAAAAGGGGGCCAAAACCTGTCGGATTTGGCCCCGTTTTCTGAATCAACACGTGGATCGGCAGCTATTCCGCTGAACCACATGCTTTTCAACAAGTCGAATTTATCGACTTGTCGAAAAATTTTGCTAAATATTGAATAGGCCGAATCAGGATTCGACCGTAAAAAGTCGAAAACTGACGTCTTTTCGACAGACAGCAGTTTTCGACTTCACTTGAATATACCCCTAAACCTCATATGCAAATTGGAATTACAGATTACTACTAGTTCCTATCTGAAAATGGTGAGATCTAAAATTTGGATTTCCTAGTTCTTATTATCAATATTATTGATGACTTTTGCACTGAAGAGCCTGATAGAGGGGAAAACAGAAAACAGCATACACACAACGGAAGCACACAGGCTATACAAAATAAGGCAGACTTTAAAGCAAAGGCTAAAGTGGGCCCTAGGACACAGGAAAAGTGACTAAAGGTCTTTAGAATTATTTAGAAATCTCTTTAGAATGTACAGTAAACACTCACGAGCTGGGCCTTCTCTCCTTGTGTGCTTTTTCTTCTTTTACTTAGAGTATCCTCTAATCCATACAACTGCACATAGGACCTTATTCAGTAAGGATTGTAAATTCTGCTAAACAGCATTATTTACAATCCTTTGGCTCGCATGCCGGGGGCCACCTAGCATGCAAACATCCACCTAGCAATGCAATCACACTGAAATTGCAATTGAGCCCCAATTTCAGCATGATCGTCGAAATTGTGGATGCCTACTGCCGGCAGGAAGCCAGCCGCCATTTTTCACATTGCAGCCGCCCCGATAAAGCCCACGCCATGCCCCCTTTTTGTGCCACACCTCCGTTTCACCAAAGGCACCCCCACAACGCTCCGTCTTGGAAACGGAGCGTTGCTGCCCCGCGAAAGTCTCTGCCTCTCAATCAGGCAGAGGCGTTCGCAGTTAATGCTAATTAATTCTTCCTTTATTACCAGTAAATTTAGGCATTCCAGGCCCTTTGGTATAACCTGGTGGAGACAAGTTTCTGTGCCTGTAACATGTCCAAAAAGCCTGTGGCTTTCAGAATGGCCGCTTCAGTAGCAACCCCAAACAAAATCCCCAAGCTTTTAAGCTTGCAGCCCATCATCAAGGACCCCAATCTCTGCAAGTACTTACACTAGCATATATGCTTAATATGCCATTACATTTCAGTTAAATGTACTAACCTGATCATAAGGTCATCTGGATACCCTCCTGGTACTGAGGAAAGAGGCTGTGACCACCATTAGTTAGGTGTAGACTCCTGGAAACTGTGGAAAGGCCAAAAAGCTGGACTCAAACATTAAATTATTCATATTGGAAGGAAATTGGAGGTGGTTTTGATGCCCATTCCAGTAAGGAACATAATGTAGATATATATTTCTATTGCCACCAATAATCTTCCCAGCAGCATAATGTTGACAATCAGTCTGAAACACTCTACATGAAGATGGAAACTGAGGGATTTTTGGATGGGGCAAAATGCTCATCCAGCCTTTGGACCAGATAGAGATCCAAAGCGCCGGGAATGCCGTCAGTGAGCGGGACCCGGGTTGAACGATCTGAGTTACCCCGATCACACGGGGTAGCTGCCCTAGTTGGAATCCCGGGTCACTGTACCCAGGTTAACCCTGTTACCCAAAGCTGTGACCCGGGTTAACCTGCCAATAACCTGGGTTATTGCGGCGGTGTAAAAGGGGTATTATTTGGTAACCGCAAACTTTTCCAGTTGTTTTTAAGCCATTTGCTCATAGAGATCTTAAAGCCATCTAACAGTTAAACGGAACCTATTCTGTGGCGTTACTTTAAATAAGATGTGTATAAAATAAATACAATGATGTGAAAAGTGTAATACATGTCTCTCATTTAAAGTAGTGTACCTGAATACCACCCATTTCTGATTTGATCTGGGAATCATACCCCCGCTTTTATGACTGCTGCACATTGTCTAAATGGAGGCTCAGGAAGGTCTGTACACAGGCATCTTGAGCACGCTTTTTGTTACAGAGGCTAGGGACACACCAACAGTAGATGTATTGAGGTTACTTAGTATAGTTATATTATGTATATAATCTTTTAATTATATATTTACATATTAAGTGCTGCAAAGCAAATAATGAGAGTTATGGTAGACTTACCATGTGATAAAGCCTAATATTTATCCTATATTAAACACTATAAAAGGTTAAGAGACACAGTACGCAATTGGCGCACGAGGTACCGTAAGGGTACGCCCTTAGCGTAGCGGACGCTGTATCGGGAGCGAGCCGCTCGAGCGACACAAACGCTCGCGAGAATACGCTGTTGGTATCAAGCACACCATAGGCGGCTGATCACCGTAATGTTACGCTAATAGCGTAACGGACGCTTGTGAACAGGAAACGAACACAAGCGGCACGGACGCTCACAGAATTAAACCTTAATAACTATACCTTAAAGAATGTACTTATACTGTAAACCTTTATGCAGTGATAATGTATAGATGCAACGCAGTGTAACCTTGTTAGTTTAAAAGCTGTATGAGCGGCTGAGACGCTCAGAGAACCCTTAGCAATATAATAAACACTCAAATACCGGTCTAAGGTTCTAACACCTTTAAGGGAGAGAATGAACGTTCAATTGCAAAAGAATATACAGTACAGTTTATACACTACCAGGCTAACATAAACACCTAACAGAATACTATACGTTAAAATACAATAGCGGCACAATTACATTTAAGGGGAAGGAGAGAGAGAATGGCTTCAACAAATAGGAGGTAAAATGGCTGCAGAGAACTTACGCACAAGGGGAAACAATCGCAAGAGCCTTCCTGGATATCCAGCTCCCGATTGTCAGTGATGATAACCGTTGAGAAGAGTAGAGTAGAGAGAGCTGGCCCAGGTCGGCTTGTCCTTATATACACTACACACAGTACGATACAATGGTCCCTACAATCTCAATGTTCATTGGACACAGGAATCCGTCTCCGCATTATAACAAAAGGTCATAGGTTGGTTCATACAGGTGGGCTGTGACTATTTCAAACTGCTCAGGTGGGAGGGAAACTCAGGTTTCCCGCCGCATGGGTAATGAACTGCAACTATAGTAAATGTCCATAAACTTCTTATAGTCATAACTATACGCACGAGCGATTAATCGGTTTCTAACCAACACCGGAATATTGCTAATTATATACTCTTCCGATGGATACTAAACACCACTGCGTAACCCCTGTCTGACCCTTCGTATCAAACAAAGAGGGATCTCTTTGTCTATGAACATGCTAAACTTTCAGATTCTATCAAAGGGACCATAATCTACAAAATACATTATATGACTAAAATATGTAACGATCGAGTCGCATGCTAGACGCACACAAACTCTACCGTAAATGCGCATACCGTGCGCCCGTGACGGCGAGTATGCGCACGCACGGGAGGTTTCATGCACGTGCAGCGTGCACACGCATGGGGAGAAAACAAAGCAATGTGTGTTTAGATATTTTTCGACTTTGACACATGGTTAACTCTTTCTGCGAGGTACGTTGGGTTCCACAGGGAAACATCGGGGTGTAGAGTGGATCTTGATCCAGAGGCACCAACAGGCTAAAGCTTTAGGCTGTCCCAGGATGCATTGGGGCCTCCTCTATAAACCCCGCCTCCAGGCACTGGAGCTCAGTTTCGTTAACCAGTCAAATGCAGGAGCAGGCAGATGTTAGCCACATAGAACCACAATCTCACGACAGGAGAAGGGATGCCATACAAACCCATAGAAGCTAGGTGCATCACAGAAAGAGAGTTAACCGTGGTAAGTCTACCATAACTTTCCTTTTCTGCAGCAGGGTACATTGTGTTCCACAGGGAAACACCGGGATGTCCTAAAGCAGTTCCTCAAGGGAGGGGACGCGCCTTAGTGGGTATGAGTACCCGGCGTCCATAGGAAGCATCCTGGGAGGCGGAAGTATCAAAGGCATAGAACCGAATGAAAAAGTGTTCACTGAGGACCACGTAGAAAAAGTGTTCACTGAGGACCACGTAGCCGTCTTGCACAGTTGTTCTGCGGATGCGCCACGGCGGGCCGCCCAAGAAGGTACAACAGACCGAGTAGAATGAGCTTTAATAGCAGCAGGAGCTGGGAGTCCAGTCTGCGCATAATCTTGTGCAATCACCATTCTAATCCATCTGGTCAAAGTTTGCTTATTCGCAGGCCAGCCACGTTTGTGAAACCCAAACAAGACAAAAAGGAAATCTGACGTCCTGATAGAGGCAGTCCTCTCCACATATATACGGAGCCCTTACCACATCCAAAGACCACTCTTTGGAAGACAAATCAGAAGAGATAAAGGCTGGAACCACAATCTCTTGGTTAAGGTGAAAAGATGACACCACTTTAGGTAAATAACCTGAGCGAGTTCTTAGAACTGCCCGGTCATGATGAAATATCAGAAAGGGTGGACAACAGGACAAAGCGCACAAGTCCGACACCCTTCTAGTAGAGGCAATAGCCAGTAAAAACAAGACCTTGGCTGTGAGCCATTTAAGGTCCACCGACTCAAGAGGTTCAAATGGAGACTCTTGCAGGGCATTCAGGACAACAGACAGATCCCATGGAGCCACAGGGAGGTACACAGAGAGGCTGAATGTGTAAAAAAACACCCTGAGTGAATTTATGTAAGGTATAGACGCAATTTTTCTCTGAAACCAAACCGACAAGGCAGATATATGAACCTTGAGGAAGGCCAGACGAAATCCTAAATCCAGGCCGCGTTGCAGAAAAGCCAGAATTCTAGACGTTCTGAATCTGTATGCATTATAATTCTTATCAGCACCACCAGGTGAAGTAAGAATTCCAGACCCTGTAATAAATCGAGGCAGATGCCGGTTTGCGAGCTTTCAACATAGTTTGGATGACCACCTCAGAGAATCCTTTGGCCCTTAGGAGTGATGCTTCAAGAGCCACGCTGTTAAAGCCAGTCTGGCCAGGTCCGGATAAAGACAAGGGCCCTGTACGAGGTGGTCTGGGCGCTGAGGAAGTAGAAGGGAACGCTCTGTCGATAGACTCTGCAGGTCTGAGAACCAATGCCGCCTGGGCCACGCTGGAGTGACTAGAAATAGTATTCCTCCTTCTTGTTTGACCTTTCCGTAGGACCCTGGGCAGGAGTGACACAGGAGGGAACATGTAGGGCAGCCAAATGTTCCATTGAATTGCTAGTGCATCCACGAACGCTGCTTGAGGATCCCTGGTCCTTGATCCAAAGACCGGAACATTGTGATTGTGTCGAGACGCCATCAGGTCTACATCTGGTAGGCCCCACTTGTCCACTAGGAGTTGAAAGACTTCCAGATGAAGACTCCACTCTCCACCATGCACGTCCGGGCGACTGAGGAAGTCCGCTTCCCAGTTTAGGACACCTGGAATGAACACTGCAGATATTGCTGGCAGATGGCGTTCTGCACAACAAAGGATTTTTGACACTTCCATCATAGCCATGCGGCTTTGAGTGCCGCCTTAATGGTTTATGTATGCCACCGTGGTACTTGAACCGGCCTGTTTTGTACCAGAGGCTGGGCGAGAGAGTCAATGCATTGAACACCGCCTGCAACTCCAGAGTATAGGCCGGAAAGAGCCATTGGGTTTCGGTACTAGAAACAGGGTCGAGCAGTAACCTCTGCCTCTGTGGGACAGAGGTACCAGCACAACCACTCCTGTATCCAGGAGGGAACTTACAACCTTTTGCAGAGCTTGCATCTTTAACGGATCCGAAAGGATAACTGTGGTGCAAAACTGGCGAGGGGGGCATCTCTTGAATGAGACTGCGTACCCGTGAGAGACAACTTCCCGCACCCATGCGTCTGAAATGGTCTTTAACCAGACCTGGGTGAACTGCAGAGGTCGTCCTCCCACCCTGGGGTCCGTCAGTGGGGAGGTCCGCCCCATCATGCGGCAGGCTTGTCTTGTTTATAAGCATGCTGACGGGCCTCCCAGGATTGTTTAGAATTGAGCTTTGTGGTTTTGGGAGCACAAGACTGTCTCGGGTATGCCTGACCTTTTGCTTTCCTTTGAGGCCGAAAGGAATGAAAAGTGGTACCTTTTGCCTTCTGTGCAGAAGGATTAGTTTTTGGGAGAAAAGCAGTCTTAGCAGCTGCTAACTCAGACACAATTTTATTAAGGTCTTCCCCAAACAAAATGTCCCCCTTAAAATAAGATTTTACTTACCGATAAATCTATTTCTCGTAGTCCGTAGTGGATGCTGGGGACTCCGTCAGGACCATGGGGAATAGCGGCTCCGCAGGAGACAGGGCACAAAAGCAAGCTTTTAGGATCACATGGTGTGTACTGGCTCCTCCCCCTATGACCCTCCTCCAAGCCTCAGTTAGGTACTGTGCCCGGACGAGCGTACACAATAAGGAAGGATCTTGAATCCCGGGTAAGACCCAAACCAGCCACACCAATCACACCGTACAACTTGTGATCTGAACCCAGTTAACAGTATGATAACAATGAAGTAGCCTCTAAAAAAGATGGCTCACAACAATAATAACCCGATTTTTGTAACAATAACTATGTACAAGTAATGCAGACAATCCGCACTTGGGATGGGCGCCCAGCATCCACTACGGACTACGAGAAATAGATTTATCGGTAAGTAAAATCTTATTTTCTCTAACGTCCTAGTGGATGCTGGGGACTCCGTCAGGACCATGGGGATTATACCAAAGCTCCCAAACGGGCGGGAGAGTGCGGGTGACTCTGCAGCACCGAATGAGAGAACTCCAGGTCCTCCTCAGCCAGGGTATCAAATTTGTAGAATTTTACAAACGTGTTCCCCCCTGACCACGTAGCTGCTCGGCAAAATTTTAAAGCCGAGACCCCCTCGGGCATCCGCCCAAGATGAGCCCACCTTCCTTGTGGAATGGGCATTGACAGATTTTGGCTGTGGCAGGCCTGCCACAGACTGTGCAAGCTGAATTGTACTACAAATCCAACGAGCAATAGTCTGCTTAGAAGCAGGAGCACCCATCTTTTGGGGTGCATACAATATAAACAGCAAGTCAGACTTTCTGACTCCAGCCGTCCTGGAAATATATATATATATATATATATATATATATATATATATATTTTTAGGGCCCCGACAACGTCTAGCAACTTGGGAGTCCTCCAAGTCCCTAGTAGCCGCAGGCACCACAATATGTTGTTTCAGGCGAAACGCTGACACCACCTTAGGAAGAAACTGGGGACGAGTCCGCAGTTCTGCCCTGTCCGAATGGAAAAACAAATGAGCTTTTTTTAAGACAAAGCCCCCAATTCTGACAATCGCCTGGCCGAGGCCAGGGCCACAACATGGTCCCTTTCCATGTGAGATATTTCAAATCCACAGATTTGATCGGTTCAAACCAATATGATTTGAGGAATCCCAACACTACGTTGAGATCCCACGGTGCCACTGGAGGCACACAAGGGGCTGTATATGCAATACTCCCTTGACAAACGTCTGGACTTCAGGAATTGAAGCCAATTTTTTCTGGAAGAAAATCTACAGGGCCGAAACTTGAACCTTAATGGACCCCAATTTGAGGCTCATAGACACTCCTGTTTTCAGGAAGTGCAGAAATCGACCTAGTTGAAATTTTTTCGTGGGGCCTTCCTGGCCTCACCCACGCAACATATTTTCACCACATGTGGTGATAACGTTGTGCGGTCACCTCCTTCCTGGCTTTGACCAGGGTAGGTATGACCTCTTCCGGAATGCCTTTTCCCTTAGGATCCGGTGTTCAACCGCCATGCCGTCAAACGCAGTCGCGGTAAGTCTTGGAACAGACAAGGTCCCTGCTGGAGCAGGTCCTTTCTTAGAGGCAGATGCCACGGTTCCTCTTGGAACAGACATGGTTCTTGCTGAAAGCAAATCCCATCTTAGCTCCCGAGGCCATTAGTCCTCTGTGAGCATCTCTTGAAGTTCCGGGTACCAAGTCCCTCTTGGCCAATCCGGAGCCACGAGTATAGTTCTTACTCCTCTACGTCTTATAATTCTCAATACCTTGGTTATGAGAAGCAGAAGAGGGAACACATACACCGACTGTTACACCCACGGTGTTACCAGGACGTCCACAGCTATCGCCTGATGGTCTCGTGACCTGGCGCAATACCTGTCCCGTTTTTTGTTCGGGCGGGACGCCATCATTTCCACCTTTGGTCTTTCCCAACGGTTCACAATCATGCGGAAAACTTCCCGATGAAGTTCCCACTCTCCCGGGTGGAGGTCGTGCCTGCTGAGGAAGTCTGCTTCCCAGTCGTCCACTCCCGGAATGAACACTGCTGACAGTGCTATCACATGATTTTCCGTCTAGCGAAAAATCCTTGCAGTTTTGACCACTGCCCTCCTGCTTCTTGTGCCGCCCTATCTGTTTACGTGGGCGACTGCCGTGATGTTATCCCACTGGATCAATACCGGCTGACCTTGAAGCAGAGGCCTTGCTAAGCTTATAGCATTACAAATTTGCTCTTAGCTCCAGTATATTTATGTGGAGAGAATTCTCCAGACTTGATCACACTCCCTGGAAATTTTTTCCCTGTGTGACTGCTCCCCAGCCTCTCAGGCTGGCCTCCGTGGTTACCAGCATCCAATCCTGAATGCCGAATCTGCGGCCCTCTAGAGGATGAGCACTCTGTAATCACCACAGGAGAGACACCCTTGTCCTTGGATATAGGGTTATCCGCTGATGCATCTGAAGATGCGATCCGGACCATTTGTCCAGCAGATCCCACTGAAGAGTTCTTGCGTGAAATCTGCCGAATGGAAGCGCTTCGTAATAAGCCACCATTTTTTACCAGGACTCTTGTGCAATGATGCACTGACACTTTTCCTGGTTTTAGGAGGATCCCGATTAGCTCGGATAACTCCCTGGCTTTCTCCTCTGGGAGAAACACCCTTTTCCTGGACTGTGTCCAGAATCATCCCTAGGACCAGCAGACGTGTCGTCGGAACAACTGCGGTTTTGGAATATTTAGAATCCACCCGTGCTGTCGTAGAACTACTTGAGATAGTGCTACTCCGACCTCCAACTGTTCTCTGGACCTTGTTCTTATCAGGAGGTCGTCCATTTTCTTTGAAGACGAATCCTCATTTCGGTCATTACCTTGGTAAAGACCCGGGGTGCCTTGGACACTCCAATGGCATCGTCTGAAACTGATAGTGACAGTTCTGTACCACGAACCTGAGGTACCCTTGGTGAGAAAAGCAAATTTTGGGACATGGAGGTAAGCATCCCTGATGTCCCGGGACACCATATAGTCCCCTTGTTCCCAGTTCGCTATCACTGCTCTGAGTGACTCCATCTGGATTTGAACCCTTGTAAGTGTTCAAATTTTTCAGATTTAGAATCGGTCTCACCTAGCCTCCTGGCTTCAGTACCACCCTATAGTGTGGAACAATACCCCCTTCCTTGTTGTAGGAGGGGTAATTTTATTATCACCTGCTGGGAATACAGCTTGTGAATTGTTTTCAATACTGCCTCCCTGTCGGAGGGGGACATTGGTACAGCAGACTACAGGAACCTGCGAGGGGGGAAACGCCTCGACATTCCAATCTGTGCCCCTTTGATACTACTTGTAGGATCCAGGGGTCCTGTACGGTCCCAGCGTCATGCTGAGAACTTAGTAGAAGCGGTGGAGGGCTTCTGTTACTGGGAATGGACTGCCTGCTGCAGTCTTCTTCCCTTTCCTCTATCCCTGGGCAGATATCTTATAGGGACGAAAAGACTGAGGCTGAAAAGACGGTGTCTTTTTCTGCAGAGATGTGACTTAGGGTAAAAAACGGTGGATCTTCCAGCAGTTGCCGTGGCCACCAGGTCCCATGGACCGACCCCAAATAACTCCTCCCCTTTTATACGGCAATACATCTTTGTGCCGTTTGGAATCTGCATCCCCTGACCACTGTCGTGTCCATAAACATCTTCTTGCAGATATGGACATCGCATTTACTCTTGATGCCAGATTGCAAATATCCCTCTGCGCATCTCGTATATATAGAAATGCATCCTTTAAATGCTCTATAGTCAATAAAATACTGTCCCTGTCAAGGGTATCAATATTTTTAGTCAGGGAATCCGACCAAGCCACCTCAGCTCTGCACATCCAGGCTGAGGCGATCGCTGGTCACAGTATAACACCAGCATGTGTGTGTATACTTTTTAGGATATTTTTCTGATAAGCATGTGAGCGCCTTATCCACCCTGAGGGGTGTTTCCCAATGCGCCTTAACTTCTGGCGGGAAAGGGTATACCGCCAATAATTTTCTATCGGGGGAAACCCACGCATCATCACACACTTCATTTAATTTATCTGATTCAGGAAAAACTACAGGTAGTTTTTTCACCTCACACATAATACCCTTCTTTGTGGTACTTGGAGTATCAGAAATATGTAACACCTCCTTCATTGCCCTTAACGTGTGGCCCTAAAGGAAAATACGTTTGTTTCTTCACCGTCGACACTGAAATCAGTGTCCGTGTCTGGGTCTATGTCGACCGACTGAGGTAAATGGGCGTTTTTACAAGCCCCTGACGGTGTCTGAGACGCCTGGACCGGTACTAATTTGTTCGCCGGCCGTCTCATGTCGTCAACCCACTTGCAGCGTGTTGACATTATCACGTAATTCCATAAGTAAGCCATCCATTCCGGTGTCGACTCCCTAGAGAGTGACATCACCATTACAGGCAATTTGCTCCGCCTCCTCACCAACATTTTCCTCATACATGTCGACACACACGTACCGACATACAGCACACACATAGGGAATGCTCTGATAGAGGACAGGACCCACTAGCCCTTTGGGGAGACAGAGGGAGAGTTTGCCAGCACACACCAAAATGCTATAATTATACAGGGACAACCCTTATATAAGTGTTCCTCCCATATAGCATTTAATATATATGTATATCGCCAAATCAGTGCCCCCCCTCTCTGTTTTAACCCTGTTTCTGTAGTGCAGTGCAGGGGAGAGCCTGGGAGCCTTCCCCTCAGCCTTTCTGTGAGGGAAAATGGCGCTGTGTGCTGAGGAGAATAGGCCCCGCCCCCTTTTCGGCGGGCTTCTTCTCCGGAGATTGTGAAGTCTGGCAGGGGTTAAATACATCCATATAGCCTCAAGGGCTATATGTGATGTATTTTTCGCCATACAGGTATTCTACATTGCTGCCAGGGCGCCCCCTCCCGCGCCCTGCACCCTCCGTGATCGCTGTGGGAAGTGTGCTGACAGACAATGGCGCACAGCTGCAGTGCTGTGCGCTACCTGAGGAAGACTGAAAAGTCTTCTGCCGCCTGGTTCCGGACCTCTTCAATCTTCAGCATCTGCAAGGGGGTCGGCGGCGCGGCTCCGGGACGAACCCCAGGGCGAGACCTGTGTTCCGACTCCCTCTGAAGCTAATGGTGTCCAGTAGCCTAAGAATCCAATCCATCCTGCACGCAGGTGAGTTGAAATTCTCTCCCCTAAGTCCCTCGATGCAGTGAGCCTGTTGCCAGCAGGACTCACTGAAAATAAAGAACCTAAAAACTTTTTCTAAGCAACTCTTTAAGAGAGCTACCTAGATTGCACCCTTCTCGGACGGGCACAAAAACCTAACTGAGGCTTGGAGGAGGGTCATAGGGGGAGGAGCCAGTACACACCATGTGATCCTAAAAGCTTGCTTTTGTGCCCTGTCTCCTGCGGAGCCGCTATTCCCCATGGTCCTGACGGAGTCCCCAGCATCCACTAGGACGTTAGAGAAAAGGAGAGTACCTCCAAGGTCTTTTTGGAGTCTAGGTCCACCTTCCATGACCTCAACCACAGAATACGGCGAGCCAGGACAGACGTAGTCAATGCCTTGGCTGCCAACACACCCGCCTCAGAGGACACATCCTGAATGTAATAGGCGGCGGTAGTAATGTGAGACGGGTATTGTCTTGCATTGTCGGATATATCCTTGAGCAGCTCTTCCCCTGTTGGCAGCTTATCTGTCAGTTCCTTCAGTGAAGTGACAGTGGTGAAAGGCAGGGTAGACGACACCACTATGTGGGTGACATGAGAAACCACCGGCAGTGAATTTTCACACTTGTTACATAAGTCTGCATGGAGAGGATAGCGAGCCAAGGCCCGTTTAGACAGAGGGAATTACTTCCCTGGATTAGACCAGGGTTCCTGCCTGATGTCTATCAAATGGTCAGAATGGGGTAATAGATTTTTAACCACCTTCTGCATTTAAATATATCAGTTTTCTTAGCCACAGTAGTTTAATCCTCATCATCAGTGATTTGTAGGATCTGCTTAATAGCAACCACTAGGGCAGGGACACCAATTTGCAATGGAGATTCCTAGTCAGAAACACCTGATTCAGTGTCTGACAGGACAGTGTGCTCCCCCTCCACTTCAGATGGAAAATCTGAGAGATACGTGGATTGTGAGGAGGAAGCAGCCCGCTTAGATGACCCAGAGACACGGGAGTGACCTAGAGTAGGTTTTTGCCTGACCAAGTATTGATTTAATTGCAGCTCCAGGGTGAGAAAATCTGCAGTAGATGGCGCCCTGGGCCGGGGGAGGTGCTACAGGTCAAGCGCTGACTCCCCTATGCTGGTCCTCACCGCCTGGTACTACGGAGTCTTATTAAAATGGGCGGTAGTACACCTGACCTGTACTCCTATGCCCTGGTGGTCTAGTGGGGTCCTTGCTCGGTGACAAGTGTCCACGCCAGCGTCGCGGTTCTTCTCCCTAGATCGCGACAGGAATGCAATTTAATGGCGTGTCCCACCTAGAAGACCCTCTTACCTCCTGCCCGTAGCAGCCACGAGAACCAAAAGAGCATCTGCGACTGTGTGCCTAAAGCCAGAGCGTCTCCGCTGCAAGTACCCGGGAACAGGCCACGGGAGTATGCAACGCCGCTTGGAAGATGATGGAGCCGCAGCACAGAATATCACACTGACATAGCGCTGCGGACCTTGAAATTTTCTTAGAAAGCTTTTCAGGGCTGCCCAGTGCGGCCTCCCTGTTAAGTGTCCTGCTGCTGCAGGCACAAACTCAATACTGAGTTCCAGTGCCTGGAGGCGGGGTTTATAGAGGAGGCCCTAATGCATCCTGGGACAGCCTAAAGCTTTAGCCTGTTGGTGCCTCTGGATCAAGATCCACTCTACACCCCGATGTTTCCCTGTGAAACACAATGTACCCTGCTGCAAAAAATATTTTTGTTTTGTTTTCAAGAACCTATACTGTGTTTGTCAACAAATTATGGTCTAGTTGCTTAAAATAGACTTATTAACAAAAGTTTGGTCAGAAGGAAGATCTTTTCCTGCACATTTTAGACTTCCTGCCAATAAATGTTTAGAAGGACATTGCAAATAGTGCCATTGAGCCTCATAAAGCTAATACATGACAACTGCTTGCAATCAACTGTTCACAAATAATGTAAAATAGGTGAAGACCTATAATACGTGTGTCAGCGAATCTTAGAGAATCAAAAAAGGGAAAATGGATAAAAAATAAAAAACAAGTACCTTCATCATTCATTATTACATATGATAACTTGCCCTATTATATTTTCCAATATGAAAGTCACCTAGAAAATATCCAGCATCCCGTGTTATAAACATCTCAGTTTATAAAAGTACAGTTTACTTGTAAACATACAGCATGTAGAGTGCAGGAAAAAAAACTAACAAAACATTTCTGCAGCTTTCAGTTGAGTTTATATATAATTCCAATTCAATTAGCTGTAAGTGCGGCCATATGCTGCTATTACAACAGCACCAGACTCACAAAGTTTAGTTCCCAAGTATATAGAGTTTCCAGCATAACCTGTTTTAGTAACCAGTAAAATTTGTCATTTATAGTTTAGGGCAAAAAGGAAATTCCTTTGCAATATGGAAAGAAAAAAATATTATTACAGGTTGAGTATCCCATATCCAAATATTCCGAAATACTGAATTTTTTGAGTTAGATCATGAAACCTTTGTTTTCTGATGGCTCAATGTACACAAACGTTGTTTAATACACAAAGTTATTAAAGATATTGTATTACATGACCTTCAGGCTGTGTGTATAAGGTGTATATGAAACATAAATGAATTGTGTGAATGTACGCACCCTTTGTTTAACCACTTAACTGACGATTTTTCCCTTCAAAATAGTTAACATTTTTTTTTACATTTATTTTATTTAATAAAGTTGAAAAAGTATTTTTTTAAATATTTGAACATTATATTATGCACATCTGCAGAACGGATCTCCTCGTCAAAAACGGGGGGACAGCACAGTTGCATGAAATCTGACCATGCCAGTTAAGTTGTTTTAATGCACAAAGTTATTAAAAATATTGGCTAAAATGACCTTCAGGCTGTGTGTTTACACAGTGTATATAAAACATAAGCGCATTCTGTGCTTAGACTTAGGTCCCAACGCCATGATATCTCATTATGGTATGCAATTATTCCAAAATACGGAAAAATCCCATATCCAAAATAGTTCTGGTCCCAAGCATTTTGGATAAAGGATACTTAACCTGTCTTTTCGGTAATAATAAGATATAAAAATGTTAGCAATTTAGGACTTCAGTAATCTTTTAAATACCTGTTACAATGCCATTCTTAATAGTTATTCAGTGAAAGTCTTTGGTGTCTGATTGCCATGTCTCTGACAATGAGGTTACACTATTCTCTTTGACTATGAAACAAATTCCTAAGGCATATGACATAATATTTTATTTTGTTTATCAGGAATCACAAAACATAATTATTTGCAGAAATTGTATGGCACACATAAGCAAAGCAGGAACAACTTCAAGATATACTTTAAAACAAAAAATAGTAACTACGGACATTATCTGAAAAGTGTGGGCTGTATGGGTTATAAAGTGTGGTTTATTCAATCTCTTTGATGATACCTACACAGTGAGGGTGGATATTTATTTTTAATAACCTTGCTTTAACTCCCAAAATGACTGTTACTATTCTGTACAAGTGAAGGGACCGGCTTTAATATTACATGCAATATACTAAAATCAATTACAAAGAAAAATATTTTAACCGTAAACTTGTATCTGTTCTTTGGTATGCAAAAGTGAGCAGATGTATAATTAGATAGTTTATCTTCATCCATGTTCCAACATGAAGAGTGATGGTGAGGAGGTGACAACACCACCTACCAATGTCTAATTGTAGAAATAGGACTATGCACACACACACACACACACACACACACACAAAAAGTGAAGGGACCGGCTTTAATATTACATGCAATATACTAACATCAATTACAAAGAAAAATATTTTAACCGTAAACTTGTATCTGTTCTTTGGTATGCAAAAGTGAGCAGATGTATAATTAGATAGTTTATCTTCATCCATGTTCCAACATGAAGAGTGATGGTGAGGAGGTGACAACACCACCTACCAATGTCTAATTGTAGAAATAGGACTATGCACACACACACACACACAAAAAGTGAAGGGACCGGCTTTAATATTACATGCAATATACTAAAATCAATTACAAAGAAAAATATTTTAACCGTAAACTTGTATCTGTTCTTTGGTATGCAAAAGTGAGCAGATGTATAATTAGATAGTTTATCTTCATCCATGTTCCAACATGAAGAGTGATGGTGAGGAGGTGACAACACCACCTACCAATGTCTAATTGTAGAAATAGGACTATGCACACACACACACAAAAAAAAATAATAATGCAAAAAAAGGAAGGTGGTAGGGACCAGAAATTGGTAAGAACACAAAGTAATTCAGGTCTACAACCACACTGCAGATTAGCATTTGATTGTGAACAATTAATTGCTAGACACAAATTCCCACTTTTAGATCAATTACCTTGTTACATTATGTGCAGTATTACACTAACTTTTTTCTGTTTTTTAGTTGATGAATACTGTGACCATTGGGTCAGATCTCACCGTTCTGCAATTAATCACATAAGATAAAGTGATGGTGCTGCAGTGATATTTGTCTCCACAGGAATAATAGAGTAGACCATTAATCACTGGAGCACAAGATTCTCTTGTCAAGAAGTGCTCTGTTGATCTTTGTACTGTAGTGCATATATTGGGATGCCAGGGGGATTTTTTTTTGTCATTTTGGGGGTGAATAGTTCATTTCAATTAATCCCATAGCTTTATGTACAGTGTACTACACAATTAGTCCCCTGAGATTAATTTGAGAGACTAAACATCTCCCATGTAGACAGGGCCTAAAGGAAAATTGGTGTTAAATAATATTTCTGCCTTTTAAATGTGCACATTTCCTGCTTTATACTGAATACAGCTTCCATTCATTCTACTGCATGTGCATTAGAAAATCAATTCATATCAATATGTATATTTATAACAAAGGCACAAAGGAGATACATTCAAGACCACCAAATGCTGTTACTAAAGCAACTTTCAGTCCCACAGCATTTAGTACAACTATTGACTACTCACCCTCACCCCCAACAAAAAGCAAACATGCGCAGTCCGCACAAATACTATTACTGGAAAAACTGTGCCTTACTGCAGTAACTGAATGTAGGAATGATGCACACCTGAAATAACACTGACACAAATACAGTTTAGAGAAAAGCAATGGTTTACAGATGCTGATCATTTCCCTACACAATCCGAGCAATGACACCCAAACATTTTTGTTAGATTTGCATAATTGGGGAGCATGTGTTTTGCCTATTCTATACATTATGGTAATCACTTAGGTCAACAAGAACCATTAGTAATATTGACAGGACATAAATAGGCCCGAATGCAATAGTCAGCAATGGGATTTCCAACCTGGTTTTGCCTTTTTTTTTTTTATTTAAATTGTTGCTTTATATATCCAGTCTACACTGCCGAAAACTTAACACTGCCCGCAGCTCACATGGCTATTTCAGTTAGGCCTTGGTTATTTTGTGACCATTGAAAAGGGAGTCATCTGCATTTACTGTATGATATAATCATCTAGTGCCATATGAAAAGTGCAGGTATAAAACAATGTACATAGTATGAAATTTAATAAAGTATCTTAATAAACCTGCATTCAAAATTATACATGAAAGCACTGAAGTGTTTTGAGGTCTCCATAGAAAGCCACCAATCTAATGCTCTTGAAAAAAAAAAAAAACATGTATAATGCTGGGAGATTGCTAGTTGTGGGGCTGCTAGTTAAAGCATTCCTCCCAACTGTCCTGATTTAAGGGCTCAGAATTGTCCTACAGATCAGAGAATGTAGGAGGTATGTCCCCATTCACCAGTGTGCTGCGTAGCCTCTAACTGGGTTTTTAGATGGGTAAATAAGGGGCCGCCTACAGCTTTAGAATTCCTAGGCACATCCCCGTGGCCACCTGTCATCAAATTACCACACTGCCTTTGAAATGTTTCCTGATTCATCTGCTGCCAAGTTTGGAAGTAGGAGTATAGTTACCACTCAAATTCTAGTTATGAACCAAGAAGGTAACATATAAATGTTGAGAACTAGCCTAAATCTGAACTGCATTTGTTAAAATAGAGAATTGCCATTACAAAGTTTTACAGACTGCTGCAAGTTCTATCACACCTAATACCATATCACAATGGGATTTCATACGTGTTCAAAAATCTGGGAGTTAACTCAGGACCCATTTAAAATAAGATTTTACTTACCGGTAAATCTATTTCTCGTAGTCCGTAGTGGATGCTGGGGACTCCGTAAGGACCATGGGGATAGACGGGCTCCGCAGGAGACATGGGCACTTTAAGAAAGAATTTAGGTTCTGGTGTGCACTGGCTCCTCCCTCTATGCCCCTTCTCCAGACCTCAGTTAGAGAAACTGTGCCCAGAAGAGCTGACAGTACAAGGAAAGGATTTTGGTAATCCAGGGCAAGATTCATACCAGCCACACCAATCACACCGTATAACATGTGATAACAACCAGTTAACAGTATGACAAATAACAGAGCATCAGGTCAAACCCTGATGCAACCATAACTTAACCCTTATTGAAGCAATAACTATATACAAGTATTGCAGAAGAAGTCCACACTTGGGACGGGCGCCCAGCATCCACTACGGACTACGAGAAATAGATTTACCGGTAAGTAAAATCTTATTTTCTCTAACGTCCTAGTGGATGCTGGGGACTCCGTAAGGACCATGGGGATTATACCAAAGCTCCCAAATGGGCGGGAGAGTGCGGATGACTCTGCAGCACCGATTGAGCAAACACAAGGTCCTCCTCAGCCAGGGTATCAAACTTGTAGAACTTTGCAAAAGTGTTTGAACCTGACCAAGTAGCCGCTCGGCAAAGTTATAATGCCGAGACCCCTCGGGCAGCCGCCCAAGAAGAGCCCACCTTCCTAGTGGAATGGGCCTTAACTGATTTTGGCAGCGGCAATCCAGCCGCAGAATGAGCCTGCTGAATCGTGTTACAGATCCAGCGAGCAATAGTTTGCTTTGAAGGTTGGTTTATATGAAAAGGATGAAACCACTTTCGGCAGAAATTGTGGACGAGTCCGCAATTCTGCTCTATCCGCATGGAAAACCAGATAGGGGCTTTTATGTGACAAAGCCGCCAACTCTAACACACGCCTAGCCGAAGCCAAGGCTAATAGCATGACCACCTTCCACGTGATATATTTCAACTCCACCGTTTTGAGTGGTTCAAACCAGTGGGATTTCAGGAAACTCAACACCACGTTAAGATCCCAAGGTGCCACTGGAGGCACGAAAGGGGGCTGAATATGCAGTACTCCCTTTACAAACGTCTGGACTTCAGGTAGAGAAGCCAACTCCTTTTGAAAGAAAATGGATAGGGCCGAAATCTGGACCTTAATGGAACCCAATTTTAGGCCCAAATTCACTCCGGACTGTAGGAAGTGAAGGAAACGGCCCAGCTGGAATTCCTCCGTAGGAGCATTCCTGGCCTCACACCAAGCAACATATTTTCGCCATATACGGTGATAATGTTGAGCTGTCACGTTCTTCCTAGCCTTTATCAGCGTAGGAATGACCTCATCCAGAATGCCTTTCTCTGCTAGGATCCGGCGTTCAACCGCCATGCCATCAAACGCAGCCGCGGTAAGTCCTGTTGCAACAAGTCCTGTCTTAGAGGAAGAGGCCACGGGTCCTCTGTGAGAATTTCTTGCAGATCTGGATACCAAGTCCTTCGTGGCCAATCTGGAAAAATGAGTATTGTTCTCACTCCTCTTTTTCTTATTATCCTCAGCACCTTGGGTATGAGATGAAGAGGAGGAAATACATAGACCGACTGGAACACCCACGGTGTCACCAGGGCGTCTACAGCTATCGCCTGAGGGTCTCTTGACCTGGCGCAATACCACTGTAGCTTTTTGTTGAGGCGGGATGCCATCATGTCCACCTGTGGCAGTTCCCACCGACTTGTAATCTGTGCGAAGACTTCCTGATGAAGTCCCCACTCTCCCGGGTGGAGGTCGTGTCTGCTGAGGAAGTCTGCTTCCCAGTTGTCCACTCCTGGGATGAACACTGCTGACAGTGCGCTTACGTGATTCTCCGCCCAGCGAAGAATTCTGGTGGCTTCCGCCATCGCCACTCTGCTCCTTGTGCCGCCTTGGCGGTTTACATGAGCCACTGCGGTGATGTTGTCTGACTGAATCAGAACCGGTTGGTCGCGAAGCAGGGTCTCCGCTTGATGTAGGGTGTTGTATATGGCCCTTAGTTCCAGGATGTTGATGTGAAGGCAAGTCTCTTGACTTGACCACAGACCTTGGAAATTTCTTCCCTGTGTGACTGCACCCCAACCTCGGAGGCTTGCGTCCGTGGTCACCAGGACCCAGTCCTGAATGCCGAATCTGCGGCCCTCGAGAAGGTGAGCGCTCTGCAGCCACCACAGGAGTGACACCTTGGCCCTGGGGGATAGGGTGATTAACCGATGCATCTTAAGATGTGATCCGGACCACTTGTCCAGTAAGTCCCATTGAAAAGTCCTCGCATGGAACCTGCCGAAGGGAATGGCCTCGTATGATGCCACCATCTTTCCCAGGACACGAGTGCAGTGATGCACTGACACCTGTTTTGGTTTTAATAGGTTCTTGACCAGTGTCATGAGTTCCTGAGCTTTCTCCATCGGGAGATAAACCCTTTTCTGGTCTGTGTCTAGAATCATGCCCAGGAAAGGCAGACGAGTCGTAGGAACCAACTGCGACTTTGGAATATTTAGAATCCAGCCGTGTTGCCGTAATGCTTCCAGAGAAAGCGCTACGCTGATCAGCAACTGCTCTCTTGATCTCGCTTTTATGAGGAGATCGTCCAAGTATGGGATAATTGTGACTCCTTGCTTCCGCAGGAGTACCATCATTTCCACCATTATTCTCGGTGCCGTGGAGAGACCAAACTGCAACGTCTGAAATTGGTAATGACAATCCTGTACCACAAATCTGAGGTACGCCTGATGAGGTGGATAAATGGGGACATGAAGGTATGCATCCTTTATGTCCAGAGACACCATAAAATCCCCCGCCTTCCAGGCTTGCGATGACCGCTCTCAGCGATTCCATCTTGAACTTGAACCTTTTCAGGTATATGTTCAGGGATTTTAAATTCAATATAGGTCTGACCGAACCGTCCGGTTTCGGGACTACAAACATGGTCGAATAATAACCCCTTCCTTGTTGAAGGAGGGGAACCTTGACCACCACCTGTTGAAGATACAATTTGTGAATTGCAGTTAACACTATTTCCCTCTCGTGGGGGGAAGCTGGCAGGGCCGATTTGAGGTATCGGTGAGGGGGCATCTCCTCGAATTCCAGCTTGTATCCCTGAGACACAATATCTATTGCCCAGGGATCCAACTGGGAGTGAACCCACTTGTGGCTGAAATTTCGAAGACGTGCCCCCACCGGGCCTAGCTCTGCCTGTGGAGCCCCAGCGTCATGCGGTGGATTTTGTAGAGGCCGGGGAGGACTTCTGTTCCTGGGAACTAGCTGTGTTGTGCAGCTTCTTTCCTCTGCCCCTGCCTCTGGCAAGAAAGGACGCACCTCGGACTTTCTTGTTTTTCTGTGATCGAAAGGACTGTGGCTGTGAGGAAACATATGGCAAAAAATTTGACTTTCCAGCAGTAGCTGTGGAGACCAGGTCCGAGAGACCCTCCCCAAACAATTCCTCACCCTTGTAAGGTAAAACCTCCATATGCCTTTTTGAGTCGGCATCACCTGTCCATTGCCGAGTCCACAGGACCCTTCTGGCAGAAATTGACATAGCATTTATTCTAGAACCCAGTAGACTGTTGTCTCTTTGAGCATCTCTCATATATAGGACAGCGTCTTTAATATGCCCCAAGGTCAACAATATAGTATCCTTGTCTAAGGTATCAATTTCCTCAGACACGGTATCCGTCCATGCTGCTACAGCACTACACACCCAGGCCGACGCGATCGCCGGCCTCAGTAAGGTACCTCAATGTGTATAAATGGACTTTAGGGTAACCTCCTGTTTGCGATCCGCAGCATCTTTGAGGGTAGCCGTATCCTGTGACGGCAGGGCTACCTTCTTGGATAAGCGTGTTAAAGCTTTGTCCACCTTAGGGGAGGATTCTCAGCGTAACCTGTCCGTTGGCGGGAAAGGATACGCCATAAGAATCCTTTTGGAAATCTGCAGTTTTTTATCTGGAGATTCCCAAGCCTTTTCACATAACTCATTTAGCTCGTGTGAGGGGGGAAAGGTTACCTCCGGCTTCTTTTCCCCATACATATGTACCCTCTTGATATGCAACACATCCTTAATTGCTATAATCATATAACGGATGGATTTAGCCAATTTTGGCTGTAACTTTGCATCATCGCAATCGACACTGGAGTCAGAATCCATGTCGGTATCTGTGTCAACAATTTTGGATAGTGGGCGCTTCTGAGACCCTGACGGCCTCTGCGACATAGGATCAGGCACGGGTTGGGACCCTGACTGTCCTGAGGCTTCAGCTTTTTCTAACCTTTTATGCAAGGAATTAACATTATCATTTAAACCTTCCACATATCCATCCAATCAGGTGTCGGCGCTGTCGGCGGAGACACCACATTCATTTGCTCCCGCTCTGCTTCCACATAGCCTTCCTCATCAGACATGTCGACACAAGCGTACCGACACACCACACACACAGGGAATGCCCTTTTTGAAGACAGTACTCCCACACGGCCCTTAGGAGAGACAGAGAGAGAGTATGCCAGCACACACCCCAGCGCTATAAACCCAGGAATAACACAGTAACTTAATGTTAACCCAGTAGCTGCTGTTTATATATTGTTTTTTTGCGCCTAATTATGTGCCCCCCTCTCTTTTTACCCTCTTCTACCGTGTATCTGCAGGGGAGAGCCTGGGGAGCTTCCTCTCAGCGGAGCTGTGGAGAAAAAATGGCGTTGGTGAGTGCTGAGGAAGAAGCTCCGCCCCCTCGGCGGCGGGCTTCTGTCCCGCTTAAATACGCAATTTTTGGCGGGGGCTCATACATATATACAGTGCCCAGCTGTATATATGTTTAAATTTTGCCAAAAGAGGTCCCAAATGCTGCCCATTTGCCCCCCCAGCGCCCTGCAACCTTACAGTGACCGCAGTATGTGAGGTGTGTGGGAGCAATGGCGCACAGCTGCAGTGCTGTGCGTTACCTCAGTGAAGAACGGAGTCTTCTGCCGCCTGTGAAGTCTTCTTTGCTTCTCATACTCACCCGGCTTCTGTCTTCCGGCTCTGCGAGGGGGACGGCGGCGCGGCTCTGGGATCGGACGGCGAGGGTGAGATCCTGCGTACGATCCCTCTGGAGCTAATGGTGTCCAGTAGCCTAAGAAGCAGGACCTAGCTTCAGAGAGTAGGGCTGCTTCTCTCCCCTCAGTCCCACGTGCAGGGAGTCTGTTGCCAGCAGAGCTCCCTGAAAATAAAAAACCTAACAAAATACTTTCTCTCAGCAAACTCAGGAGAGCTCACTGAAAAGCACCCAGCTCGTCTGGGCACAGTATCAAACTGAGGTCTGGAGGAGGGGCATAGAGGTAGGAGCCAGTGCACACCAGAACCTAAATTCTTTCTTAAAGTGCCCATGTCTCCTGCGGAGCCCGTCTATCCCCATGGTCCTTACGGAGTCCCCAGCATCCACTAGGACGCTAGAGAAATAAGGATAACATGAGGACAGGACAAGGTTGCAGCTAGGGGTAAGCAGATGAGAGAGGGGAACCCTGCATCGCTGGCACAGGGCAAGTATAACCCCAGACCAGGGGGAAGGAGGGGGGATGCAGGTAAAGCTGGGGGGGCAGATGAGGGCTGGGATGACCTGGCATACTAAAATATATTAATGCCAAATGCATGCTTTATTCTTCCTTTTAGCCTAGGATGGGCATTACAGAGGCAAAACATGACAGATCTGAATGATTAGCATGCAGCTTCCTAGATAATGGAACATGTGCCTGCAAATTCGAAAACTAACAAGATAGCTACACAAGAAAAACGTTTCATCATTCTCAATAAGAGATGATTGATGCACAAAATCAGTTCTATGTGCAATATACAGTATTATCATAACATGCAGTCACAAAAAGAACTCCAGGAAAATACATAACCCCCCCCAAAAAATAAATAAAGATAAAAATTATTACCAGAATCCCCATCTTGGCCCAAATCGCTGATGGCCTCTTTTCTCAGCATCATATAATTTCAATGTCAAAACGCCAAAAACCCAAGAGGAAATACAGTCGTGCTTGAAAGTTTGTGAACCCTCCAGAATTTGCTATATTTCTGCTGCAATTTGGACTAAAACTACCTCAGATTTTCACACAAGTCCTAAAATTAGATAAAGAGAACCAAATCAAACAAATGAGACAAAAAAACAAAACAAAACACATGCTCATTATTTTGAGGAAAATTATCTAATATTGCATATCTGTGAGTGGTAAAAGTATGTGAACCTTTGCCTTCAGCATCTGTTATGACCCCCTCGTGCAGCAATAACTACATGTAAACATTTCCAGTAATTGTTGATTAGTCCTGAACATCGGCTTGGAGGAATTTTACCCCATTCGTACCATGACCTTGAAAGGACCTTCAGGTCCTTCCACAACATTTTGATTGGATTAAGGTTAAGACTTTGACTTGGTCATTCCAAAACTTTAAACTATTCTTTGGGACTTCCGGTTCCGGGCTGAATGGAGTAGCACCTCTCTCCTGAAGCTCCGGTGCCTCCCGCCACAAAACCCTGCTAATCGCCCGTCCTGGGCGTCCTTTGAGCGGTCCGTTTCCCCCCGCTTTCCCCCTGCACACGGGGCTGTCCTTTATGGACAAATACCTGGCCCCCTCCATGCCGGGCAAAACTCCCCGCACCAAACAAGACGCTGCCCGCGGCCCTGCAGCCAAAATGGCCGCCGCAGCGTCTCTGAGCTCCGGAGCTCCGGCTGCAGAGACGCAAACAGGCGGTCCGGCTCCTCTGCCCCCGGATCCCACTGCCCCTGCCAGGGCTCACATTGCGGAAGACCTGCTGTCTGCTCCCCCTCCTGTCCAGCCACTCTCCTATGGGGACATTGTGCGGGCTGTACAAGAAACTGTACAGCCCATGTTTCAAGAACAAGCAAAATCTCATGCTGCTGCTTTGCAGCAAGCAGTACTCGACATCAAAAGTCAATACAAGCAGCTAGCGAAGCGTGTCCTGCAGGTGGAGCACACCGCTGGTGAAAATTTTCAGCAGATTGCTGAACTTTCTGAAATCTCTGCTAAACTACAGAAATCGGAAAACATGGTATGGTCAAAACTCGACGACCTGGAGAACAGATCACGTCGCAATAATCTCAGGCTCATTGGACTGCCGGAGTCAGTCAAGGGACAGGCTCTTTACCACTTTCTCCGTAATTCATTGCCTGAACTTCTTGGAGTACAAGATATTTGTACAGATCTAGTAGTGGAACGTGCCCAAAGGACGGGCCCTGCTCGCTCTTCCTCTCCAGAGTCCCGGCCCCGAGCCATATTATTCCGCTGTCTCAATTTCCTCCATAAAGAGGCACTCTAGTCAGCATCCCGCCGCACACGGGACATCCTGTGGGAAGATTCTAAGCTGCTCCTCTTTCAAGACTTCTCCCCTGAACTTACCAGACTCAGAAAGGCATTTTCTCCCGTCTGCTCCAGACTAGCCCGTGAAGGCCGCAAGTTTGCCTTACTTTACCCCGCACGGTTGAGAGTCTTCGAGGGTTCTTCTTTCAGGGACTTCACCAACCCAGACGATGCTGCTGCGTTTGTCTCGGAACTCCTGGCACCTGACTCTGGCTCGAACTGATCGGAATATATGGCCCACGTCCCAATGCCTTCTACGTCCATGGTTACACCCCTCCCTCCCCCCGGGTGCTATACATATTCCCCTTTCGTTCATGCCTCTTTGCCCCCTGGACAGTGCATCTCATACAATGTTCTTGGTGATGTTTCTCCTTCTGGTTTCTCCAGTCCTCTGGGTGATGTATATTGTTGTAAATGCTTATACCTTTTACCTGTTTCAAAATGTTATTAATAAATGCCTTGCTAGCAACTGTTATCAAACGTTTGCATATTTCTGCTTATTTTTTATGTGGGTTAAGACAGCGCGCCTCACCATTTTGACAGCTCACACTTATATTTCCCTTCCCTGTCCTCCTCCCCTTCCCCCTCCCTATTTAGCGCAATATTGTGGTGGGTGGCTAGGAGCGGTGCGCTCCCAGCCGCTTATTGTTAATTCTTGTTTTTTCTACCCGTGAAGTTGTTCTTAGATTGTTATCGTGAGACTCCTATATGGATCTCTGTTTTCATTTGTGTCTCTTTGTTTCTCCTGTTTTTCTCTTTCTCCCCCTTCCCATCCCTCCTTTTGTGTCTTCCCCTGTCCGCTCTCTTTTCTGGGTATGCATTGCGTCCTCTCATGAGACTCCTTATAACGTAGTTATATATCTCTTCCGTTAGGGTTGGTACATGGAATGTAGGGGGAATACATTCTCCTATTAAGAGGAAGCAGATCCTGCTTTACTTAAACAGACTGCGTATGGATTTGATGTTTATACAAGAGACCCACCTTCTTTCCCCGGAGGCCCAGAAGCTGGGTGTCCTGGGCTGGCAGGTGCTCGCAGATGCTCCATATTCTTCCAAAGCTAGAGGTGTCCTGATCCTGGCTAAACGATCTTTGCATATTGAAGTTCTTACCTCTGTATGTGACCCTACAGGCAGGTTTCTTATTTTAGAGATTGTTATATAACACTAAATATGTTCTTTGTACAATGTATGCCCCTAATTCTTACTCTAAAGTATTTTTTAAACGACTCCTGACCAAGTTATATCCGCTTGCCTTCCTCCCCATGATAGTGGGCGGCGATTTTAATATTGTCGCCTCTACTTATATGGACACTAACTCCTCCACTCGTGCACGCCTCTCTCCTACCTTTGGTATCCCCTTTTTCACGCACCAACTGCACCTCACTGATGTGTGGAGATTTTTCCACCCTACAGACAGGGAATACTCATGCCTCTCGGCTGCTCATGGCACCATGTCCAGGATTGACTTTTTACTATTGTCTGACTCCCTCATTCCTCAAATCTCTGACTCTCAGATGGAGGCTCTCTCTATCTCTGACCACGCCCTAGTTTGGACGTCTCTTACCACGTCCCTTGACCGGGGCTCCTTTAAGTGCTGGCGCTTCCCCACTGCCTTTGCTTCCTCCTTACATTTCAAGCGCAGGCTGGCTGAGTTTTGGGAAGAGTTCAAATTGGATAACGAGGGTGCTCTTACTGCGGATCCTTTGGTATTCTGGCAGACCTCAAAAGCGGTCATACGCGGCAGGCTTATAGAATACGTTTCCTCACGAAAGAAACAATTTCTGTCTGACTTTAAAAACTCTCAACGCAGCTTAACTGAGGCCTTTCAGAGTTTCAAACAACATCCCACCCCTCTTTCTAAGAAGACTTATTTAGAATGTAAATCCCGGTTTAATGCTGTGTTAGCTGCGATGGGTGACCGACATACTTTTCACAAGAATCACCGATTCTATAGGTTTGGGAACAAGACGGGTCGCCTCTTCTCCAGCCTGTTGAAGGGGTCGACACTTTCTTCAGTAATTCAATCACTGCAACGATCTGATGGATCATTGGCTACTAAGTCTGTTGATATGGCCAAACTCCTTTCAGATTTTTATACTGATATTTATTCTTGTCCCATTATTGACGAGCAAGCTAAAAGCTCTTTTTGGGAAGCGACCCCCCTCCCCCGATTACCACCTGCACTGACCGATAACCTTTGTTCCCTAACAACGTCACAAGAGGTAGAGAAAGCTATCAAGGGCCTTAAACCTTTGAAGGCTCCAGGGCCTGATGACTTCTCTGGAGAATTTTATAAAATGCTCCTCCCTAATGTGGTAGATCCCCTAACCTTGGTGTTTAACAAAATTTTAACCTCAAATTCTATCCCTTTATACTTTAATGACGCTCTGATCCATTTCCTTCCCAAACCAGGTAGAGACCCCCATCTCCCGGGATCTTACCACCCTATATCCCTCCTAAATACCGATTACAAGCTCTTTACAAAGATTATTGCTGACAGAATGAAGGGTTTACTTCTTTCTATTATCCATCCAGATCAAACTGGCTCCATCTCAGGCCGGCACTCTACGAATAATATTCGTAAAATTTTTACGGCAGCCATCTGGTTACATTCCAGCGGGACCTTAGACCCCCAATATGTCCTTTCTTTGGACGCTGAGAAGGCCTTTGACCTGGTCAGCTGGGACCATTTATACACTACCCTAGACAGGTTTGGGTTCCCGCTGGATCTGATCAGTATGCTACGTACTCTTTACTCCCCCTCAGCTTCCCGAATTATGTGCAATGGCTACCTTTCAGATCCTATACCCCTTCACAGGGGCACTAGGCAAGGTTGTCCCCTCTCCCCGCTACTTTTTACCATCGCCATAGAACTCCTTGCTATTAAAATTCGCCACCTTGTGGGTTTTTCGGGAGTACTGGTGCGAGATCATGAATTGCGTGTTAGCCTGTTTGCGGATGACATGCTTCTTTTCATCTCAAACCCAGAAACCTCTATCCCCTTAGCCATGCAGATAATTGTTCAGTTTGGTTCCTTCGCAGGGTACTGAATAAATGCTACCAAATCTGAGCTCTTCCCACTCACTCCATCTGCTTGCGCATGCTCCTCCTCGCCCGTCCTTACTCAATTCCAGCTGAATACTACTAAGCTTAAATACCTGGGAATCTTTATCCCAGTGAACTTGTCTGACTTATACTCCGTTAACTATACACCTGTCATTAAAACGGTGTCTCAATTACTGACCACCTGGTCCTCCCTTCTTATTTCTCTATTGGGGCGGGTTGCCATTTTGAAAAATATTATATTTCCTAAGTTATCATACCTGCTTCAGATGATACCTGTCCAACCCCCTCGTAAAGATCTCCTTCTATGTGATCAGCTGTTTTCAAAATTTTTGTGGAATGGCAAGAGGTCGAGGATCTCCATTGCTAAACTTAAGCTTCCTCGCAAGGATGGTGGCCTGGCTGTCCCTGACCTCTTGGCATTCTTCCAAGCAGTTAACTTTCGATATATTTCGGATTGGCTTTTGGGTACATCCTCTTACGTTAATGGAGCAGTCGAGCAAGCCCTTTTGTTTCCTTATGATCTCAGGGCCCTTCTCCACCCCCCCCAAATCTTTGCTGCCGCCTGTATCACGCACAAACATCCTTTTTTGGGACGCCTACCGTTCATGGTGGTCTATTAATAAAGCATTAGATAGGAGCCCGGAATACTCCACTTTTATTCCCTTGATTGGGAACCCCTGTTATACCCCACCCTTCGACAATGGTAGATTTCTCCTGTGGAAGTCTAAGGGCATTGATCTCATTCGGGACGTATTTGATCCCAGTGGGATTCTTATGTCATTTAGAGACTTAGCCGAGAGGTATGGTGTGTTGGCATCGGATTTCTATATGTACCTTCAAGTTCGGCACTATGTGCAGTCCTTGCCTGTCCCTCCTGTGCACGAGCGGAGGGGTGACCCTCTGTCCCCTCTCCTGTTGAAGCTACAAAACTTTTCTTATAAGGTCTGTTGGTTGTATCAAGACCTGCTCCTAAGTAAACCTGATACCCTGTGGTACCCTATGATCTCTAAATGGTCGAGTGATTGGTCCTGGGCTCCGTCTGTGGATTGCTTCCTCTCCCCCTTGCCTTCTATTTTGAAGGCTCTACACTCTGCCCAGCTCCAGGAGATCCACTTAAGGTTTCTCCATAGAGCATATACAGCCCTTGGGCAACGCAAATATATGGTTTCTGCAGAAACAGGACATTGTCCTAAATGTAAAGCGCCCAATGCTCTTTTTATACATAACTTCTGGCAGTGCCCGAAAATTCGACGGTTTTGGCATAAAGTATTGTGGTACTTTAAGTCTACCTTTCGAATCTCCCTCCCTATGGACCCAGCAGCAATCCTTGGCCTTAACACTACAGCCTGGTGTCTTCCACTGTCTCAGATCCACTATACCCCCTTTTTGTACGTTTTGTTGACCCTAGGGAAGAAACTGATTCTGAACCACTGGATATTTCGGACCTCTCCCTCCTTAGAAAACCTTAAATCTATTCTTACTGTTACATTATATCTCGAGCGTCAGTCCACTCTCCCTGACCTTGATCGTAACGCCCTTAGTTTTTACAATAAATGGGGTCCTTATATAGAATCCCTCCCCCCCCCCTCAACGGCAACATGTACTGAAATTGTTTGACTCACTCAGCTGGGATTCCTACCGCAAACTATGTATCCCTATTTAGTGATAATGTTTATCCGTAATCTCAGGTGACCCAGTCTGTATAGTCTGATCCTTCCAAATTTTTGGAACGGTTGCTAACGCCCCTGATTGGTTTGAAGAAGATCCTTGTAAGACGTTTGCAACCCCCATTCCCCCAACTCCCATGACCTTTATTTCGTACCCTTGTTTGTGTTGTCTTATTTTCTTCTCTCTCTCTCTTTTCTATCCTGTATTTTAATTGCATATTACTGGTTTGTGTGTATGTTTTTTTATGGTATGTTTTCTGGGGATTGCAACTATGATGCTACATGCTGTAGTACACCGTTCTATACTGTTTCTTTGACATGTCTGTTTTGGAGCTTTGATGGCGTGGCTCTTACACATTTTGCTGCAGTGCCTATTTCGTTTCACTGTGTTGCATAGCCCATATCCCTGCCTTTTGCCTTCTGTATGCAATTATTTTGTATTCTGTGTATTATATTTTGTACTGTTCGCTCCTTTTTTTTCTTGTATAAGAAAAATCCAATAAAAACATTTTTTAAAAACAACAACTATTCTTTGGTCGAAGGACTTTTGTGATTTGGGTCGTTGTCTTGAGGCATGATCCACATTCTTTTGAGATGCAGCTCATGCACAGATGACCTGATATTTTTCCTTTAGAATATTCTGGTACAATTCAGAATTGATTGTCCCATCAATAATGGCAAGTCGTCCTGGGCCAGATGCAGCCCAAACTATGATACCACCACCACCACCACCACCGTGTTTCACAGATGGTATGAGGTTTTTATGCTGGAATGCAGTGTTCTCCTTTCTCCAAACATAGCGCTTCTCATTTAAACCAAAAAGCTCTATTTTGGACGCATCTGTCCATAAAACATTAGTGCAGATGTATTAAGCCTTGAGAAATGATAAAGCAGTGATAAGTGGAAGAAGATAACACATCAGCAAGTCAGCTCCTGTCATTTTTCAGACCCGTAATGACTGGCTGGTGCATTATCACCTTCCACTTATCACTGCTTTATCACTTCTCCAGGCTTAATAAATCTGCCCCATTGTTCCAATAGCCTTCTGGCTTGTCCAGGTGATCTTTAGCAAGCTGCAGATGGACAGCAATGTTTTAGAGAGCAGTGGCTTTCTCCCTGCAATCCTGCCATGCACACCATTGTTGTTCAGTATACTCCTGGTTTAAAATCCATCTCTAAACTCTTTAGAGATGGATTTGAAACCTTTTCAAGCCTGATGAGCATCAACAACTCTTAGTAATTTCCTTTGTTCGTGGCATGATACACTTTCACAAACGTGGTGTGAACATCAGACTTTGATAATTATTATTACCAGTTATTTATATAGCGCACACAAATTCCGCAGCGCTGTACAGAGAATATTTTTGCCCATTCACATCAGTTCCTGCCGCAGTGGAGCTTACAATCTAGATTCCCTATCACATGTACACACAGACACATTCACGCTAGGGTTAATTTTGTTGGGAGCCAATTAACCTACCAGTATATTTTTGGACTGTGGGAGGAAACCGGAAACCCACGCAAGTACGGGAAAATATACAAACTGCGCACAGTTCGGGCCACGGTGGGAATCGAACCTATGACCTCAGTGCTTACCAGTACACCATCCGTACTGCTCACTGTTCTGAGGAAGCCGCCGACGGTAACGAAAAAGGCGGAGAAACGCGTTACACGCTTAAAGGAGCCCATCCACAACTACCACTGTGACAGCCACGGACCCCAACGAGATTGGAACCCACAGCGCCACTTGAATCCCGGCAGAACGCAATCACGGTAACTCAATTGATTTAACAAGAAACCGAAGGGATCAAGCTGTAAGATTTGGAACCAGGGGAAACAATGTGGATATAAGTCAAGTGTTTTAATAATCCAAAATGCATGCATTTAATTAACATCAAAAGCTGTGCACAGCAGGTACTCGGTGAACTCTTTCTAAAAAAGAAAATTTTGTAGCAAAGACTGTTACAGTGTATCGGATCCATTGAGTAAAAATAATAGGACTCTATATATAGAAAAACATTGTTTTAAATCCTAGGACTGTTCGAAAGGTTTATCAGCTATACAGCCTATCTATATATATATTTTTTTTAAGTTTTAGCTTTAAATATGTCTTTTCAAGTTTAAGAGCTGTGTAGGAAATACAGGCTTTATATTAATTAATTTTTTAAAGCTGTCTATGTATTAAATTCTATAAAAATAAATTATAATTTTTTGTTCATAAAACTGAGTATTAAACCCTTTTTATACACAGTAATATAAAGAATTACATGTACATTTTCATTTTTTTATCAACTATTTGTTAGTGGTGTAGCGCATCCCCAGCACCAATTTTCTTTTAAAAAGACAGGTTGTCCACTCACACCTGATTGTTATCCCATAGATTGAAAATACCTGACTAATTTCACCTTCAAAAGCCTAAAGGTTCACATACTTTTGACACTCCAGATATGCAATATTGAATCATTTCACTAAAAAAAAAAATGAGCACGTTTCATTTTTATTTTTATTTTGTCCCATTAGTTTGATTTGGTTCTCTTTATCTACTTTTAGGACTTGTGTGAAAATCTGGGGTAGTTTTATGGCAAATTTCAGCAGAAGTATAGAAAATTCTGAAGGGTTCACAAACTTAACAAGCACCCGTGTATAATTTTTTGTTTGTTTACTCACAACGTATATTTCTCATACGAGGATGCTGGGGACGACATCAAGACCATGGGGGTATAGACGGGATCCGCAGGAGACATGGGCACTCTAAAGACTTTTCATTGGCTGTGAACTGGCTCCTCCCTCTATGCCCCTCCTCCAGACTTTAGTTTTAGAAATGTGCCCAGGTCGACTGGATGCACTCTGAGGAGCTCTACTGAGTTTCTCTGAAAAGACTTATGTTAGGTTTTTTATTTTCAGGGAGATCTGCTGGCATCAGACTCCCTGCTTCGTGGGACTGAGGGGGCAGAAGCAGAACCAACTTCCTCAGAGTTTCATGGCTCTGCTTCTGGCTGACAGGACACCATTAGCTCCTGAAGGGAACTGAACGCTAGCCGTGTCTAGATGCTCACTCCCACAGCACGCCGTCACCCCCCTCACAGAGCCAGAAGACAGGCGAGTATGAGAAGAATGATCTTCAATCAAGTAAGTGACAGCTGCGGTGTGGCGCGGCTGGCGGGAGCGCAGCGCGCCATTGCTGCCCATAATCACAGGCATTGCAGGGCGCGGGCGCCCTGGGCAGCAAGAAAAATACCTCAAACTGGCTAAAAGGGGGCATAAGATGCCGCCGGCACAGCCCTACCCCCGCCAGTATAAATAATAAGTCAATATACTGAGTGTAAGGACGCACCATTGTTCGGGCAAAGCTTCTTCCTCAGGCAGCCGGCACACTACTCAGCGCAATTTTCTCTCTCTCCTCAGGCTGCAGAGAACACGCTGGTCCTCTCCTCCACTTCTGACAAGAACAGGGTGCTATAAAGGGGGGGGGGGGGGGGGGGGGGAGACACACAGTGATTGTGGTGCATTTGATAGTGTATATTACTTTTTAAAAGCGCTTTTGGGCTGTGGACATACTGTGTTCACAGGCAATACTGGCGCTGGGTTTGTGAACTGGCTGCTCCTATCCTGTGTCCCTCTGACAGATTTTACAGGTCTGTCCCCAAAATAAGTCCCAGTGTGTCTGTGAGTGTGGTGTACACGTGTGAGGCATGTCTGAGGCAGGGAGTTCCTCCCCGGAGGAAGCCATTTTAGGGACACAGAGTTGTAATGTGGTGCCGCTACCGGCACACCAAGAGCCTGCATGGGTGAAAGAGCTACGTGACAGTATGCATCTGATTAACCGTAGATTGGATAAGTCTGAATCTAAGGCTGGATGCTGGAGAAAATCTGTGGAATAAGTGATTTTTCAGGATGCTGTTATTCCTTATGCGGGCGGCCCCTCTGGGTCACATAAGAGACCATTTGCAAATGTTGTAAACACTGATACCGACACGGATTCTGATTCTTGTGTCGACAATAGTGAATCCAGAGAGATAGATCATAAATTGTCAAAAAGTATACAATATATGATTGCGGCTATAAGGGACGTGTTGGAGGTTACAGAAAGCACTCCTGTACCTCAGGAGAAAGCTTATTTATGTAAGGAAAAGAAATCCAAAGTCACGTTCCCTCCTTCACATGAACTAAATGCTCTGTTTGAAGGGATGTGGGTGAATCCTGATAAAAAATTTCGTATTCCCAAAAGGATTCACATAGCTTATCCTTTCCCGGTTGAAGACCGGAAAATATAAGAATTTACTCACCGGTAATTCTATTTCTCGTAGTCTGTAGTGGATGCTGGGAACTCCGTAAGGACCATGGGGAATAGACAGGCTCCGCAGGAGACTGGGCACTCTTAAAAGAAAGATTAGGTACTATATCTGGTGTGCACTGGCTCCTCCCTCTATGCCCCCCCTCCAGACCTCAGTTAGGGAAACTGTGCCCGGAAGAGCTGACATTACTAGGAAAGGATTTGGAATCCAGGGTAAGACTCATACCAGCCACACCAATCACACTGTACAACTCGTGATAACCATACCCATTTAACAGTATGAACAACAACTGAGCCTCAGTAACAGATGGCTCATAACAATAACCATTTAGTTAAGCAATAACTATATACATGTATTGCAGAGAGTCCGCACTTGGGACGGGCGCCCAGCATCCACTACGGACTACGAGAAATAGAATTACCGGTGAGTAAATTCTTATTTTCTCTGACGTCCTAGTGGATGCTGGGAACTCCGTAAGGACCATGGGGATTATACCAAAGCTCCCAAACGGGCGGGAGAGTGCGGATGACTCTGCAGCACCGAATGAGCAAAGGCAAGGTCCTCCTCAGCCAGGGTATCAAACTTGTAGAACTTAGCAAATGTGTTTGAACCCGACCAAGTAGCAGCTCGGCAAAGCTGTAAAGCCGAGACCCCTCGGGCAGCCGCCCAAGAAGAGCCCACCTTCCTTGTGGAATGGGCTTTTACCGATTTAGGATGCAGCAATCCTGCCGCAGAATGAGCTTGCTGAATCGTGCTACAGATCCAGCGCGCAATAGTTTGCTTTGAAGCAGGAGCACCCAGCTTGTTGGGCGCATGCAGGATAAACAGCGAGTCAGTTTTCCTGACTCCAGCCGCCCTGGCTACATAAGATTTTCAAAGCCCTGACTACATCTAGTAACTTGGAGTCCTCCAAGTCCCTAGTAGCCGCAGGCACCACAATAGGTTGGTTCAAATGAAACGCTGATACCACCTTAGGGAGAAATTGGGGACGAGTCCTCAATTCTGCCCTGTACATATGGAAGATCAGATAAGGGCTTTTACACGACAAAGCCGCCAATTCTGACACACGCCTAGCCGAAGCTAAGGCCAATAGCATGACCACTTTCCACGTGAGATATTTTAGCTCCACGGTCTTAAGTGGCTCAAACCAGTGGGATTTCAGGAAATCCAACACAACGTTAAGATCCCAAGGTGCCACTGGAGGCACAAAAGGGGGCTGAATATGCAGCACTCCCTTAACGAACGTCTGAACTTCAGGCAGTGAAGCCAGTTCTTTTTGAAAGAAAATAGATAGGGCCGAAATCTGGACCTTTATGGATCCTAATTTTAGGCCCATAGTCACTCCTGACTGTAGGAAGTGCAGGAATCGACCCAGCTGGAATTCCTCTGTAGGGGCCTTCCTGGCCTCACACCAAGCAACATATTTTCGCCATATACGGTGATAATGTTGTGCTGTCACGTCTTTCCTAGCCTTTATCAGCGTAGGAATAACTTCATCCGGAATGCCCTTTTCCGTTAGGATCCGGCGTTCAACCGCCATGCCGTCAAACGCAGCCGCGGTAAGTCTTGGAACAGACAGGGCCCCTGCTGTTACAGATCCTGTCTGAGAGGCAGAGGCCATGGGTCCTCAGATCATTTCTTGTAGTTCTGGGTACCAAGTTCTTCTTGGTCAATCCGGAACGATGAGTATAGTTCTTACTCCTCTCTTTCTTACTATCCTCAGCACCTTGGGTATAAGAGGAAGAGGAGGGAACACAAACAGACTGGTACACCCACGGTGTCACTAGTGCGTCCACAGCTATCGCCTGAGGGTCCCTTGACCTGGCGCAATATTTTTTTAGCTTTTTGTTGAGGCGGGACGCCATCATGTCCACCTGTGGCCGTTCCCAACGGTTTACAATCTGCGTGAAGACTTCTGGATGAAGTCCCCACTCTCCCGGGTGGAGGTCGTGCCTGCTGAGGAAGTCTGCTTCCCAGTTGTCCACTCCCGGAATGAACACTGCTGACAGTGCTAGCACGTGATTTTCCGCCCATCGGAGAATCCTTGTGGCTTCTGCCATCGCCATCCTGCTTCTTGTGCCGCCCTGGCGGTTTACATGGGCGACCGCCGTGATGTTGTCTGATTGAATCAGCACTGGTTGGTTTTGAAGCAGGGGCTCTGCTTGACTCAGGGCGTTGTAAATGGCCCTTAGTTCCAGTATATTTATGTGTAGTGAAGTCTCCTGACTTGACCACTGTCCTTGGAAGTTCCTTCCCTGAGTGACTGCCCCCCATCCTCGGAGGCTTGCGTCCGTGGTCACCAGGACCCAGTCCTGTATGCCGAATCTGCGGCCCTCGAGAAGTTGAGCACTCTGCAGCCACCACAGCAGAGACACCCTGGCCCTTGGGGACAGGGTGATCAACCGATGCATCTGAAGATGCGATCCGGACCATTTGTCTAACAGATCCTACTGAAAGATCCTTGCATGGACCCTGCCGAAGGGAATTGCTTCGTAAGAAGCCACCATCTTTCCCAGGACTCGAGTGCAGTGATGCACCGACACCTGTTTTGGTTTTAGGAGGTCCCTGACCAGAGATGACAATTCCTGGGCCTCCTCCACCGGGAGAAACACCTTCTTCTGTTCTGTGTCCAGAATCATGCCCAGGAAGAGCAGATGCGTCGCAGGAATCAGCTGCGACTTTGGGATATTCAGAATCCAGCCGTGCTGTTGCAACACTTCCAGAGAAAGTGCTACGCTGACTAACAACTGCTCTCTGGACCTCGCCTTTATAAGGAGATCGTCCAAGTACGGGATAAGTATAACTTCCTTCTTCCGAAGGAGTATCATCATTTCGGCCATTACCTTGGTAAATACCCTCGGTGCCGTGGACAGACCAAACGGCAACGTCTGGAATTGGTAATGACAGTCCTGTACCACAAACCTGAGGTACTCCTGGTGAGGTGGGTAAATGGGGACATGCAGATAAGCGTCCTTGATGTCCAGCGACACCATAAAATCCCCCTCTTCCAGGCTTGCAATAACCGCCCTGAGCGATTCCATTTTGAACTTGAACTTCCTTACATAAGTGTTCAAGGATTTTAAATTTAGAATGGGTCTCACCGAACAGTCTGGTTTCGGTACCACAAACATTGTGGAATAGTAACCCCGTCCCTGTTGAAGGAGGGGAACCTTGATTATCACCTGCTGTAGGTACAGCTTGTGAATAGCCGCCAGCACTACCTCCCTTTCCCTGGGAGCCGCTGGCAAGGCTGATTTGAGGTAACGGCGAGGGGGAGTCGCCTCGAACTCCAGCATGTATCCCTGAGATACCACTTGTAGAACCCAGAGATCCACCTGTGAGTGAATCCACTGGTCGCTGAAGTTCCGGAGACGCGCCCCACCGCACCTGGCTCCAAGCCCCAGCGTCATGCGGTGGACTTAGTGGAAGCAGGGGAGGATTTTTGTTCCTGGGAACTGGCTGTCTGGTGCAGCTTTTTTCCTCTACCCCTGCCTCTGGGCAGAAAGGATGCGCCTCTGACCCGCTTGCCTTTCTGAGGCCGAAAGGACTGTACTTGATAATACGGTGCTTTCTTAGGCTGTGAGGCAACCTGAGGTAAAAAAGTCGACTTCCCAGCTGTTGCTGTGGATACGAGATCCGAGAGACCATCCCCAAACAATTCCTCACCCTTATAAGGCAAAACCTCCATGTGCCTTTTAGAATCAGCATCACCTGGTCACTGCCGAGTCCATAATACTCTCCTGGCAGAAATGGACATTGCATTAATTCTAGATGCCAGCCGGCAAATGTCCCTCTGTGCATCCCTCATATACAAGACGATGTCCTTTATATGCTCTATGGTTAGCAAAATAGCAACCCTGTCGAGGGTATCAATGTTGTCTGACAGGGTATCAGACCATGCGGCTGCAGCACTACACATCCATGCTGAAGCAATAGCAGGTCTCAGTATAGTACCTGAGTGTGTATATACAGACTTCAGGATAGCCTCTTGCTTTCTATCTGCAGGCTCCTTTAGGGCGGCCGTATCCTGAGACGGCAGTGCCACCCTTTTAGATAATCGTGTGAGCGCCTTGTCCACCCTAGGGGATGTCTCCCAGCGTAACCTATCCGTTGGCGGGAAAGGGTACGCCATCAGTAACCTCTTAGAAATCACTAGTTTCTTATCAGGGGAACACCACGCTTCTTCACACAATTCATTTAATTCATCAGATGGGGGAAAAGTCACTGGCTGCTTTTTCTCCCCAAACATAATACCCTTTTTAGTGGTAATCGGGTTAATGTCAGAAATGTGCAACACATTTTTCATTGCCGTAATCATGCATCAGATGGCCCTTGTGGACTGTACATTTGTCTCAACCTCGTCTACACTGGAGTCAGACTCCGTGTCGCCATCTGTGTCGCCATCTGAGGTAGCGGGCGTTTTTGAGCCCCTGATGGCCTCTGAGACGCCTGGGCAGGCGCGGGCTGAGATGCCGGCTGTCCCAAGGCTGTTACGTCATCAAACCTTTTATGTAAAGAGTTGACACTGTCGGTTAATACCATCCACTCCGGTGTCGGCCCCGTAGGGGGCGACATCACACTTATCGGCTCCTGCTCCGCCTCCACGTAGGCCTCCTCATCAAACATGTCGACACAGCCGTACCGACACACCGCACACACACAGGGAATGCTCTGACTGAGGACAGGACCCCACAAAGTCCTTTGGGGAGACAGAGAGAGAGTATGCCAGCACACACCACAGCGCTATATAACACAGGGATTTTCACTATACCGAGTGATTTTTCCCAATAGCTGCTTATTAATACAAAATTGCACCTAAATTTATGTGCCCCCCCTCTCTTTTTTACCCTTGTCGTACTGGATACTGCAGGGGAGAGCCTGGGGAGCGTCCTTCTAGCAGAGCTGTGAAGAGAAAATGGCGCTGGCTGTGCTGAGGAAGATAGCCCCGCCCCCTCAGCGGCGGGCTTCTCCCGCTTTTTATAATGTTAATGGCGGGGTTTTTTGCACATATATATATAAATACAGTGTTATACACTGTATTATGTGCTATTTGTGCCAAAAGGTAAACTAATTGCTGCCCAGGGTGCCCCCCCCCCCCCCCAGCGCCCTGCACCCAACAGTGACCGGAGTGTGTGGTGTGCTATGGGAGCAATGGCGCACAGCTGCAGTGCTGTGCGCTACCTTAATGAAGACAGGAGTCTTCAGCCGCCGTTTTTCATCTTTATCTTCTGTCTTCTGGCTCTGCAAGGGGGACGGCGGCGCGGCTCCAGGAACGGACGATCGAGGTCGGGCCCTGTGTTGATCCCTCTGGAGCTAATGGTGTCCAGTAGCCTTAGAAGCACAAGCTAGCTGCAAGCAGGTAGGTTTGCTTCTCTCCCCTCAGTCCCTCGTAGCAGTGAGTCTGTTGCCAGCAGATCTCACTGAAAATAAAAAACCTAACAAATACTTTCTTTTCTAGTGAGCTCAGGAGAGCCCACTAGGTGCATCCAGTTCCTGCCGGGCACAGATTCTAACTGAGGTCTGGAGGGGGGGCATAGAGGGAGGAGCCAGTGCACACCAGATATAGTACCTAATCTTTCTTTTAAGAGTGCTCAGTCTCCTGCGGAGCCCGTCTATTCCCCATGGTCCTTACGGAGTTCCCAGCATCCACTAGGACGTCAGAGAAAATGGGAGTCACCCCCTGTGTTAGACAGTGCACTTTCCAGGTTGCCAAAGAAGGTAATTCTCCCTGCTCCTGGCATGGCTTCTCTTAAAGAGCCGGCAGACCGCAAAATGGAAACGACATTGAAATCCATTTATGTTACCAATGGTACACTGCTCAGGCCCACTATTGCCTGCGCATGGGTGAGTCACGCTATTGAAAAATGGTCAGAAAGCGTGTCATCAGAAATTGACACGATTGATAAAGATGAGAGACTCCTTAAGTTAGGGAATATCAAGGACGCTGCCTATATGCTGGAAGCAATGAAGGCTATTGGACTCTTGAGTTCACAAGCCGCTACCATGGCAGTATCGGCTAGGCGGGCGTTATGGATTCGCCAGTGGAACGCGGATGCAGATTCCAAAAGAAACATGGAGGCTCTCCCATATAAAGGCAAGGCCTTATTTAGTGATGGCCTGGATGCATTAGTCTCGGCGGCTACCGCAGGTAAGTCAACATTTTTGCCCTCTGCGCCTGCACCGGCAAAAAAGACCTATCACCCGCAAATGCAGTCCTTTCGGCCCAATAAATACAAAAAGGCGAGAGGTTCCCCCTTCTTTGCAGGTAGGGGAAGGGGAAGGGGAAAGAAGCCCACACCGGCCCCAGGTTCCCAAGAGCAGAAGTCTACCCCTAATTCTGCCAAATCCCCAGCATGACGCTGGAACTCCCTTGTGGGAGACCGCTCGGGTGGGGGCACGTCTCAAACTCTTCAGCCAGGATTGGATTCTGTCTGGCCTGGATCCCTGGGTGTTGCAAATAGTATCCAGGGATACAAACTAGAGTTTCAAGACGTTCCCCAATGCCGATTTTTCAAATCGACCTTGCCAGCTTCTCCGCCAGAGAGAGAAGCAGTAACAGCGGCAATCCAAAAATTATGTCAAGACCAGGTTATAGTCCTGGTACCGTTGTCACAACAAGGGCGGGGTTTTTATTCAAGCCTCTTTGTTGTTCCGAAGCCGGACGGCTCGGTCAGACCGATCCTAAATCTAAAAGATCTGAATTTCTTCCTGAAAAGGTTCAAGTTCAAGATGAAATAACATCAGGCGGTGATTGCCAGTCTGGAGGAGGGGGACTACTTAGTGTCGGTGGACATAAAGGATGCTTACCTGCATGTTCCCATTTATCCTGCTCACCAGGCTTATCTGAGATTCGCGATTCAGGATTGCCATTACCAATTCCAGACGTTACCTTTCGGTCTCTCCACGGCGCCGAGGGTATTCACCAAGGTGATGGCAGAGATGATGGTCCTCCTTTGTCAGAAAGGAGTCAATATAATCCCTTATCTGGACGGCCTCCTGATAAAGGCGAGATCCAGGGAGCAGTTATTACAAAACATATCCCTCTCCCTGTCAATACTCCAATAACACGGGTGGATCATAAATTACCCAAAGTCACAGTTGGAACCGACGACAAGGTTGTCTTTCCTCAGGGTGATTCTGGACACAGAAGTTCAGAGAGTATTTCTTCCGCTGGAAAAGGCTCTGGAAATCCAGAAAATGGTAAAACAGATATTGAAACCATCAAGTGTGTCGATCCATCAGTGCATTCGGTTGTTGGGGAAGATGGTGGCGGCCTACGAGGCCAGAGTATTCCAGTGGGACCTGTTGGACAAGTGATCGGGGTCACACCTATACATGCACAGAAAGATAATCCTGTCGTCAAAAACCAGGATTTTGCTCCTGTGGTGGTTGCACAGCTCTCACCTGCTAGAAGGATGCAGGTTCGGGATTCAGGACTGGGTCCTAGTAACCACGGATGCAAGTCTCCGAGGCTGGGGAGCAGTCTCTCAGGGAGAAAACTTCCAGGGATGTTGGTCACAACAGGAAGCCTGCCTTCACATAAACGTTCTGGAGCTAAGAGCCATTTACAACGGCCTTCAACAAGCGGTACATCTTCTTCAAGACCGTCCCGTGCAGATCCAGGCGGACAATGTAACAGCAGTCGCATACATAAACAGGCAGGGCGGAACGAAAAGCAGAGCGGCAATGGCAGTGGCGACAAAAATCCTCCGCTGGGCAGAAAAACATCTACAAGCTCTGTCGGCAATATTCATTCCGGGAGTAGACAACTGGGAAGCAGACTTTCTCAGCAGACACGATCTCCATCCAGGAGAGTCGGGCCTCCACCAAGAAGACTTCGCAGAGGTGACAAGTCTTTGGGGAGTTCCTCAAATAGACATGATGGCGTTTCGTCTCAACAAGAAGCTTCAGAGATACTGTTCCTGGTCGAGAGACCCTCAAGCAGTAGCAGTGGATGCACTGGGGACCCAGTGGGTGTTTCAGTCAGTGTATGTTTTCCCTCCACTTCCGCTGATCCCAAAAGTACTCAGGATCATAAGAAAGACAAGGGTTCGAGCAATCTTCATTGCCCCAGACTGGCCAAGAAGGGCTTGGTACCCAGTCTTCAGCAGTTACTCATAGGAGATCCTCGGCCTCTTCCTCCTCGGGAGTACCTGCTGCAGCAGGGGCCGTGTGTGTACCAAGACTTACCGCGGCTACGTTTGACGGCATGGCTGTTGAGCGCCGTATCCTAGCCAGGAAGGGTATTCCTAAGGAGGTCATCCCCACCCTTATTCAGGCCAGAAAGGGAGTAACGTCAAAACATTACCACCGTATTTGGAGAAAATATGTGTCTTGCTGTGAATCCAAGAAAGCTCCTACGGAAGAGTTTCACTTAGGACGTTTTCTCCATTTTTTGCAGGATGATGTGGAGACGGGACTACGATTGGGATCAATCAAGGTCCAGATTTCGGCCTTGTCAGTGTTCTTCCAAAAACAATTGGCCTCTCTTCCAGAGGTTCAGACCTTCGTGAAAGGGGTTCTGCACAACCAGCCTCCATTCGTGCCTCCAGTGGCACCATGGGACCTTAACGTGGTATTGCAGTTCCTTCAATCGGATTGGTTTGAGCCTCTACAAAAGATAGAGTTGAAGTTTCTCACTTGGAAAGTGGTGATGCTTTTGGCATTGGCATCCACAAGGCGGGTGTCGGAATTGGGGGCCTTGTCTCACAAGAGCCCTTACCTGATTTTCCATGAAGATAGGGCAGAGTTGCGAACTCGCCAACATTTTCTTCCAAAGGTGGTTTCTGCTTTTCACATAAACCAACCTATTGTGGTGCCAGTAGTTACTGACACATTCACTGACTCAAAGTCTCTAGATGTGGTTAGAGCTTTGAAAATCTATGTTGCTAGAACAGCTCGTATGTTTGTCCTGTATGATCACAACAAGGTTGGCTGTCCTTCTTCCAAGCAGACTATTGCACGTTGAATTAGGAATACAATTCAGCAAGCTCATACTACGGTTTGATTGCCGTTACCGACGTCGGTAAAGGCCCACTCCACTAGGAAGGTGGGCTCATCCTGGGCGGCTGCCCGGGGGGGTCTCGGCATTACAACTTTTCCGAGCAGCTACTTGGTCAGGGTCAAACACATTTGCTAAGTTCTACAAGTTTGACACCTTGGCCGATGAGGACCTAAAGTTTGGTCAATTGGTGCTGCAGGGTCATCCGCACTCTCACGGTCTTGATGTCGTCCCCAGCATCCTCTAAGACGTATTAGAAAATAGGATTTTGATAACCTACCGGTAAATCCTTTTCTCCTAGTCCGTAGAGGATGATGGGCGCCCGTCCCGATGCGTACTTTACCTGCAGTTTACTTATTACAGTTACACAAGTTGTGTTATCTTGGTTTCAGCATGTTGCTGCAATTAGTTCATGCCTGTTGGCGTGTGTTATGTTGAATGCCATGTGTGCGGCATGGTTGAGGGTGTGAGTTGGTAGATTTCTCACCACTAGTTAAGTAATTCCTTTCCTCGAAATGTCAGTCTCCCTGGGCACAGTTCCTACAACTAAGGTCTGGAGGAGGGGCATAGAGGGAGGAGCCAGTTCACACCCAATGAAAAGTCTTTAGAGTGCCCATGTCTCCTGCGGATCCCGTCTATACCCCATGGTCTTGATGTCATCCCCAGCATCCCCTACGGACTAGGAGAAAAGGATTTACCGGTAGGTTATCAAAATCCTTTTTTTCAGTGGGATTTGAAATTATAATCCCTAAAAAAAAAAAAGTGAAAAGAGAATAACTATTGAAATTGAGGAATTAAGGAAGCATTGTCTGAACAAAGTATGGAGGCTTCTTAACTAGAAAGATAGTAGTTTCAATGTGGGCAGCAGACAATGGGCAATTTGCTGGCAAAAATAAGATTTTACTTACCGGTAAATCTATTTCTCGTAGTCCGTAGTGGATGCTGTGGACTCCGTAAGGACCATGGGGAATAGACGAGCTCCGCAGGAGACATGGGCACTTTAAGAAAGAATTTAGATTCTGGTGTGCTCTGGCTCCTCCCTCTATGTCCCTCCTCCAGACCTCAGTTAGAGAAACTGTGCCCGGAAGAGCTGACAGTACAAGGAAAGGATTTTGGGAATCCAGGGTAAGACTCATACCAGCCACACCAATCACACCGTATAACTTGTGATAACTTTACCCAGTTAACAGTATGAACAATAACAGAGCATCAGATAAACCCTGATGCAACTATAAAATAACCCTTATTTAAGCAATAACTATATACAAGCATTGCAGAAGAAGTCCGCACTTGGGACGGGCGCCCAGCATCCACTACGGACTACGAGAAATAGATTTACCGGTAAGTAAAATCTTATTTTCTCTAACGTCCTAGTGGATGCTGGGGACTCCGTAAGGACCATGGGGATTATACCAAAGCTCCCAAACGGGCAGGAGAGTGCGGATGACTCTGCAGCACCGAATGAGCAAACACAAGGTCCTCCTCAGCCAGGGTATCAAACTTGTAGAACTTTGCAAAGGTGTTCGAACCTGACCAAGTAGCCGCTCGGCAAAGCTGTAATGCCGAGACCCCTCGGGCAGCCGCCCAAGAAGAGCCCACCTTCCTTGTGGAATGGGCCTTAACTGATTTAGGCAGCGGCAACCCAGCCGCAGAATGAGCCTGCTGAATCGTGTTACAGATCCAGCGAGCAATAGTTTGCTTTGAAGCAGGCGCCCCAAGCTTGTTGGAAGCATACAGGATAAACAAAGATTCTGTTTTCCTGACCTTAGCTGTTCTGGCTACATAAACCTTCAAAGCCCTGACCACATCCAGTGACTCGGAATCCTCTAAGTCAGTAGTAGCCACAGGCACCACAATAGGTTGGTTTATATGAAAGGATGAAACCACTTTCGGCAGAAATTGTGGGCGGGTCCGCAATTTTGCTCTATCCACATGAAAAACCAGATAAGGGCTTTTATGTGACAAAGCCGCCAATTCTGACACACGCCTAGCCGAAGCCAAGGCTAATAGCATGACCACTTTCCACGTGAGATATTTCAATTCCACCGTTTTGAGTGGTTCAAACCAGTGTGATTTCAGGAAACTCAACACCACGTTAAGATCCCAAGGTGCCACTGGAGGCACAAAAGGGGGCTGAATATGCAGCACTCCCTTTACAAACGTCTGAACTTCAGGCAGAGAAGCCAGTTCTTTTTGAAAGAAAATGGATAAGGCCGATATCTGAACCTTAATGGAACCCAATTTAAGGCCCAAAGTCACTCCCGACTGTAGGAAGTGAAGGAAACGGCCCAGCTGGAATTCCTCCGTAGGGGCATTCCTGGCCTCACACCAAGCCACATATTTTCACCATATACGGTGATAATGTTGAGCCGTCACATCCTTCCTAGCCTTTATCAGCGTAGGAATAACTTCATCCGGAATGCCTTTTTCTGCTAGGATCCGGCGTTCAACCGCCATGCCGTCAAACGCAGCCGTGGTAAGTCTTGCAACAGACAGGGCCCCTGTTGCAACAGGTCCTGTCTTAGAGGCCACGGATCCTCTGTGAGCATTTCTTGCACATCTGGATACCAAGTCCTTCTTGGCCAATCCAGAACAATGAGTATTGTTCTCACTCCTCTTTTTCTTATGATTCTCAGCACCTTGGGTATGAGAGGAAGAGGAGGAAATACATAGACCGACTGGAACACCCACGGTATCACCAGTGCGTCCACAGCTATCGCCTGAGGGTCTCTTGACCTGGCGCAATATCTCTGTAGCTTTTTGTTGAGGCGGGATGCCATCATGTCCCCCTGTGGCAGTTCCCACCGACTTGCAATCTGCGTGAAGACTTCTTGATGAAGTCCCCACTCTCCCGGGTGGAGGTCGTGCCTGCTGAGGAAGTCTGCTTCCCAGTTGTCCACTTTCGGAATGAACACTGCTGACAGTGCGCTTACGTGATTCTCCGCCCAGCGAAGAATTCTGGTGGCTTCTACCATCGCCACCCTGCTCCTTGTGCCGCCTTGGCGGTTTACATGAGCCACTGCGGTGATGTTGTCTGACTGAATCAGAACCGGTTGGTCGCGAAGCAGGGACTCCGCTTGACGTAGGGCGTAGTATATGGCCCTTAGTTCCAGGATGTTGATGTGAAGGCAAGTCTCCTGACTTGACCACAGCCCTTGTAAATGTCTTCCCTGTGTGACTGCCCCCCACCCCCGGAGGCTTGCATCCGTGGTCACCAGGACCCAGTCCTGAATGCCGAATCTGCGACCCTCGAGAAGGTGAGCACTCTGCAGCTACCACAGGAAAGACACCCTGGCCCTGGGGGATAGGGTGATTAACCGATGCATCTGAAGATGTGATCCGGACCACGTGTCCAACAGATCCCATTGAAAGGTCCTCGCAAGGAACCTGCCGAAGGGAATGGCCTCGTATGATGCCACCATTTTTCCCAGGACTCGCGTGCAGTGATGCACCGACACCTGTTTTGGTTTTAATAGGTCTCTGACCAGTGTCATGAGCTCCTGAGCCTTCTCCATCGGGAGATAAACCCTCTTCTGGTCTGTGTCCAGAATCATGCCCAGGAAAGGCAGACGAGTCGTAGGAATCAACTGCGACTTTGGAATATTCAGAATCCAGCCGTGTTGTTGTAACACTTCCAGAGAGCGTGCTACGCTGATCAGCAACTGCTCCCTTGACCTCGCTTTTATGAGGATATCGTCCAAGTATGGGATAATTGTGACCCTTTGCTTCCGCAGGAGTACCATCATTTCCGCCATTACCTTGGTAAATATTCTCGGTGCCGTGGAGAGACCAAACGGCAACGTCTGGAATTGGTAATGACAATCCTGTACCACAAATCTGAGGTACGCCTGATGAGGTGGATAAATGGGGACATGAAGATATGCATCCTTTATGTCTAGAGACACCATAAAATCCCCCCCTTTCAGGCTTGCGATGACCGCTCTGAGCGATTTCATCTTGAACTTGAACCTTTTCAGGTATATGTTCAGGGATTTTAAATTCAATATGGGTCTGACCGAACCGACCGGTTTCGGTACCACAAACATGGTCGAATAATAACCCTTCCCTTGTTGAAGGAGGGGAACCTTGACCACCACCTGTTGAAGATACAATTTGTGAATTGCAGCTAACACTATTTCCCTCTCTAAAGGGGAAGCTGGTAGGGCCGATTTGAGGTAACGGTGAGGGTTGCATCTCTTCAAATTCCAGCTTGTATCCCTGAGACACAATCTCTATTGCCCAGGGATCCAACTGGGAGTGCACCCACTTGTGGCTGAAATTTCGGAGACGCGCCCCCACCGCTCCCGGCTCCACCTGTGGAGCCCCAGCGTCATGCAGTGGATTTAGTGGAAGCCGGTGAGGATTTCTGTTCCTGGGAACTAGCTGTATTGTGCAGCTTCTTTCCTCTACCCCTGCCTCTGGCAAGAAAGGACGCACCTCTGACTTTCTTGCCTTTCTGTGATCGAAAGGACTGCATTTGGTAATACGGTGCTTTCTTAGGCTGTGAGGGAATATATGGCAAAAAATTTGACTTCCCAGCCGTAGCTGTGGAAACTAGGTCTGAGAGACCGTCCCCAAATAATTCCTCACCCTTATAAGGTAAAACCTCCATGTGCTTTTTTGAGTCGGCATCACCTGTCCATAGCCGAGTCCACAGGACCCTTCTGGCAGAAATCGACATTGCATTTATTCTAGAGCCCAGTAGGCAAATGTCCCTCTGGGCATCCCTCATATATAGGACAGCGTCCTTTATATGCCCCAGGGTCAGTAAAATAGTATCCTTGTCCAAGGAATCCAGTTCCTCAGACAGAGTATCTGTCCATGCCGCTACAGCACTACACATCCAGGCCGACGCAATTGCCGGCCTCAGTATGGTACCTGAATGTGTATAAACAGACTTTAGGATACCTTCCTGCTTCCTATCCGCAGGATTCTTTAGGGAGGCCGTATCCTGTGACGGCAGGGCCACCTTCTTAGATAAGTGTGTCAAAGCTTTGTCTACCCTAGGGGATGACTCCCAGTGTAACCTGTCCGTTGGCGGGAAAGGATACGCCATAAGCAACCGTTTGGGAATCTGCACTTTCCTATCAGGAGAATCCCAAGCTTTTTCACATAAATCATTTAACTCATGTGAAGGGGGAAAGGTCACCTCATGCCTTTTTTCCCCAAACATATAAACCCTCTTGTCAGGGACCGGGTTTACCTCTGAAATGTGCAATACATCCTTCATTGCTATAATCATGTAGCGGATGGCTTTAGCCATTTTAGGCTGTAACTTTGCATCATCGCCATCGACACTGGAGTCAGAGTCCGTGTCGATATCTGTGTCAACAATCTGGGATAGTGGGCGCTTCTGAGACCCTGACGGCCTCCGCGCTGTAGGATCAGGCATGGGTTGAGACCCTGACTGTCCCAAGGCTTCAGCTTTATCCAACCTTTTATGCAAGGAGTTTACATTATCATTTAACACCTTCCACATATCCATCCAATCAGGTGTCGGCGCCGTCGGCGGAGACACCACATTCAACTGCACCTGCTCTGCCTCCACATAGCCCTCCTCGTCAAACATGTCGACACAATCGTACCGACACACCACACACACAGGGGATGCTCTATTTGAGGACAGAACCCCCACAAGGCCTTTTGGAGAGACATAGAGAGAGTATGCCAGCACACACCCCAGCGCTATATAACCCAGGAATTACACAGTAACTTAGTGTTTACCCAGTATCTGCTGTATATACTGATATTGCGCTAAATTTATGTGCCCCCCCTCTCTTTTTACCCTCTTTCTACCGTGAATCTGCAGGGGAGAGCCTGGGGAGCTTCCTCTCAGCGGAGCTGTGGAGAGAAAATGGCGCTGGTGAGTGCTGAGGAAGAAGCCCCGCCCCCTCTGCGGCGGGCCTCTGTCCCGCGATTTTGTGAAACAATGGCGGGGGCTCATGCATATATACAGTGCCCAGCTGTATATATGCTTTCTTTTGCCAGGAGGTACGTAATTGCTGCCCAGGGCGCCCCGCCCCCCCCCCCCCCCCCCCCTGCGCCCTGCACCCTACAGTGACCGGAGTGTGTGGGTTAGTGTGGGAGCAATGGCGCACAGCTGCAGTGCTGTGCGCTACCTCATATGAAGACTGGAGTCTTCTGCCGCCGATTTTGATGTCTTCTTGCTTCACTCGCCGTCTTCTGTCTTCTGGCTCTGCGAGGGGGACGGCGGCGCGGCTCCGGGAACGGACGACCAAGGGTGAGTTCCTGTGTTCGATCCCTCTGGAGCTAATGGTGTCCAGTAGCCTAAGAAGCGCAACCTATCCGCAGTTAGTAGGTTTGCTTCTCTCCCCTCAGTCCCACGTAGCAGAGAGTCTGTTGCCAGCAGATCTCTCTGAAAATAAAAAACCTAACAAAATACTTTCTTATTAGCAAGCTCTGGAGAGCTCACTAAAATGCACCCAGCTCCATCCGGGCACAGATTCTAACTGAGGTCTGGAGGAGGGGCATAGAGGGAGGAGCCAGTGCACACCAGTAGTCCTAATTCTTTCTTAGAGTGCCCTGTCTCCTGCGGAGCCCGTCTATTCCCCATGGTCCTTACGGAGTCCCCAGCATCCACTAGGACGTTAGAGAAATGATGTTTAATCTGGGTCAATGATATTTATCAGGTCGAAAACGTGTCCCTCTACTGTGTATGAAGTCAGGCTTGATTCACTGCAACCTGGATCCTGTAGTAACAATCACTGCCCAACATTTTACAATTTTTACCAAAATGATTTACCTTTGTTAACCACTTAACTGGCTAATCATTTTTCCCAAAGAAGTCATTGCTGCCTGAGAGAAGGGATGAGACTGGGGGAAGACAGTACTGCCCTGAGCCCTTGGCTGGTGGAGTAGTCTGTTAGGATCATATCATGGTAAGGGGATCACCCTTCTGTAGCTGCAGTGGGAGAAGGAGACAGCATGGTATGCCTAGACTGGCGGCTGCTGGAAGATTATGTAAAGGTAGCCTCTGGAATGCGTTTCTGACACGATTGCATCAGATGTGACCATATCAGGGAAAGGCCAGCTTGGCGACCAAACCAGACAAGGAATTACAGTTGGATATTTAAATGGTTACCTGCAATTTCTCATGCATGTTGGATACACTTAATAGTTCATGACAGGAAAGGCTTAGTGATTTCCTTGATTACTAGCCTATACTAGCAGCTCATACTTTTCCAATATTCCTTCTATTTGATACTTTCCTTTTCTTCCCAAAGTGAGCCTCCTGTCTTTTAACTCCTCCTTGAGATAGAGTAGAAAATTATATTTAAAATAGTGGATTAGAAAAGACAAAAAGTAATTTGTAGGCACTGCATTAGAGTACTTTTAAGGTTACAACCCATATTATTTCAAAGCATATATGGAGTAAGCTGTAGCTGCCACACTCCAATGCATACACACATCACCTCTCAGTGCTTGTGTTATGATGAGCTGTGTTCAGACACTTAGGGCCGGATTCAATTAGCCGTGGTAATTAACCGTGGGCTCATGCGCATGGCTGAGCTACTGAATTGCAGCCCACAGGCTGTACTTATCAAGGGAGGCTTGAACAGAAATCCGAAGTGCCTTTATCGTGGGTACTGCAATCGCGTTAACCCATAGTGCCAAGCACAAATCACAAAATCTATGGGCCAACAGTCGCAGATATTCCGCACAAGGAGAAAAGCTTATTATTGAACAGCTCCGGGTGTAAAAGTCAGAGACTAATGGCACTTTACTAGTACTGTAATTACCTTGGCTAACTGAATCCAGCACTTACTGGTTTATTACACGCAAACTTGGAAACTTCAGTGAATAAGCTTCGGAAACGGGCATTGGTCAACTAATGAAGAAAGGAAGTCTAAATAAAGATACCAAACACTAGATGAGAGAATACAACCAAACTCAAATTTTATATCCTGCTTCAGAATAAGACTCCAAACACACAGTTGGTGGCTCGGTTTACATGTAAAATCACAAAATGCCACTGGTACAGTAAACTGGAAGTATGCTACATATAGCTTATTTTACCAATTCTTCTTTGCAAGTAGGTTTCTCTTGTTACACATTACCAATAACATTCTTACAGATAATCAGGAAAGGCACATTTCGTCCTATTGAGGACAACACCATAAACACCGCTGTGTACAAACAACAAACATTTTTCTGTGCAGTTTTGTCAACTAGTTTTATAAAGGATAAACAGCCACACATCAGAAATATAAGTTCCCACTTACTATTTGCATAGTCTAACATTTATTTGAACCACTTTAATTAAAGATCCAAACCAATCTTTGGGAAATTGCTGAAACAGCACATAGCTGTGATATATGTAGCTTATTCTGAACTCACATACAGTAAATCTACTATTTTGTGTAGTTTCAGGTTTTTTTCACTGGTAATTAAAAAGTGCAGCCATATTGTTTTACATGTTATATAAACCTTATATAGACTATTTTAGAAGCCTGCAGTTTGACAATAGCCAGGTCACCCTGACAACAAGACAAGAGGAACTACTGTATTAGTTACTTGGACAAGTTACAGGAAAGAGAAAAGGATCTCAGAGGACTGGATGAACACATTTCCACTGTCTTAAACCAAATCCTAAGTATGCTTTCAAATATAGACCTCTCAAGTTTGCATAGTATCCTGCTGGTGATCAGCATATTAATCATGCTCTTTCCTCATCTTTGCAGATGTGTAGTGCCATGTTGGGCATTTGACATAAACTAGTCATATGGTGGAATTATCTTCAGGTCATGTGCTCTCTAGCAGCAAGCATTTGAATAAAGTTCTTGGCAATTCAAGTCTCAGTCTGTTTTATTGGCTCTCTCACAGTTCTCCCTCTGCATCATGCAGCGACGGACAATGCTGTCAAAACTGCCAAGATAGAACAATGCGATTGTGCGAAACAGTCCCATTGTGACGACCTAGAATAAAAATCTGATTAATCATTCGTTCAGTGTAAAAATGACATTTACTATAATCCCTGGGAGAAGGATTGGTAATTATGTGCAATTATCTTTTGCATATCTTTGCCAATTAATGTTTACCTTGGAGTCATTTACTAAGTGCAAAAAGTTGCAGAACAGTATGATCCATACACTAAGAACACCTCCATTTCTGCCAAAGTACATTAGATTTAGGAACAAGACCGTGGCATTTTTGGGGGAGGATTTGCTTTGTGCAGTGCTGCTCACTATTTAGCAAATAACAATATCAACACTAAACAAAATATATGCATTTGTAAATTACCATATGTTCTAAATCCATAGCCAAGAGGACTGGCTTGTTATGGGCCCTACACACTGATAGATCCGCTACCGAGCTGCCCGACGGCGGATACGGCCGACAATCGACCCGGCGGCGGGAGGAAGGAGACAGGGGGAGTGAAGTTTCTTCACTCCCCCCATCACCCGGCTCCATAGCAGTGCAGGCCAATATGGACGATCTCGTCCATATTGGCCTGCATGCACAAGCAACTGGGCACCAGCGATGAACGAGCGCGGGGCCGCGCATCGTTCATCGCTGGTGCCTCCACACTGAAAGATATGAACGGTATCTCGTTCATTAATGAACGAGATCGTTCATATCTTTCAGTATTATCTGCCAGTGTGTAGGGCCCATTAGACTTGGGCTATAGAAAAGAAAGAACTTAAATGGCCTCTTACTTGCTGAAGCCCCTCTGTGATCGTGGTGACGGGTGACATCCCACATGTTAACGATGACAGCATATAACCATCAGAGCCAACTGAACTGTTGAAATTACCTTGCTGCATAGAGGAAGCAATGAAATAAGATGACTAACTCATTAGCCATTATTAAGCATAAACCTGTAAATAATAAGTGGTGAAACCAGTTATATCAGTTTGACACAGGAAACAGGCGCCACTGTGTGGTCAATGTAAGCACTTCTGGCACAGATTACCGTTCCAATCGTAGTCCACGTGGATCGCTAAGTATGAAAAGGTTCCAAAAAAGAAAAAAATTGTGAAAAACTCATGTGGACCTTTTTCCATGTCGACCTTGTTCCGGTCGATTTTTTGTCCATGTCGTCCTAAGGTGTGTCGACCAATTGGCGTCGACCTAAGGTGTGTCGACCTTTTTGTTGTCGACCTGGAGTCCGGATACCGAATCGCCTATAGTTGGCCAAAGTTGTGTATGCATAGTTCTGATGCATGCACCGTGTGAAAAATTGCTAGATCTGTCTACAAAATGGACTAGTGTGGAACTTTGAACCCGGCCCCCAGTATGGCAGGTTTTACTGCAAGTGTAAAATTAGAGCCAACTTAAATCTAAGGGGGCAATTCAAATGTTTTAATGTGCCCAGTCACACTCGATTGCCCATCACTTTAGACTGGGCGATATTCAATTGTTGTTCCAATGCAGGGTGCCCATTCTTTTTTGGCATTGATCATATCCAAATACACAGTTTAGCCATTGAATTGCTTCGTCAGGTGCAGGGAGTCCAAAAAACTGTTGAATTTCCCCCTGAGAGAGCCCTTAATCTACAGATCTCTGAAGACAGATTGCATGGCATCACATTAGCATTAAAACATGCTTTCCTCCTCTTTGCTGCAGCATAATGCCATGTTGTGGACATCAGATAAGCTAGTCAGCTGGTGGGGTTATCTTCAGGTTTTGTGCTTTCTATACAATAAGTTCCAGTCATTTCAAGACAGTCTGTTATGTTAGCGGACAGTTTTTCTGCATCCGTATCTGCCTGCTGGACACTAGTTAAGACTTTATAGTTCTTAATGCAAGCTGAAGTAAGACTATTTCCCTTTGAATAGGTCAATTATTACTTGAACCTCTAAATATTTTCTTTTATCAATGCATTTCCTTTACATTTTCCACAAACATTCTTGTTTCCCCAATATCTATACTGCCCAAAATGAAATGGGATTAAGCAACAAATTAAATTACAGTATGTATTGTACAAGTGAAGTGAGAACAATAAAAAGTAGATGTCACACCATTAAGCTCACAAAACACAGGTCTCCCCACATACTTACTACAGCATCTTTAACAATCACTTTGGCGACTTGGTCAGCTTGGCAAAGACTCGAAGACTCCGAAATCAGCTTGGTTTCCAATGGCTTGTAAATAAACATATATACAGGACATTGTAAACTCCTTCATAAAATAATTGTACTGGGATCTATGAACAAAGTGTGTATACAGACGAATGCAATAAAGAATGAAGTGCCTGGAATTATACACCTTTTAATAATTAAAAAATAGCTAAACAAATGACCCAACTCTATAATATACTGAAGCCTGCAATACAAATACATAATTTTTATCAGTAATATTTAGCATAATGCTAGTCAACAAGATTACACACAACTGAAGCTTACCTATACATCAAGATACATTAATTAAAATATTTTAGTAGCACTGTATTCCAAATTAAGGTGTCTACTGTATGTACCAAACCTTGGAGCGAGAGATAAAGTACCAACCAACCAGCTCCTGTCATTTTTAAACACAGTCTGTAATATGGCAGTTAGGAGCCATCTGATTAGTATTTTATCTCTCTCCAAATCTTAGCGAATATCCTTAGGGACATAACCAATTGCAGATTTAATTTGAAAAAACCCTGCTAGGTTTTTCCTATTACATTGCTGGCTAGAAAATCAGTTGTGGTAATTTCTTAAGGAATTACCGCATCTATTTTCTGGCAGCCCCAGAACACTCATCTAAAAAACAATTTTTTCTTTCTTTACTATTTTAAGCTAAAAATGTTGGGGACCTTCTAGAACACCTTGGACGCCCCCCTCTCATATGACAAAACTGGCAACTGGAAGTTTTTAATTAGCCTTATTCGTCCAATAATTACATTTTCTTATTGGGGTGGAAGAAAATTACCCCAAATGAACTGTAAAATAATAAGTGTGTCTTTTGTTTTAGTCTTTGCATCATATCATCATATGAATACATAGGAGCCGTATGTAACGGCTTGGCTGGTTGGTATTGCATTGTAAACGTTTGCTGCTTTAAAAAAAAACGTACAAGTTCGACCTGAGTCTCAGAGCTCCGGCCATCTCGCGAGCTAACACATCCGACCCACAGGGCGGTATTCAATTGATTATCGCACCCGATCTCTGGTCTAAAGTGATGGGAGTTCATGAGGGCGATATTCAATTGCATCTGGTTTTCACGCTGTCGGTAAGTTCCCATGGGGGGGGGTGCGAGCTGAAATGCAGGCGCCAGCAGCTCTCGTGCTTAAACGGAGCTACAATTAAATAGCTCCGTTTGGGTGTCATCTAGTGGCTGCCGGGGTGATAACTATTAAATCTCAACCATAGAATCTAACAGACACACACTGTAATTTAACTACAAACAAAAGCAAAATCCAATATCAATATGCATACAGAAGTGGGAAGCTCATAAGCAATGCCGCTCCAGATCTTCCATTAGATGCCAGTGTGCCCTTATGGGCAAGACAGAGGCTATTAAACCTATACTGAAATAGAGGGTAAACCTACAAAACATGCAAATGCAAAAAAGCCAATCGAACAGTGACATTGAAGATACCATTATGGCTAATAAGAAAAGGCTTAGTGCCCTGAAAAAGCAAAGAATGATACATTTGTAGAATGTGGTTGACAGACAGAGGCATAATAAATAGGATTTTAATTACCTACCGGTAAATCCTTTTCTCGTAGTCCGTAGAGGATGCTGGGGTCCACATTAGTACCATGAGGTATAGATGAGTCCACTAGGAGTCACTGGCACTTTAAGAGTTTGAGAATGTGGGCTGGCTCCTCCCTCTATGCCCCTCCTACCAGACTCAGTATTGGAACTGTGCCAGAGGAGACAGACAACTTCGAGAGAAGGATTTTCCACAGATAGTGGCGAGATTCACACCAGCTCACACATACAAGGCAAACCAAGCTAACCAGCTTAAAAAATTATAACAATATTACATAACCAAGTAACAAAACAGTACTTAATCAAGAACAAAGCAGTACTGAACCAATAATCACTGCAGGATAACGAAGCGCTGGACTACGAGAAAAGGATTTACCGGTAGGTAATTAAAATCCTATTTTCGCTTACGTCCTAGAGGATGCTGGGATCCACATTAGTACCATGGGGATGTACTAAAGCTCCCAGAACGGGAGGGAGAGAGCGGAGGCTCATGCAGAACCGATTGACCAAACTTTAGGTCCTCAGAGGCCAAAGTATCGAACTTGTAGAACTTAGCAAACGTGTCCGACCCTGACCAAGTAGCTGCTCGGCAAAGCTGTAAAGCCGATACACCCCGGGCAGCCGCCCAGGAAGAACCAACCTTACGAGTAGAGTGGGCCTTAACAGATTTTGGACACGGCAATCCTGCCGTAGAATACGCATGCTGGATAGTAAACCTGATCCAGCGAGAGATCGTTTGCTTAGAAGCAGTACACCCAATTTTCTTGGGATCATACAGGACAGAGTCCAATTTTCTGTGACGAGCAGTCCTCTTCACATAGATTTTCAGAGCCCTTACAACATCTAAGGACTTTGATGAAATTGAGGAGTCAGTAGCAACTGGCACCAAAATAGGTTGGTTGATATGAAAAGCCGACACAACCTTCGGGAGGAACTGCTGACGTGTCCGGAGCTCAGCTCTATCTTCATGGAAGATCAAGTAGGTGCTTTTACAGGACAAAGCCCCCAACACGTCTAGCAGAAGCTAAGGCCAACAAAGTGACAGCCTTCCATGTGAGAAACTTGACCTCAACCTCCTGTAGAGGCTCAAACCAATCCGATTGGAGGAACTGCAACACCACGTTAAGATCCCAGGGCGCTGTAGGCGGCATAAAGGGAGGCTCGATGTGCAGAACCCCTTTCAAAAAAGTCTGAGCCAATTGTTTCTGGAAGAAAATGGATAAGGCCGAAATCTGGACCTTTACAGATCCCAACCTCAGGACCATATCCACACCTGCCCGCAGGAAGAGGAGAAACCGTCCCAGTTGAAACTCCACCGTAGGAAACTTCTTGGATTCACACCAAGATACATACTTTTTCCAAATGTAATGGTAATATTTAGACGTTACTCCTTTCCTAGCCTGTATCAGGGTAGGAATGACTTTGATTGGAATGCCCTTCCGAGCTAATATCTGGCGTTCAACCTCCATGCCATCAAATGTAGCCACGGTAAGTCTTGATAAGCGAACGGCCCCTGTTGCAACAGGTCCTCCCGATAAGGAAGAGGCCTCGGCTCTTCTAACAGTAGATCCAGAAGATCCGCGTACCAAGCCCTTCTTGGCCAGTCCGGAGCAATGAGGATTGCCTGAACTCCTGTTCTCCTTATGAGTTTGAGAACTCTTGGAATGAGTGGAAGTGGAGGAAACACGTACACCGACTGGAACACCCACGGAGTCACTAGGGCGTCCACTGCCACTGCTTGCGGGTCCCTCGACCTGGAACAATACCGCCAAAGCTTCTTGTTGAGACGAGAGGCCATCATATCGATTTGGGGTATGCCCCAAAGATCTGTCACCTCCTTGAACACCTCCGGATGGAGGCCCCACTCCCCTGGATGGAGATCGCATCTGCTGAGGAAGTCTGCTTCCCAGTTGACTACTCCCGGAATGAAGATTGCCGACAGCGCCAACGCGTGTTTTTCTGCCCAGAGGATGATTCTGGTTACCTCTGACATTGCAGCTCTGCTCTTCATTCCGCCTTGTCGGTTTATGTAAGCCACTGTCGTTACGTTGTCCAACTGTACTTAAATGGCCCGATTTCTCAGAAGATGGGCCGCTTGGAGAAGACAGTTGTAGATGGCTCTTAGTTCCAGACTGTTTATCAGCAGGCCGGCTTCCAGACTTGACCACCGTCCTTGGAAGGTTTTACCTTGAGCGACTGCGCCCCAGCCCAGGAGGCTTGCAACCGTGGTTAGAAGGATCCAGTCCTGAATCCCGAACCTGCGGCCCTCCAGAAGGAGAGGTAATTGCTGCCACCAGAGGAGTGAAATCCTGGCCTTTGGCGACAGACGTATTCTCTGGTGCATGTGTAGATGGGACCCAGACCACTTGTTCATAAGATCCAGTTGGAAGGACAGAGCGTGAAACCTCCCATATTGCAGAGCCTCGTAAGAGGCCACCATCTTACCCAGAAGGTGAATGCACTGATGAACCGACACCCGGGCTGGCTTCAGGACATCCCGGACCATTGTTTGCATCACCAACGCTTTTTCCTCTGGAAGGAACACCCTCTGCACCTCCGTGTCGAGGATCATTCCCAGAAAGGACAACCTCCTGGTTGGTTCCCAATCAGATTTTGGGATATTCAGGATCCAACCCTGTTCCTTGAGAAGCAGGGTCGTGAGAGCTATTAACTGAAAAAGCTTCTCCTTGGACGATGCCTTTATAAGCAGATTGTCCAGATACGGAACTATGTTCACCCCTTGCCTGCGGAGAAGAACCGTCATTTCCACCATCACCTTAGTAAAAACCCTTGGTGTTTGGCCGAATGTTAGGGCCTGGAATTTAAAATGACAGTCCAACAGAGCGAATCGGAGATAAGCCTGATGTGGCAGCCAAATCGGAATGTGGAGGTACGCATCCTTGATATACAGGGATACCAAGAATTCCCCCACTTCCAGACCTGATATCACTGCCCTTAGAAACTCCCATTTTGAACTTGAACTCTGTCAGAAAGGGGTTTAGTGATTTAAGTTCAGCATGGGCCTGACCGAACCATCCGGTTTCGGTACCACGAAAAGGTTCGAATAGTAACCTGTGTTCTGCCTTTGAGGAGGGACTGGTACAATGACCTGTGCCTCCACAAACTTTTGGATGGCTCCCTGCAGGGTAGCCCTGTCTGCCGGCAAAGCTGGCAAGCCCGATGTGAAGAACAGACGAGGAGGGAGATCTTGAAATTCCAGCCAGTACCCCTGGGACACAATCTAGTACCCAGGGGTCCAGGCCGGACGACACTCAGACGTGACTGAAATGTCTGAGTCTCGCCCCCACCTACTTCCAGGCTGCGCTGTCCACCGTCATGCGGAGGACTTAGGCGCATCTGAAGCAGGCTTCTGTTCTTGGGAACCTGCCGCAATCGGTTTCTTGGATTTTGGTCGGCCCCCTCTAAAGAAGGTGTTGGCCGGTTTGGTCTTTCTTGGTTTAGAAACCCGAAAGGACTGAGATGCAGGTGAAGAAAAAGGTTTCTTCGTAGCAGGAGCTGCTGAGGGAAGAAAAGGGGACTTACCCGCTGTAGCCGTGGAGATCCACGCATCCAATGCTTCCCAGAAGAGAGCCTGACCTGTGTAGGGTAGGGTCTCCACACCTCTCCTGGATCCCGCGTCGGCAGACCACTGGCGCAGCCACAATCCTCGATGAGCTGAGACGGACATGGAAGAAATTCCTGTGGCCATCGAACCCAGGTCTTTCATGGATTCCACCGTAAATCTTGCAGAATCCTGTATGTTACGTAAGAACAATTCAACGTCACTTTCATCCATTGTAATCGATTTCTCAAGTAACAGGTCAGCTTTACGATAGCTTTAGAAATCCATACACGGGCAATGGTAGGTCGTAGTATCGCCCCCAAAGCCGTGTATATGGATTTGAGCAATCCCGCGATCAGCCGGTTCTTTCAACGCGGCAGAGCCCGGGACTGGTAAAACCACCATCCTTGACAGTCTGGACATAGATGTTCCAATTCATTCTATCCTCCTCTCAGGAAATTACAAACAGCATTTAATACATTAGACGCAGGGAAGGTTAGCGAGGCTTTCTTATTGTCAGTGAAGTAAGCCCCCTCTGTAATATTTAACATATATAGCTAATGGCCTTTCACAGGAGCTGCACCCCCTGCAAGGGGTGCCATCCCCCCCTCAGCACGTCCCCATCACCGTTTGCAGTGCAATGTGGAGCTGCAGACGGAAAATGGAGCTGAACTCTGCTGGGTTCGCACTGAGAAGAAGCTCCGCCACCCCTTCCAGCGCAACTTCTATATACTGGCCAGAGGATTCCGTCGCTAGCCGGGGTATTCAGTCCCCGGCCAGCGTCTGTGTACTGAGGATTCCGTCGCTAGCCTGGGGATTCAGTCCCCGGCTAGCGCCCGTGTACTGAGGATTCCGTTGCTAGTCTGGGCATTCAGTCTCCGCTAGCGACTGTGACCAGTTTAGGGTATTTAGACGCTGGTTCAGCAACGTGATTACAATCCTGTGTACATGAAATGGATTCCTCCCGAGAGGAAACCACTTCAGCAACATATGACATAGTCCCTAGACATAGCTATGAAAGGTATTGAACACCCACACACACACAGGGAATTGTTAGTCACAGCTCCCCCCCAAGTATGGCAAAGAGAGGCACAGAGATTGGAGCCAACCCACACACAGCACTCCCTGAGGTAGAACAAATAAAACTACCAGCGCTATCTGTGTACCTTAATAGACTACACAGATTTTACACAGCCTCCCCCACCTTTCTACAACCCCTTGGTACCGCTCAGGATAGCTGGAGTTGATTGGAGGGACAGCTTCCTTGTACAGGAACTGCAGGCAGGAAAATGGTGCTGAACGCTGCAGGGTCCGCTCTGAGGAGACGCTCCGCCTCCCGAAGATGGCTCGTCTTCCCGCACAATTCTTTATACTGGCCTGAGGTTTCAGTCGCTAGCCGGGGCCGGTTAGCGTCTGTGCACTGCAGATTCTATCGCTAGCCTGGGGATTCAGTATCCGGTTAGCGTCTGTGACCAGTGTAAGGTATTAAGTCGCTGGCTCAGGACGACCCTCATAGCGCCAACACTGTGCGCCGCTGAGCCTTCCCGGAGCGCAGCAACTCAGCACTGCGCTCCTACCCTTGTGCCGCCATATCTCGCCATCTTCTGGCTCTGTAAGGGGGTGGCGGCATGCTGTCGGGTGAGCGATCTCCTGTGGCGGGGAACGTTCAATCCCCCCAGGAGCTCAGTGTCCGGTCAGCGGTGATAGTGGCACAGACCCCGCAGGGCAGACACTACTCCCCCCCCACCCCCCCTTAGTCCCTCGAAGCAGGGAGGCTGTTGCCAGCAGCTTCCCTGTAAAAATAAGAATTTACTTACCGATAATTCTATTTCTCATAGTCCGTAGTGGATGCTGGGGACTCCGTAAGGACCATGGGGAATAGCGGCTCCGCAGGAGACTGGGCACATCTAAAGAAAGCTTTAGGACTATCTGGTGTGCACTGGCTCCTCCCCCCATGACCCTCCTCCAAGCCTCAGTTAGGATACTGTGCCCGGACGAGCGTACACAATAAGGAAGGATTTTGAATCCCGGGTAAGACTCATACCAGCCACACCAATCACACCGTATAACCTGTGATCTGAACCCAGTTAACAGCATGATAACAGAGGAGCCTCTGAAAGATGGCTCACAACAATAATAACCCGATTTTTGTAACAATAACTATGTACAAGTATTGCAGACAATCCGCACTTGGGATGGGCGCCCAGCATCCACTACGGACTATGAGAAATAGAATTATCGGTAAGTAAATTCTTATTTTCTCTAACGTCCTAAGTGGATGCTGGGGACTCCGTAAGGACCATGGGGATTATACCAAAGCTCCCAAACGGGCGGGAGAGTGCGGATGACTCTGCAGCACCAAATGAGAGAACTCCAGGTCCTCCTCAGCCAGGATATCAATTTTGTAGAATTTTACAAACGTATTTGCTCCTGACCAAGTAGCTGCTCGGCAAAGTTGTAAAGCCGAGACCCCTCGGGCAGCCGCCCAAGATGAGCCCACCTTCCTTGTGGAGTGGGCATTTACAGATTTTTGGCTGTGGCAGGCCTGCCACAGAATGTGCAAGCTGAATTGTACTACAAATCCAACGAGCAATAGTCTGCTTAGAAGCAGGAGCACCCAGCTTGTTGGGTGCACACAGGATAAACAGCGAGTCAGATTTCCTGACTCCAGCCGTCCTGGAAACATATATTTTCAGGGCACTGACAACGTCTAGCAACTTGGAGGCCTCCAAGTCCCTAGTAGCCGCAGGCACCACCAATAGGTTGGTTCAGGTGAGACGCTGAAACCACCTTGGGGAGAAACTGAGGACGAGTCCTCAATTCCGCCCTGTCCGAATGGAAAATCAGATAAGGGCTTTTTCAGGATAAAGCCGCCAATTCTGACACGCGCCTGGCCCAGGCCAGGGCCAACAGCATGACCACTTTCCATGTGAGATATTTTAACTCCACAGATTTAAGTGGTTCAAACCAATGTGACTTTTGGAACCCAAAACTACATTGAGATCCCAAAGTGCCACTGGAGGCACAAAAGGAGGCTGTATATGCAGTACCCCTTTTACAAACGTCTGAACTTCAGGGACTGAAGCTAGTTCTTTTTGGAAGAAAATTGACAGGGCCGAAATTTGAACCTTAATGGACCCCAATTTCAGGCCCATGGACACTCCTGTTTGCAGGAAATGTAGGAATCGACCCAGTTGAATTTCCTCCGTCGGGCCTTACTGGCCTCGCACCACGCAACATATTTTCGCCAATTGCGGTGATAATGTTTTTGCGGTTACATCCTTCCTGGCTTTGATCAGGATAGGGATGACTTCATCCGGAATGCCTTTTTTCCTTCAGGATCCGGCGTTCAACCGCCATGCCGTCAAACGCAGCCGCGGTAAGTCTTGGAACAGACAGGGTCCTTGCTGGAGCAGGTCCCTTCTTAGAGGTAGAGGCCACGGATCCTCCGTGAGCATCTCTTGAAGTTCCGGTTACCAAGTCCTTCTTGGCCAATCCGGAACCACGAATATAGTGCTTACTCCTCTCCATCTTATCAATCTCAGTACCTTGGGTATGAGAGGCAGAGGAGGGAACACATACCCTGACTGGTACACCCACGGTGTTACCAGAGTGTCTACAGCTTATTGCCTGAGGGTCCCTGGACCTGGCGCAATACCTGTCGAGTTTTTAATCATGTGGAAGACTTCTGGGTGAAGTCCCCACTCTCCCGGGTGGAGGTCGTGCTGAGGAAGTCTGCTTCCCAGTTGTCCACTCCCGGAATGAATACTGCTGACAGTGCTATCACATGATTTTCCGCCCAGCGAAGAATCCTTGCAGCTTCTGCCATTGCCCTCCTGCTTCTTGTGCCACCCTGTCTGTTTACGTGGGTGACTGCCGTGATGTTGTCCGACTGGATCAACACCGGCTGACCTTGAAGCAGAGGTCTTGCTAAGCTTAGAGCATTGTAAATGTCCCTTAGCTTCAGGATATTTATGTGAAGTGATGTCTCCAGGCTTGACCATAAGCCCTGGATATTCCTTCCCTGTGTGACTGCTCCCCAGCCTCGCAGGCTGGCATCCGTGGTCACCAGGACCCAGTCCTGAATGCCTAATCTGCGGCCCTCTAGAAGATGAGCACTCTGCAACCACCACAGGAGGGACACCCTTGTCCTTGGTGACAGGGTTATCCGCTGATGCATCTGAAGATGCGATCCGGACCATTTGTCCAGCAGGTCCCACTGTAAAGTTCTTGCGTGGAATCTGCCGAATGGGATTGCTTCGTAGGAAGCCACCATTTTACCCAGAACCCTTGTGCATTGATGCACTGAGACTTGGCTCGGTTTTAGGAGGTTCCTGACTAGCTCGGATAACTCCCTGGCTTTCTCCTCCGGGAGAAACACCTTTTTCTGGACTGTGTCCAGGATCATCCCTAGGAACAGAAGACACGTCGTCGGAACCAGGTGCGATTTTGGAATATTGAGAATCCAATCGTGCTGCCGCAACACTACCTGAGATAGTGCTACACCGACCTCCAACTGTTCCCTGGATCTTACCCTTATCAGGGAATTGTCCAAGGAAGGGATAACTAAAATTCACTTCCTTCGAAGGAATATCATTTCGGCCATTACCTTGGTAAAGACCCGGGGTGCCGTGTACCATCCATACGGCAGCGTCTGAACTGATAGTGACAGTTCTGTACCATAAACCTGAGGTACCCTTGGTGAGAAGGGTAAATTTTGACATGAAGGTAAGCATCCTTGATGTCCCGAGACATCATGTAGTCCCCTTCTTCCAGGTTCGCAATCACTGCTCTGAGTGACTCAATCTTGAATTTGAACCTCTGTACGTAAGTGTTCAAAGATTTTAGATTTAGAATCGGTCTCACCGAGCCGTCCGGCTTCGGTACCACAACAGTGTGGAATAATACCCCGTTCCCTGTTGCAGGAGGGGTATCTTGATTATCACCTGCTGGGAATACAGCTTGTGAATGGCTTCCAAAACGGTCTCCCTGTCAGAAGGAGACATCGGTAAAGCCGACTTTAGGAAACGGCGAGGGGGAGACGTCTCGAATTCTAATTTGTACCCCTGAGATATCACCTGAAGGATCCAGGGGTCTACTTGCGAGTGAGCCCACTGCGCGCTGAAAATCATTGAGACGGGCCCCCCACCGTGCCTGATTCTGCTTGTAAAGCCCCAGCGTATACTGAGGGCTTGGCAGAGGCGGGAGAGGGTTTCTATTCCTGGGTACTGGCTGATTTCTGCAGCCTTTTTCCTCTCCCTCTGTCACGGGGCAGAAATGAGGAACCTTTTGCCCGCTTGTCCACGAAAAGACTGCGCCTGATAATACGGCGTCTTCTCATGTTGAGAGGCGACCTGGGGTACAAACGTGGAATTCCCAGCTGTTGCCGTGGCCACCAGGTCTGAAAGACCGACCCCAAATAACTCCTCCCTTAATAAAGCAATACTTCCAAATGCCGTTTGGAATACGCATCACCTGACCACTGACGTGTCCATAACCCTCTACTGGTAGAAATGGACAACGCGCTTAGACTTGATGCCAGTCGGCAAATATTCCGCTGTGCATCACGCATATATAAAAATGCATCTTTTAAATGCTCTATAGGCAAAAATATACTGTCCCTATCTAGGGTATCAATATTTTCAGTCAGGGAATCCGACCACGCCAACCCAGCACTGCACATCCAGGCTGAGGCGATTGCTGGTCGCAGTATAACACCAGTATGTGTGTAAATACCTTTTAGGATACCCTCCTGCTTTCTATCAGCAGGATCCTTAAGGGCGGCCATCTCAGGCGAAGGTAGAGCCCTTACAAGTGTGTGAGCGCTTTATCCCCCCTAGGGGGTGTTTCCCAACGCACCCTAACCTCTGGCGGGAAAGGATATAATGCCAATAACATTTTAGAAATTATCCGTTGTTATCGGGGGAAACCCACGCATCATCACACACCTCATTTAATTTCTCAGATTCAGGAAAACTACAGGTAGTTTTTCCTCACCGAACATAATACCCCTTTTTTGGTGGTACTCGTATTATCAGAAATGTGTAAAACATTTTTCATTGCCTCAATCATGTAACGTGTGGCCCTACTGGAAGTCACATTCGTCTCTTCACCGTCGACACTGGAGTCAGTATCCGTGTCGGCGTCTATATCTGCCATCTGAGGTAACGGGCGCTTTAGAGCCCCTGACGGCCTATGAGACGTCTGGACAGGCACAAACTGAGTAGCCGGCTGTCTCATGTCAACCACTGTCTTTTATACAGAGCTGACACTGTCACGTAATTCCTTCCAACAGTTCATCCACTCAGGTGTCGACCCCCTAGGGGGTGACATCACTATTACAGGCAATCTGCTCCGTCTCCACATCATTTTTCTCCTCATACATGTCGACACAAAAGTACCGACATACAGCACACACACAGGGAATGCTCTGATAGAGGACAGGACCCCACTAGCCCTTTGGGGAGACAGAGGGAGAGTTTGCCAGCACACACCAGAGCGCTATATATATACAGGGATAACCTTATATAAGTGTTTTTCCCCTTATAGCTGCTGTATAGTTAATACTGCGCCTAATTAGTGCCCCCCTCTCTTTTTTTAACCCTTTCTGTAGTGTAGTGACTGCAGGGGAGAGACAGGGAGCTTCCCTCCAACGGAGCTGTGAGGGAAAATGGCGCCAGTGTGCTGAGGAGATAGGCTCCGCCCCTTTTTCGTGGACTTTTCTCCTGCTTTTTTATGGATTCTGGCAGGGGTTAAATGCATCCATATAGCCCAGGAGCTATATGTGATGCATTTTTTTTGCCATCCAAGGTGTTTTTATTGCGTCTCAGGGCGCCCCCCCCCCCCCCCAGCGCCCTGCACCCTCAGTGACCGAAGTGTGAACTGTGCTGAGAGCAATGGCGCACAGCTGCAGTGCTGTGCGCTACCTTGTTGAAGACAGGACGTCTTCTGCCGCCGATTTTCCGGACCTCTTCTGCCTTCTGGCTCTGTAAGGGGGCCGGCGGCGCGGCTCTGGGACCCATCCAAGCTGGGCCTGTGATCGTCCCTCTGGAGCTAATGTCCAGTAGCCTAAGAAGCCCAATCCACTCTGCACGCAGGTGAGTTCGCTTCTTCTCCCCTTAGTCCCTCGATGCAGTGAGCCTGTTGCCAGCAGGTCTCACTGAAAATAAAAAACCTAATCTAAAACTTTCACTAAGAAGCTCAGGAGAGCCCCTAGTGTGCACCCTTCTCGTTCGGGCACAGAGATCTAACTGAGGCTTGGAGGAGGGTCATGGGGGGAGGAGCCAGTGCACACCAGATAGTCCTAAAGCTTTCTTTAGATGTGCCCAGTCTCCTGCGGAGCCGCTATTCCCCATGGTCCTTACGGAGTCCCCAGCATCCACTTAGGACGTTAGAGAAATAATAAAAAATTCAAAAAAAAATAACTTTACTAGAGAAACTTTGGAGATCTCCCCTAGCTGTGACCGGCTCATCCGGGCACATTTTCTAAACTGAGTCTGGTAGGAGGGGCATAGAGGGAGGAGCCAGCCCACACTCTCAAACTCTTAAAGTGCCAGTGGCTCCTAGTGGACCAGTCTATATTCCTTTTCATATATAGAGCAGACATGCATGCTAAAAACATGCATGCAGCCCAAAACGCAAATTTTTGCGGGCCTGCTGTACTATGGGGGTAATTCCAAGTTGATCGCAGCAGGATTTTTGATAGCAATTGGGCAAAACCATGTGCACTGCAGGGGAGGCAGATATAACATGTGCAGAGAGAGTTAGATTTGGGTGGGTTATTTTATTTCTGTGCAGGGTAAATACTGGCTGCTTTATTTTTACACTGCAAATTAGATTGCAGATTGAACACACCCCACCCAAATCTAACTCTCTCTGCACATGTTATATCTGCCTCCCCTGCAGTGCATATGGTTTTGCCCAATTGCTAACAAAAATCCTGCTGCGATCAACTTGGAATTACCCCCTATGTGAGAACAAGTGGAATGCGGACGACAGAACCTTCCCCATCAGTATCACTCTCACTCTACTCCCACCTCCATGTCCAGGCTCCTCCTCCGTCCGCAGTGTCCCCACCCTGTCTCTTTCCCCGGGTACTCTTCCTCACTGAGCCAACGAGCACTGAAGTACAGAACATGGCGGTGGGAACACGGCACCAGAGTGAGGTGAATGGTGTGTGTGGGGGCCCCTGCTGCTGAATGGTGTGTGTGGGAGGGGGGAAGAATGGTGTGTGTGGGAGGGGCAAAGAGAGAGGAATTTGGAGGGGGGGTACACAATGGGTAATAGCCTGCTCTCTGCCCCAGCTCAGTCTCTGTTGTACTGTGATATGGAATGATACATAGCAGGTTTTTTGGCATCAGGGATCATCAGGAAAGCTCATCAATTTCCAGGACCATACAGCTCTTTTACCAACTACCTCCCCTTTACACAGTGTGTGTAAGGTTATGTGTGGACTATGTTCTCTTTCTACAATCACACAACCCACAAATCCTATGCCAACACCGCTGTGTGACTCAGGGGTCTATTCATGTAGCAATGAAAAGGGTGGAGAAATAAGCCTGTGGAGAAGTCACCCATGGAAACCAATCAGCTGCTCTGTACAACTGTATAGTATGCAAATTGTAAATGTTACTTCAATGCTGATTGGTTGCCATGGGCTACTTCTCCACACTTTTCACAGCTTCATGAATAGACTCCTGAATCAAACAGCCCACCAAGATCCTGTGCCATCTGGCTGGACCAATTTGTAATATGTAGCACTTATCCTCATGTAGCAAATTCCTATTTTCCTATAGACTGTAAGCATGCGAGCAGTGCCCACTTTCCTCTCTGTCAATCATTACCCAGTCTTACTTTATTACGGGTTTGTTCCCGATTGTAAAGTGCAGTGGAATATACTGGGGCTATGAAAAAAATCTTAATAAACAAACATAATATTTGATCGCATATGGCAGCATCTACTACTAAGAAGATACCCCAATACACACATGTATAAACAGCTCAGCCAAGTCTCCCCGACTCCTGGGTACCAATCTAATAATTTAAAACTTAAGAGCCCTACACACTGGCAGATAACACAGAACGATATGAGCGTTCTCGCTCATTAATGAATGAGATATCATTCATATCTTTCAGTGTGTAGGCACCAACGATGAACGATGCGCGGCCCCGCACTCGTTCATCGTTGGTGCCCCGTCGCTTATGCATGCAGGCCAATATGGACAATCTCGTCCATATTAGCATGCACTGCTATGGAGCCGGGTGACGGGGGAAGTGAAGAAACTTCACTCCCCCCATCACTCCCTGCCCCCGCGTCGCCCGCCGGCTGTATCGGCCGCCGGGCACCTCGGCGTCAGGTCGTCTAATGTGTAGGGGGCATTACGGTCTTCCGCCTATATTAAAAATAAAATAAAAACCTTCACCATCAACTGAAAGTGAGCAGACTGTAGCCAAGAAATATTTACAAAGCGTGCAAAATTAACTTTCCGCATACGTTCTTGATTGTCTTTGCAGCAGTGTTGGAGATATTTTTAAAGGTTCAATCAAAATGAAATAATAGGATTTTGGTACTTACCAGGTAAATCCTGTTCTTTGAATCCATAGGGGGCACTGGAGTACTCTTGGGATATGGACGGTGTTAGCAAGGACTGGGCACTGAATATTCAAATTTCAGTAACTCTCCTCCCCTCCATACTCCCCTACCTCAGTGTTTTTTCCTGAGGCGAACAGGATAGAGGATGAACAATGGAGAATTACCTATAATATTATAACATAACGGACAACAATAAAGTTGACACATAACGTAACTAACAACTAACCAGTTGACACCATAACCGATAAATCGGTGAGAATGTGTTACCATAAGATCCCCTGAACTTACCACAACCAGGTAAAACTGCTCAGGGTGGGCGTCCAGTGCCCCCTATGGATTTAAAGAAAAGGATTTACCTGGTAAGTACCAAAATCCTATTTTCTTTTTCATCCACTAGGGGTCACTGGAGTACTCTTGGGACGTACCAAAGCTTCCCTCGTGGCCGGGAGAGCTGTTTGGCACCTGTAACACTAGGCGGCCAAAGCTAGATGCTGATGCCGCAAACGTATTAACTTGTAAAAGCGCACAAACGTGTGCACTGATGACTATGTAGCCGCACGGCAATTCTGCGTCGTAGAAACCCCACGACCAGCTGCCCCTGAAGTTTCCACAGAACGTGTGGAAAGAGCTGTTACTGATGTAGGCGGCTGTAACCTAGCATGAAGGACAGCCTGACGTATGGTCAGTATAATCCATCTGGATAAGGTCTGCTTAGAAGCTGGCCAACCCATTTTGGCAGCATCATAGAGAACAAACAATGTATCCGTCTTACCAACTGTAGACGTTCGGGATACATAAACGCGTAATGCGCGTACCACATCCAAAGTTCCAGACTGTCCTGTTAACACAGGAACTACTATTGGTTGATTGATGTGAACATATGACACTACCTTTTGCCAGAAAGCGGGATTCGTACGAAGCTCCGCTCTGTCATCATGAAACACTTCAAACAGTGGCTTGCATGCCAATGCATCCAAATCTGAAACACGCCTTGCCGAAGCTTAGGCTAGGAGAAAAAATCGTTTTCCAAGTGAGAAACTTAACATCCACTTGATGTAAGGGTTCAAAGTATGAAGCTGTACAAAATCTAAAACCAGATTCAAGTCCCATGGCGCTGTAGGTGGAATGAATGGAGGCTGTACTCTGAGAACACCTTGCAGAAAAGGTGTGTGAGACGGCAATAGAGACCATATTCTTTGAAAGTAAATTGACAAAGCAGATACCTGCACCTTTAGTATAGATAAACGCAGTCCTCCATCTAACCCCGTTTGTAGAAATAACAAAAGACGGGATAACTTGAAAGATGATGTCGGAAACTTCCGAGCTTCACACCAACCTATATAGGCACGCCAAATCCTGTAATAATGAGCTGTCGTAACTGGATTTCTAGCACGTAACATGGTTGTTATAACCGATAGTGGAATGCCCTCTCTTCTTAAGAGGACGGTCTCAACAGCCACCCCTTCAAATGCATCCGCTCTAAATCGGGGTAAAGGAATGGACCCTGTCGTAACAGGTCCGGACGTAACGGAAGCAGCCAAGGATCATCTGCGAGTAAGCAACAGAGAGAGCAGCGGAAACGGTGGAAATAGATACCCGAGGCTGTACGGCCACGCAATCGTGAGAGCATCCACCGCCACTGCCTTTGGATCTCGCATTCTGGACACATAACTGGCTTTTGGTGATTGTGGCGAGATGTCATCAGGTCCACTTGAGGGTAACCCCACCTCTGGACCAACATTTGAAACACTTCTGGATTTAATGCCCATTCTCCTGGATGAAAATCCCGATGGCTGAGATCATCCGCCTCCCAGTTGTCCATTCTCGTAATGAACACTACCGCCAATATCACTTGGTGATGTTCGGCCCAATTGAGGATTCGAGCTACTTCCCGCATTGCCATGCGGCTTCTCTTTCCCCTTTGTTTATTGACGTAGGCGACCGCCGTTGCGTTGTCTGACTGCACCTGGACCGTCTGAGACCGAAGCAAGTGCACTACTTGTCGTAGCACATTGTAAATTGGTCGGAGTTCTAGGACATTTATAGACAGCAATCTGTCGTGATCCTCCCAGAGACCCTGGAGCTGACAATTTTGAACTACAGCTCCCCAACCTCTGAGACTCGTGTCTGTGATTAGCACTATCCAATTCCAGACGCCTAACCGAGTTCCTGCGGTTAGATTGTGTACTTGGAGCCACCAGAGTACAGAAACTCTGGCCCGTGGAGACAACCTCACCTTCTAGTGAAACTGCAGATGCGAGGCCGACCACTGTGCGAGCACATGCAGTTGAAAAGGAAGTGAGTGAAATCTTCCGAACAGAAGCGCTGTGAAAGCCGCCACTATTGTGCCTAACAGGCGAATGCACAAACATACCGAGGCTTGAGCACTAATCGTACCAGATGACTAATAGTCTGTACTTTCTGTTCTGGTGGACAAATTCCTCGATCTACCGTATCGAGAATCATTCCTAGGAAATGAAGTCGTTGAGACGGAATCCGATGTGAGTTCTTGAACATAACAAACCAACCGTGCTGAACCAGCACATTGTACCTTAGCAACGCATGTTGAAGGCGCATTTGGTTGAGACGGAGCTTTGATAAGCAAATCGTCTAAGTACGGAACTATTATCACTTACAGGAATATGAGATGAGCCATCAAAACATACATCACTTTGGTGAATACCCTAAGCGCTGACGAGAGGGCAAACGGTAGAGCCTGAAACTGATAATGGATCTGCCGTATTGCAAACGCAAGAACCTCTGAAGAGGTGGCCAAATCGGAATGTGTAAGTACGCATCCTCGAGATCCAGCGCAATCATGAATTCCTGTGGCTCTAAACCTGCAAGTACTGTCCGCAGAGATTCCATCTTGAATCTGTAGTAAGTATGCAATATTGGCCTGACCAAGCCATCCGGCTTTGGTACCACAACAGACTGGAATAATAACCGTGACCTTGTTGGTGTACAGGGACCGGAATCAAAACTGCTGACTGAGAGTGAATGGCAATTTACCGAACCGCCCTCTTCCTACACAGGCAGTCCTGTGTTGAAAAACCGCAGAGGCGGTAGACTGCTTTTAACACTAAATTGCGGATCCACCCATCTGTGGATATCTGCAACCATGCCAAATGAAACGTCTGAAGGCGTGCTCCCACAACTGGAGCACCGAGATGGGCTGGGAGCCTGTCATGCCACTGGCTTGCCGGTGACCGTAGCGTCCGGACGACTGGCGTTGGTTTGTTGAAAACCACGTCCTCGACCTCGCCTACCAGGCGTGGCTGTTTGTCTACCACGGCCTCGAAAGGGCTGAGGTCTAAAGGATTCGAACGCTGGTCCAGAGTATCCCGTGAAAAATACCTTTGTCCAAATCAGGACCAAACAACCTTCGCATAAGGTAATGCTTCTATTCTTCTCTCGACCTTTGCCTCCGCCTGCTAAGGACGTAGCCAGAGCGCTTGCCGTGCCACAACGAGTGACGCTGAAAGGCGAGAACCGACTAGGCAGACGTCCGTAGAAGCTGTACATAATCAGCATCTTCGCAGATCTGATCAGCGAGAAGCATAAGGTGGACGTTTTGTAGGGCGGACCTGAGTCCTGTTATCAGACAAGCAACGCCACAGTTACCCAAATGCCAACCAAACACGGTCGAAGCAACACCCCTGCTGCTGTATACAGCGACTCTAGCATAGCTCCCATGGAGATGTCACTGACTTTGGAAACGGGTAACTAGACCGAAATCGGCGAGGTTTCGAAACCCGTGTATCAGGATCCTATTAACATCTTATTTAGAGATTCCACGCTGGAGATCTGTGGCCTAGTAAAGACCACCTTATAAATTGTCAGAGCCTCTTCAGTCCCTGTAAACTTCAGAGTCTGACGCACCCACACTATCTGACTGCTGGTCTATTCACCCTTCTCACATTCATCTTGCGCAGTTAGGCCTGGCATAGAATCGTCAGGATTGCAACATAGCAGAAACTGGGAATTTATAAGGCAAATTAAAACTATCTTTGCAAAATAGGAGATGAAATGGGAGTATAAAATATACTGTGCATGTGGTAGAACTCACCGGGAACCCACTGGTACAGACATTGCAGTGAAAAAACTTTTCCGTCTTTGCTGGTGACTGACTTATTATGTGACCAGACAAATAAATAGACAAAGACAAACCAATTCCACCTCAGTAAAATTGCGAAAAAGTGTATATGGTCAAAGTGCAGTGCACGTGTCCAGACCATAAGAAACCTGATCCAAAAATTCCTACCAACACCCCTGCGCCATCCGGTGGAGCAGTGTTGTAGGACAGGAACGTTCTGGAAAAGAAACAGAAAGTATGATTAAAATGGCCTCCAGCCATGTGCTTATAGTCAAAGAACATATAGCATATTTTGTTACATGACCATATATACATACATACAGTATTTTATATACATTTTCTATGGTATAACATTGTCTATGGTATAACAAGTGCTACACGAATGCATATATAACACAATGCAGCCCCTTCTGTAGCATAGGCTGTCTATTGCTGCTGCTGTGGCATAATCTCTCCCCCCTGCAGCTGCGCTACAAGTAATAGGGACAGGGAAACTCCTGACTGCCCAGCATGAGCCCACTAGTTACTAGAGGGCTGTTTTACAGGGACAGACAGCGGCGGCAGTGTGCACTGTCCGCGGTCTGAGTGATCAGAGGCGCCGGCACCCCCCCCCCCTGCTACCCTTAGTGTGTGCAGGGAGCGCTGGCAGTGCCGAGCTGCCGGCCGTTATTGAGACAGACCGCGGCAGCAGTGAACGCTGTCCGCGGTCTGAGCAGTTACCTTCCCCATAGCCTCCGGCCGTTACAGGAACAGACCGCGGCAGCACTGAACGCTGTCCGCGGTCTGATTGCATTACAGGCAGGGAGCGCTGAGAACGGCGCTTGCAGCGGCCGTCCAGCGCGTCCCTTGGAGCGGCGGCCGGGAATAGGGGAGCGGCGGCGGGGAGCTGAAAACAGCGGTGGCGGGGACGGAGCAGCGGGATGGCGCACATAGCAGTCCCCCCACACAGCGGGGCGGCAGCGTGAGCTGACCGCCCCTGTCATAAATACATGGATTCCTGTGCTCTGACGGGGCTTCTACAGCAAGCTCCGTTCGGCAGCCTCAGCTGAAGGTAGCTGATGTACTTGGGCTCTGATGGGGCTTCTTCCAGCAAGCGCCGTCCCGTCCTTACTGCAGTCTCAGCTGTTGTTAGCTGAGCTGCTTGTGGCTGTGAGGGGGCTCCTTTGTGAGGCCCGACACGCCAAGAGCTGCACGCAGCAGCTTCTATAATCCCGTACCCAGAGCTTTTGTGTAAGCTGGGAAGGGATTGTAATGTATAAAAAAAGAAAACAAAAATGTTTAAAAGTAAAAAATGTATGTCCCCCTCTGGAGGTCCACACTTGTGCTTCCTGTCCATGTGAGCACCGAAAAAACACTGGGGTATTCGGGGAGTATGGAGGGGAGGAGAGTTACTGAAATTTGAATATTCAGTGCCCAGTCCTTGCTAACACCGTCCATATCCCAAGAGTACTCTAGTGACCCCTAGTGGATGAAAAAGAAACATCGATATCCGTCATGGAGGAAATCATGATAAAGGAACTGCAATAATAACTGCTATATGACTATTTCATAATTCTGAAAACAGTGCCCAGTATAACTTCTAATTACACGAAAAGCACTAAAGTTGCTGAACAAAAGCAATAAGTACAGATGTAGCCAAGCCCAGCTTGGTTGCGACTAGGTGTGCCTGCGACTTCTTTGCGAGCGTATATTCACACCCGCAATCCATAGAATTTACATTATGCAATCACTGGTACGAATGGTCGCAGCTGGGTGAATCCATTTGCACCCGCAATGCGTGCGCCCGTGCATATGCATTGCAGGTAAACTGAACCCGGCTACATCTGTACTTCCACAGCCAGCCTCAAAGAACTTTACATTACTTCAAATGAAAATGCCAGGGTCAGTAGGACTAAAAAACTACTGCAACAAGGGCTAATACATGCAAACCATACCTTTAATTTGTTCTCTTCAGCAAAACCGGGTGTGTCAGTATCAGGAGGATAAGCAACCGTCACATAAACGTTATATGGTTTCATCTGGCAACGCAATTGGAGATAAAATTGGTAGTGGAAGCAAAGTTCCGTAACACATTTCTTTATAAAATATTGAAACCCTTATTTGTAATAAATTTGTAGCAAAACAATATACAAATACATAAAATTAAATTAGGTCAAAAATTTATGTTTCAAACAAAACAAGTTTGTACATTTCTATGTAACACTCACAGGCTGCTAGAGAGAACGTCCCTGTACACAGACAATGGGAAAAAGGACAGAACTTCTATATGCAGTAAGTATGTATGTATTTATCTATCTATCAGTCCCTTGCCGCATTCAATATCCAATAAAATGGCACTTGCAAGACATACCTACATAACAATGATCTTAGCCGTGTGGCCTCCATTTTGGAGTTGGTTCTATTTTCAAGGGGGAAGTGGAACACTCTTTAAAAGTACTTCTTAACATACAGGGGATCTCTCTATATATACAGTATAGAAATCTATAGATAATTTTCAAAGTGATAGCAGCTTTACAGTGTGTCAGTCTGCAGATACCGTACCTCCATTTGAAGAGCTTCTGCCAGGCCTCGGAGAGCAAATTTTGTTGGAGAATAAGCAGTGTAACCAAACAGTCCCACCTGTCCTGCCTGTGAGGAGACAAATACAATTCTTCCCATCCGTCTCTCCTTCATAGTTGAAATGACAGCGCGACTGGGGTAAACACTGCCTAAATAATTCACCTCCATAAGTCTCTACAAAAGGAATTGTAAGAAAGTCAACTCCTGAACAACAATCTAGCTCTGTACAAGAATTTATAAATTTTCACCCTTAGGGGTATATGCAATTGCGGTCGAATACCGGCTGGAATTCGACCGTTTTTGGATTCGACACAATTCGACAGGCGAAACCCTCCCGCCGGGACCAGAATTCGACATATTCAATAAATAACGGATTCGACAGTCCCGCTGTCGAAAAACGGACCAATTGACGAACAGTGGGCGGCCTGGATTCGACTTCATGGATGGCACAAAAGTGTTCAATAAATCCTGAAAAAAAATGCGTGGGGTTCCCCCTCCTAAGCAAAACCAGCCTCAGGCTCTTTGAGCCGGTCCTGGTTGTAAAAATACGGGGGGGGGGGGGGGGGGGGGGGGGAAATTACCGGGGTTCCCCCGTATTTTAACAACCAGCACCAGGCTCTGCACCTGGTCCTGGTGCCAAAAATACGGGGGACAAAAGACGTAGGGGTCCCCCGTATTTTTTAACACAGCACCGGGCTTCACTAGCCAGAGAGATAATGCCACAGCCGGGGGACACTTTTATATTGGTCCCTGCGGCCATGGCATTAAATCCTCAACTAGTCACCCCTGGCCGGGGTACCCTGGAGGAGTGGGGACCCCTTATATCAAGGGGGCCTACCCTCCAGCCACCAAAGCGCCAGGAGTGAAGCCCGAGGCTGCCCCCCCCCCATCCAAGGGCGGCGGATGGGGGGGCTGATAAGCCTTTTGTGTCAGAAAAAGAATATTGTTTTTTGTAGTAGAACTACAAGTCCCAGCAAGCCTCCCCCGCAAGCTGGTACTTGGAGAACCAGAAGTACCAGCATGCGGGGGGGGGGGGAACGGGCCCGCTGGTACCCAAATAAAAACAATACACGACACCGTGACAGTGTAACTTTATTACATACATGCACACCAACATACATACATACTTACCTATGTTGACACGAAGAGTCGGTCCCCTTCTCCACGTAGAATCCACGGGGTACCTGTAAATACAATTATACTCAAACAATCCAGTGTAGATCGGTCCTCTTCTGTTTGTAATCCACGTACTTGGCAAAATAAAAAAACGAAAAACACGATCCACGCACTGAAAGGGGTCCCATGTTCACACATGGGACCCCTTTCCCTGACTGGCGGGACCCCTCGTGACTGCTGTTATGTGGGGTCACTCTTGTTGTCTACCGCTGACCGCAAAGTTCCCACCATTGGATATAATGGAGCGCCTATGCGCTACATTGTATCTCGAGTGCGCCGCCTGACTAGGGAGGCCAATCCCGGGATCGGGGGGATCCCGGGATTTGGGCCCAAAAATGCCGGGATTTGAATCCCGGGATTGGAGCATCCAATCCCGGGATTCACGGGTTTATACTGCGCATGCGCGGCGGCGGGAGGGTGGTTGTGTAAGTAATAGTACTTACTAATATTAGGCGGGCGGCAGCCATGAACAAGTTGAACGCGGCGGCATTTCAAATGTAGCGCCGGCTGCCAGCCAATCAGAACTGGCGGACCGGCAGCCAATCAGGAAAGCTGCAGCGGCAGCCAATCAGGAGCGACTGCTGCGGCCGCTTCCCTGATTGGCTGCCGGTCCGCCAGCTCTGGTTGGCTGGCGGCCGGCGCTTCATTTGAAATGCTGCCGCGTTCAGTGTGTTAATGGTTGCCGCCCGTCTAATAGTAAGTACTATTACTTACACCCACCCTCTCTCCCTCCGTGCAGTCAGTGCTCCCTATACAGCCTTCCTCCCTCCCTCCCGCGCTGCTACCAACCTTCCCTGCTGTGACCTACACCCTCCCTTCTGAGTACCGCACCGCTACCTACACCCTCCCTACCTCCCGCACCGCTACCTACACCCTCCCTACCTCCCGCACCGCTACCTACACCCTCCCTCCAGCGCTGCTCCCTACAACTTTCTCTGATCCCTACTGCAATCCCGGGATCGACCGTTTTTCAATCCCGAATCCCGGGATTGAATAAACGGCCCGGGATTGGCCTCCCTACGCCTGACTGACAGCTCAGACGCGCACAGCCAATCAGGAGAGTGCCATGACGTGGCGCTCCCTGATTGGCTGAAGGGACCCTCTTTGACAGCAGTCACGGGGGGTCGCGCCAGTCGGGGAAAGGGGTCCCATGTGTAAACATGGGACCCCTTTCAGTGCGTGGATCGTGTTTTTCGTTTTTTGATTTTGCCAAGTACGTGGATTACAAACAGAAGAGGACCGATCTACACTGGATTGTTGTGAGTATAATTTTATTTACAGGTACCCCGTGGATTCTACGTGGAGAAGGGGACCGACTCTTCGTGTCAACATAGGTAAGTATGTATGTATGTTGGTGTGCATGTATGTAATAAAGTTATACTGTCACGGTGTCTGTGTATTGTTTTTATTTGGGTATTTTTTTGTAGTAGAACTACAGGTACCAGCGGGCCCGTTTCCCCCCCGCATGCTGGTACTTCTGGTTCTCCAAGTACCAGCTCGCAGGGGAGGCTTGCTGGGACTTGTAGCTCTGCTACAAAAAACAATATTTTTTTTTACACAAAAGGCTATCAGCCCCCCATCCGCCGCCCTTGGATGGGGGGGGGGGGAGGAGGGACAGCCTCGGGCTTCACCCCTGGCCCTTGGGTGGCTGGAGGGGGGGTCCCCTTGATTTAAGGGGTCCCCACTCCTCCAGGGTACCCCAGCCAGGGGTGACTGGTTGGGGATTTAATGCCACGGCCGCAGGGACCAATATAAGTGTCCCCCGGCTGTGGCATTATCTCTCTGGCTAGTGGAGCCCGGTGCTGGTGTTAAAAATACGGGGGACCCCTACGTCTTTTGTCCCCCGTATTTTTGGCACCAGGACCAGGCGCAGAGCCCGGTGCTGGTTGTTAAAATACGGGGGAACCCCTATCATTATTTTTCCTGTATTTTTACAACCAGGACCGGCTCAAAGAGCCCGAGGCTGGTTATGCTTAGGAGGGGGGACCCCACGCATTTTTTTTTCAGAATTTTTAACCATTTCACACCCCTTCCAACTGAAAAATATGCACTGATCTCTCCATATTATTGTAGTTAGTTAAAAAAAAATATATATATTCTTTTAAAAAAAATTTAATAATACTTGTGGCTCCTAAATAGACAAACCAAGTAGATAATCCCTTCAAATATAAGTAGATATGCTATTAGCAATAAAAAAAGCACCAAAAAATACATGTTTTTAAAAAAAATTATTAGATCACGACAGAAAAATGAGGCGGAATGAAATTGACGAAATAACTGTCAAAAAGCACTGTTGTCAAATCGACATTCTTCAATTGAATATACTTTTGTCGAAAAGCCGCATTTTAACATTGCAGACATGTCGAATCGAAAAAATGTCGAATTGCCAAAAGTCGAAAATGAAACGGCAGGTTTTTTGCCGAAAAGTCCTGTATTGAATTGTCGAATCAAATTCAACAGGTTTTTTTGTGTCGAAAATGACCAGTTTTTCGACATTTTCGGCAATTCAACCGCAATTGCATATACCCCTTAAAGTTTGCAGTTATTAACCCTTTTACTGTCATATGTCTGCACGTTAGGCTGTTCCACAGTTTTCTGCATTTACATGCTGCGTCAGTTTTACTGGGAATAGCTTTTGTATCAAACAAACTTTTTTTTTTTTTTATTATTCTTCTTTCCTTTAAGAATTACCTGAGGAATACAGAAACTACCTCGCGCTGTCAGACAGTTTGGAGAGGTGGCTGAAATACTTTGTCCACTAATACCCCTTTTCTTCCGAAAACCCAGGTCTGAGCAGGGTAATACCCCTTTCACATCGCACAAATAACCCGGTATCAACCCGGCATATTGCCGGGTCGACATGGGTCAGTGTGCGATGTGAAAGCGCCATGTGGAATTCCCGGGTCGCCTGACCCGGTAATTCAACCCGGGTTATAAGAAGCATTATTCCGGGTCAGTGGCTGTGTAAACGGATACAGGACCCGTTTACTAGATAGGGAGAGGCGACGCGGAGATGAGCTCATCTCCCAGTGCCACCTCCGCTGCCGGCTCTGCTCTCCACCACTATGGCAACCGACCTGGCAAGCCAGCGAAAGAGGTAGCAGAGTCTCCAATGCCGGATTCCACCCAGGAAGGACCCGTTTCCTATTCCCGGGTGGGATCCGGCATTGGAGATCTGAAAGGGGTATAACTGAACACAGTTTTAAGCTGTATCACAGCAGCTTGAAACCTCGTTCACAACGCAGGCTGGACCCGGCTCTCCATAGGCCTTTAACAGGACCCAGGTTATTTTTCAAGGACTCTTTTCCACTATAATCTGGGGTACTGCAACAGTGGAAAAGGGGTATTAGTTGTAATATGCAGTGGTGTAGAATTAAATAAATACATTTGTAAATTGGGATCATATCTCAGCCCTAACATCAGATACACCCCTAAGTGCCAGTAAGCAGCAGATACAAACTAAGCAACAAGTAAAATGCAAAACTTGCAGCACTATTTTAAAAACCTTGGGTGGTTTATCTTCCAAACATAACACAAAAGTATGACCAAAATAGATCACGCAAAGTTCAAGTTAAATCAATAATGATGAGGGACCACTACAACATCCACCTACAGTAAGAAATGAAAAATATCCTATTATTTTGGGCCTTCAGAGGAACACAAATGTAAATCATATTACAGCTGGAGACATGGCATTAACCTTACTCCCAGACTGAAATGAAAAATATCTTTCACCAACTGATGAGCAAAACAAATTAAATTGCCAAAAAAACGAAATAATTGCTCTTATGTTCAAAAGGTCTTGCATGAAAAAGTACGCCATTCTACAAAAATATGTGAAAGCCAGGAAAGGTAAAGAACTCTGTGTTGGTGATGCTTCAATGCTTTCATACGTTAAAGACCTCCATTCAAAAAGCACTGACTGATCTGAAATATCCAGCAACTACAGAAAAAAAACAAAAAACATTTCCAATCTACTAGCTGAAACGGGTTGGGTACGGGATCCCGGTGGTCGGGAGCCTGGCCGTCAGAATACAGACACCGGGATCCTGGCCACCAGAATGCTGGCAGAGGAGCGAGCACTGCGAGGCCCCTTGCAAGCTTGCTGCGCTTGCCATGCTGCAGGCTCAGTGGCTCGCTGCTCTCGCCACAGGTTCTGTGGACACCCAGGAGTAGGAATAGCTGTTGCAGCGCTGCGGCACCCTGGCGGTCGGGATCCCAGCGTCGGCATTCTGACTGCTGGGATCCTGACTACATCCCGCTGAAATAGTGGATGTACTGCGTCCAACAAAACTAGATGTAGACGCCTCGTTTTCGACAGGATGCAAACTGTGTATGGCAGATGCTGTTTCTTATGTCTCAAATAAAGAAAAATAATCGTTATTGTAAAACTTACCGTTGATAACGCTATTTCTCCTAAGTCCAAAGGATCCACAGGATAACATTGGGATATGATGACACGACAGCGGATTTGCACCAAACGGTCAAAGCTTTCGGCCTCCCAGCATGCAATGGGCCCGTCCATATATCCCCACCTCCAGGCACAGACAAATTAGTTTTTTTCCCAAAGCTCAAGGCAGGAGCATCATAGAGAGCCCTAATCAGGCGAGAAGAACACACATGCACACCCTTCCGTACAAGGAGGAAGAGGTTAGTGAGCGAAAAGGATCCTCAAATCAAGTGCGTCAGGGTGGGATCCCTGTGGACTTAGAAGAAATAGCGATATCAACAGTAAGTTTTACCATAACGATTAGGACTCCGGCAAGGTCCATAGGTTATCCACAGGATAAGATTGGGATGTCCCAAAGCAATTTAGTGGTGGGGACACTCCTGATTGGACAGGAGAATCCTTCGCCTGAATTCAGCATCCTGAGAGGCAAAGGTATCAAAGGTATAATGTCTAATGAATGTGTTAATGGAAGACCAAGTGGCTGCCTTACATATCTGTTCTGCTGAAGCACCACGTTGTGCTGCCCATGACGGACCTACCTTACGAGTAGAGTGAGTAGAGTGAGCAGAGACATTAGCTGGAATAGGAAGATCAGCTTGAGAGTATGCTTCTGGAACTGTCATCCGAAGCCACTTCGCCAGTGTCTGCTTACTAGCAGGCTATCCTCTCTTGTGAAAGAGAGTGTCTGATGGCACTGGTAAGATCCACGCAGATCCTTAAGGCACGGACTATGTCCAACGATACATCTCCCGCAGAAAGGTCCGTCCCCTGGAAGGCAGGACTACAATTTCTTCGGTAAGGTGGAACTTAGGCACCACCTTAGGAAGTGTCGAAGTCAAAAATATTAGACCCACACGCATCACGTGCAAACACCACACAGAGTGGCCTCCGTGCGTGTGCTTGTTCTGCCGTGCGTGCGCATGCCCGCACGTTGCGTATATTGGCTCACGAAGTCCTGCGTATTAACGCGTAGTATGAATAAATACGGTAGCATACGCATTCGCATGGAAAAGCCACAAAGACATATCTGATATTTAATCCACATAGTGCATAATTTACACATAGCCTACACGCAACACACCAGCTAGTTACATTTGCTTCAGAGTTATAACAGAGGGATTCAACTTTACAGGATATGAGGGGACAGAATTAGGTTAGGAGGTGGTGTTTGGTATCCAGTTGTACAGTATTTCAAGGTCAATATTCCGATGGCAGTTTGCAGAAAGTAGCATGCTCCTGCGCATAGATATGCGCAGGAATATATTATTAATATCACACTGTATTTACTGTACTCCTGATATTCGGCGGGAACCCAGTGGAGGACACCTGCAAGGGCACCTGGACTAGGCATCGCCCACCTATTCAAACTGACCTATGACCACTCATGTACTGTAAATGACCAGCCCTTTGACCTACGAAAGAAGAGATTACAATTTCCTTTGTTTCATGCTTTGGACTAATGTATAAAAGCCAAGCCTCCTGGCCGGCCTCAGTCTATTCTCTGAAGGTCATCTTTCCAGATTGACTGAGGACCGGATCCGGGTGGCGCAGGCGAACAAACATATGTATCCATTGGTTGTAGCTTTTCGCTTATATTGTTGTATTACTGTTGTACCCCCCTTTTAAGTAAATATTTGTTGCTGTGTTGGACCACAACATAACATATACAATTGGTGTCGCATTCCTTTCCTGTTAGGGGTTAAAGTGTATTCAGCCGCACGTGTAGCTACTTTGTGCTTACAGCGTGACGGCGTGCTTACGCAACGTGTACGCATTTCATAGAGGTTTATCACACACACGCTTAGCGGTCGCAGCAGCCTGAACATTTGTGTATTAAGGTATTGCTTTTTCCTGTAAGTTAAACGAACTTATCAGAAGATACCCATATTTGGCTCTGAAAACTGCTCTATCTGGATAAAAAAATAATAATAGAACTTTAGCCGTCAACCATTTAAGATCCACTAATTTAAGTGGTTCAAATGGGACAACTTGAAGGGCCAAGGCTATGTAGGAGGAACAAAAGGAGGTTAACTTTGCAGCATTCCCTGGAAAAAAAAGTGCGCACATCCTGTAGGTTAGCAATTTTCTTTTGGAACCATACAGTCAATGCTGACACTTGTAGTCTTAAAGAAGCCACCCGTAAACCTTTGTCCATTCCAGCCTGAAGGAATGCTAAGACTCTGGAAACTCTAAAAGACCTAGGGTCAAATTTCCGGTCAGTGCACCATTGAATATAGGCTTGCCATATATGGTAATAAATGTGAGCGGAGGAAGGTTTCCTTGCTCTGAGCATAGTTTGTATTACCTGTTGTGAGAATCCTCTTGCTTTCAGGATGGAAGTCTCGAGAGCCACGCCGTCAAAGACAGTCAATCCAGGTGCTTGTGATAGCAAGGACCCTGTGACAGTAGATCTGGACACCGAGGGAGTAGGAATGGAGCATCCAAAGACATTCAATGCAGATCTGTGTACCAATGTCTTCTGGGCTATGCCGGAGCTATTAGTATCACGGTGCCCCTTCCTTGTTTTGCCTTTCGAATCACCCTGGATAATAGGGCGATTGGTGGAAATATATAGGCCAGACGAAATTCCCATCTCGCTGACAGGGCATCCACAAAGATCGCTTTGGGATCCTTTGCTCTTGACACGTATGTGGGAACTTTGTTGTACTGACGGGACGCCATGAGATCCATCTCCGGCAACCCCCACTTGTCTACCAGAGTCTGGAAGACCTCGGGGTGTAAAGCCCATTTATTTGCACGAATGGCATGTCGACTTAGAAAATCTGCTTCCCAGTTTAGGATTCCCGGACAAATACTGCGGACAAGGTTGGAAGATTAAGTTCTGCCCACTTTAATGTGTGACTTACCTCCTTTATTGCATTCTGACTGCGAGTTCCTTCCTGATGGTTGAGGTACGCTACTGCCGTTGCATTGTCCGAGCAGATTTGGACTGGTTTCCCCTGAAGGATGTCCTTTGACTGAATAAGTGCCATATATATGGCCCGAAGTTCCAATATATTTATTGGCAGGCAGCTTTCTTCCTCGGTCCACTGCCACTGGAAGCAACTCCATCCTGACACCGCTCCCCAGCCCTGAAGACTGGCATCCTTTGTCAGAATTTCCCAATCTGATATTCAAAAGGTTCTCTCTTTGTCCAGATGGGATGTCTGTAGCCACCAGGCTAATGACCTCCTTACTTCCAGAGGAAGAACCATAGTCTGCGTTTTTATTGTCTGATGAAAACCATTCTATTTGGAAAGGATCAGACATTGCAGAGGCCTAGAATTGAACTGAGCATACTCCACCATGTCGAATGTCGACACCATCACACGCATTGCGGCGTGACTGGATACTCTTCGACTGTGTAGCAGCTCCTGAATCCTTGACTGAACCTTGGCTATTTTGTTCAGAGGTAGAAATACTCTCTGAAGACCTAAATCCAGCACAGCCCCCAAATGAGTCAGCTGTTGTGACGGAACTAGGGACGACTTTGCCCAATTTATAAGACAACCATGTCTCGGTAAACAAGCTATTGTCTGTTGCAGATGACACTGAAACAATTCCTGAGACTGTGCCAGGATTAATAAGTCGTCGAGATATGGAAAAATCCTTATCTACTGCTGACGGAAATAAGATGTCATCACCACCATAATTTTAGTGAATACTCTGGGAGCTGTGGCCAGTCCAAATGGTAAGGCCTGAAACTGAAAATGATGGAGAATGGCAAACCTGAGAGAGTGCTGATGGGACAGTGCTATAGGAACATGTAGGTAAGCATCCTGGATATCCAGGAATACCATAAAATCCTCCGGCTTCATGGCCACAAATGCATAACCGTGAGATACCGCTTCTTGCACCCAGGCATCTGTGGTAGATTGCTGCCAGACCTATGCAAACTGAAAAAAAGTCGGCCTCCCACCCTGGGTTCCCCCAGTTGAAGGCCCGCACCATCAGGCTGATGGCTTATCTTCGATTTGGAAGCCAGTCCTCTGGTAGCCCAATGCTTTTTAGTCTTACTAGACTTGTCAGATTGAGACCGTTTGCCATAAACCTATCCTTTTGCTCTTTCTGGAGTCCGAAAGGGCAGAAAAGCTGGAAATCTAGGCTTGGATTTGTGTGTGGAAGGAAGCTTTACTTTCTTGGAATCTGCTTCCGACTCCAAAATACTAATTGTTTAACAAAAAGAATATCTCCAGTAAAAGGCAAAGACTCCAGAACCTTCTTGGATTCTGAGTCAGCTTTCCATGTATGTAGCCAGACCGCTCTGCGAGCTGCTACTGCTGAGGTTGATGCCTGAGAGGCAATAGTACCCATATCCAAAGCTGCTTCTTCCATAAAATAGCAGTCTGTTTGATATGTGCAATATGGGATTTTTGCTCTCTAGATGCCATTAAAAGATCATCCTCCAATGCATCAGCCCAGGCTGCCATTGCTTTTGCCATCCAGGCTGAAGCCATGGCTAGTCTTATGAATGCCCCAGACAAAGAGAATATGTTTTTTAGAAAACCATCCATCTTTCTATCCATGACATCATTTAATGATGTTGAAGGCAGAGGAAACGTAGATTTTGGGTGTAACCCAGGCCTCTTGCATGATTTCCGTCAGCTGATCAGACCCAGGAAACTCAGTCCTAACTGTTTTGGGACGTTTAAATATTGGTGCCTTAGATTTTAACAAAGGCTCTGCTGCCTCTTCTAAGGACAGAATGGCTTTCATAGCACTAATTAGCACAGGTATATCCACTGAGCTGAGGCCTTCCTCCTCGTCTCTGTATGCAGACCCAGAGTGCGATGAGTCCTCATCCTCCGAAGAGTCCTCATCTGAAACATGTGTAGACTGTGAAGATGTTGTTTCATGTCTATGTGATTTACTTACCACTGGCCTTTCAGCCTGCTTTTGTTGAGAGGCTGCCAATTCCTGTGCTGGATGTGATAAACCCCAGGTGGAATGTTGCATGTAAAGGGTTAAAGGGGTAACCTATCCCTGGAATAGGAGCTGGCATTATCTGCTCAGCTATACTGGATAATGTCTGTGCAAAAGTAGCCCATGGGGGTTCAACTTGAACCTGTGCTTGCCTCAATTTAAGAGGCTTCAGTGAAAGCTAAAACAATTTGCACATAATCCATTTTGAACCAGATCCTGAGAGGTTAACCCGGCTTTGCAAGACAAACATGAAATGAGTGTTGGTGCTGCTGTAGAAAATAAGAATTTAATCACCGGTAATTCTATTTCTCGCAGTCCGTAGTGGATGCTGGGAACTCCGTAAGGACCATGGGGAATAGACGGGCTCCGCAGGAGACTGGGCACTCTAAAAGAAAGATTAGGTACTATCTGGTGTGCACTGGCTCCTCCCTCTATGCCCCTCCTCCAGACCTCAGTTAGGGAAACTGTGCCCGGAAGAGCTGACACAACAAGGAAAGGATTTGGAATCCAGGGTAAGACTCATACCAGCCACACCAATCACACCGTACAACTTGTGATAACCATACCCAGTTAACAGTATGAACAACAACTGAGCCTCAGTAACAGATGGCTCATAACAATAACCCTTTAGTTAAGCAATAACTATATACATGTATTGCAGAGAGTCCGCACTTGGGACGGGCGCCCAGCACCCACTACGGACTACGAGAAATAGAATTACCGGTGAGTAAATTCTTATTTTCTCTGACGTCCTAGTGGATGCTGGGAACTCTGTAAGGACCATGGGGATTATACCAAAGCTCCCAAACGGGCGGGAGAGTGCGGATGACTCTGCAGCACCGAATGAGCAAAGGCAAGGTCCTCCTCAGCCAGGGTATCAAACTTGTAGAACTTAGCAAATGTGTTTGAACCCGACCAAGTAGCAGCTCGGCAAAGCTGTAAAGCCGAGACCCCTCGGGCAGCCGCCCAAGAAGAGCCCACCTTCCTTGTGGAATGGGCTTTTACCGATTTAGGATGCGGCAATCCTGCCGCAGAATGAGCTTGCTGAATCGTGTTACAGATCCAGCGCGCAATAGTTTGCTTTGAAGCAGGAGCACCCAGCTTGTTGGGTGCATGCAGGATAAACAGCGATTCAGTTTTCCTGACTCTAGCCGTCCTGGCTACATAGATTTTCAAAGCTCTGACTACATCCAGTAACTTGGAGTCCTCCAAGTCCCGAGAAGCCGCAGGCACCACAATAGGTTGGTTCAAATGAAACGCTGATACCACCTTAGGGAGAAATTGGGGACGAGTCCTCAATTCTGCCCTGTCCATATGGAAGATCAGATAAGGGCTTTTACATGACAAAGCCGCCAATTCTGACACACGCCTAGCCGAAGCCAAGGCCAAAAGCATGACCACTTTCCACGTGAGATATTTTAGCTCCACGGTCTTAAGTGGCTCAAACCAGTGGGATTTCAGGAAATCCAACACAACGTTAAGATCCCAAGGTGCCACTGGAGGCACAAAAGGGGGCTGAATATGCAGCACTCCCTTAACAAACGTCTGACCTTCAGGCAGTGAAGCCAGTTCTTTTTGAAAGAAAATAGATAGGGCCGAAATCTGGACCTTTATGGATCCTAATTTTAGGCCCATAGTCACTCCTGACTGTAGGAAGTGCAGGAATCGACCCAGCTGGAATTCCTCTGTAGGGGCCTTCCTGGCCTCACACCAAGCAACATATTTTCGCCATATACGGTGATAATGTTGTGCTGTCACGTCTTTCCTAGCCTTTATCAGCGTAGGAATCACTTCATCCGGAATGCCCTTTTCCGTTAGGATCCGGCGTTCAACCGCCATGCCGTCAAACGCAGCCGCGGTAAGTCTTGGAACAGACACGGCCCCTGCTGTAACAGGTCCTGTCTGAGAGGCAGAGGCCATGGGTCCTCTGAGATCATTTCTTGTAGTTCTGGGTACCAAGTTCTTCTTGGCCAATCCGGAACGATGAGTATAGTTCTTACTCCTCTCTTTCCTACTATCCTCAGTACCTTGGGAATGAGAGGAAGAGGAGGGAACACATAAACTGACTGGTACACCCACGGTGTCAATAGTGCGTCCACAGCTATCGCCTGAGGGTCCCTTGACCTGGCGCAATATTTTGTTAGCTTTTTGTTGTGGCCGGACGCCATCATGTCCACCTGTGGCCGTTCCCAACGGTTCACAATCTGCGTGAAGACTTCTGGATGAAGTCCCCACTCTCCCGGGTGGAGGTCGTGCCTGCTGAGGAAGTCTGCTTCCCAGTTGTCCACTCCCAGAATGAACACTGCTGACAGTGCTAGCACGTGATTTTCCGCCCATCGGAGAATCCTTGTGGCTTCTGCCATCGCCATCCTGCTTCTTGTGCCGCCCTGGCGTTTTACATGGGCGACCGCCGTGATGTTGTCTGATTGAATCAGCACTGGTTGGTTTTGAAGCAGGGGCTCTGCTTGACTCAGGGCGTTGTAAATGGCCCTTAGTTCCAGTATATTTATGTGTAGTGAAGTCTCATGACTTGACCACTGTCCTTGGAAGTTCCTACACTGAGTGACTGCCCCCCATCCTCGGAGGCTTGCGTCCGTGGTCACCAGGACCCAGTCCTGTATGCCGAATCTGCGGCCCTCGAGAAGATGAGCACTCTGCAGCCACCACAGCAGAGACACCCTGGCCCTTGGGGACAGGGTGATCAACCGATGCATCTGAAGATGCGATCCGGACCATTTGTCTAACAGATCCCACTGAAAGATCCTTGCATGGAACCTGCCGCAGGGAATTGCTTCGTAAGAAGCCACCATCTTTCCCAGGACTCGCGTGCAGTGATGCACCGACACCTGTTTTGGTTTCAGGAGGTCCCTGACCAGAGATGACAATTCCTGGGCCTTCTCCACCGGAAGAAACACCTTCTTCTGTTCTGTGTCCAGAATCATGCCCAGGAAGAGCAGACGCGTCGTAGGAATCAGCTGCGACTTTGGGATATTCAGAATCCAGCCGTGCTGTTGCAACACTTCCTGAGAGAGTGCTACGCTGACTAACAACTGCTCTCTGGACCTCGCCTTTATAAGGAGATCGTCCAAGTATGGGATAATTATAACTCCCTTTTTCCGAAGGAGTATCATCATTTCGGCCATTACCTTGGTAAATACTCTCGGTGCCGTGGACAGACCAAACGGCAACGTCTGGAATTGGTAATGACAATCCTGTACCACAAACCTGAGGTACTCCTGGTGAGGTGGGTAAACGGGGACATGCAAGTAAGCATCCTTGATGTCCAGCGACACCATAAAATCCCCCTCTTCCAGGCTTGCAATAACCGCCCTGAGCGATTCCATTTTGAACTTGAACTTCCTTACATAAGTGTTCAAGGATTTTAAATTCAGAATGGGTCTCACCGAACCGTCTGGTTTCGGTACCACAAACATTGTGGAATAGTAACCCCGTCCCTGTTGAAGGAGGGGAACCTTGATTATCACCTGCTGGAGGTACAGCTTGTGAATTGCCGCCAGTACCACCTCCCTTTCCCTGGGAGCAGCTGGCAAGGCTGATTTGAGGTAACGGCGAGGGGGAGTCGCCTCGAACTCCAGCTTGTATCCCTGAGATACAATTTGTACAGCCCAGAGATCCACTTGTGAGCGAACCCACTGGTTGCTGAAGTTTCGGAGACGCGCCCCCACCGCACCCGGCTCCGCCTGTGGAGCCCCA